>NC_081562.1:118621814-118722233 GCF_022355385.1 Mustela nigripes | reverse complement strand
CACGTGGGTATAGAGATAGTGTATTGAAATTTCCATTGGGGGGGGAAACATACCATGTTTAATAAAATCCCCGATTCCTGCGGTCGGTGTCCATAAAAACGCTTTGCAGTGTTGGATATGTGGTTTGCGAAGGCCAGCAAGTCCTCCACCGTTCCATATCTGACCGATGACAACAAAGGCACCTCCTGGCCACTGAGCAGCAGAGACTCTGAACGCTCCTCATTTTCATTGCTGTCTTGACACATGGTCATGAGACTGGGCTCGTAAACTGCTGGCTCTTCGCTGGTGTAAAGATTCTCCATAATGTCTATTACATCGGACACGTTCAAGTGCTTAATTAATAAATCGATCTCGTCTTTGTTGTCACTGCCGGTGCTCATGTACTCCATCACTGTTATGCTTTCTAGAGAATCTGCAGAAGAAAAAGCAAACACTTAAAGGTCCCCTGTTCGTATCTGCCTGTAAGATCAGTGGGAAAACTGACAACAATGGCTTGGGAACGGGCGACTGTCCGTACACCTCTGTTTATAAAATAAGGGCTCTGTGTCAACAGTGTGTCTAAATTCAAGTTGACAGATGGTGAAGAAAGGGGCCTTAGATAACCGTTAGTCCTGCCCTCCCCTTTGCAGAAGGGAAACCTGAGATCCAGGGAACTGACTCCTTACTAGCTCACTGAGCTGGTGGCTTTGGCTGTAGCCACTGAAAACAAACTTTCACTAAATAGAAACACAAATAAGAGCCGCTCAGAAAGCTGAAGAGCTGAGGCTCCTGCTCCTTGACAGCTCCCAACTCTACCGCTCCCCCCAAGGGGGCAACCCTCCCCACAGAGGTTTGTCTGTGGCTTCCAAGCCCTGGGTGACTTTACAGAAAAAAGAACCTTTTACTGGGGCGCCCTGGGGCGGGGAGGGGGTTGTTCAGTCAGTTTAGCAGCTGCCTTCAGCTCAGAACATGATCCCTGGGTCCCCACATTGGGGCTCCCTGCTCAGTGGGGAATCTGCTTCTCCCTCTCCCTCTGCTGCTCCCCACTGCTCAGGCTCTCTCTCAAATAAACATACAAAATCTTAAAAAAAAAAAAAAAAACCTTTTTTTAAAAATTAAAAAAAAAAAAAGAACTCTTTTATCAAATTCAGGAGCTAACTTGCAAATCTAATTCAGGCCCTAGAGCCAAAAGCCTGTAAAATGCATTGGAATCTAAGGGAAGATGACAGGTCAAGTTTCAGGAGTAATTCTGATGCAAATAAGTTCAACTGCTCCTTTAGACCCGGACTGCAAGCCTCAAATCTGCCTGCCAGCTACCTGTGAGAAAGAGGAAGTTAGCCTGTAAATCAGCTGTCTCCTCCTAAGACCAGAATTCTTTAATAGTACAAAGCATGTACCTCAAAAACCCAAGAAAGTGTATGTAATATTTAGATCAATCACTTTCTCGAAGTTGTGGTATTACAAAGAGGCCAGGACAGCCAAATCCATCCTAAGCAAGACACAGGAAAGGCCAATACTGTACTAGCCAATACTGTGTGCTAGTTCTTGTGTGCAAATCAGGCCCTCCAGCTTGGGATCTGTAAATGAGAAAAAGAAGGTAAACCCGGAGTAATAAAATGATGCTGTTTGTTGCTCAAGATTTTAGAAATATTCCATTCCAGAGGATTAAAGATAAAGGGATTTAAGATATCTAAGAGAATTCAGTTTATCTACATAAACTACTTAACTCCTCAAAGCCTCTCTGATAGATGCTTCTGCTTCTTCAAAGCACAAACGTTTAACACATTCATTACTCAGTGCCCAAAGCCATGGGCCTGGGGAGTTGGGGGGGACACCTGCTGCTCTCCTGATGCTACCATGCCACCTTTGGCCTCTGAGCCCATTTCTTTTTTTCTTTTTTTTTTTTTTAAGATTTTATTTATTTATTTGACAGACAGAGATCACAAGTAGGTAGAGGGGCAGGCAGAGAGAGAGAGAGGGGAGGAAGCAGACTCCCTGCTGAGCAGAGAGCCCCGATGTGGGAGCCAAAGGCAGAGGCTTACCCCACTGAGCCACCCAGGCGCCCTGCTCTGAGCCCATTTCATCTGAGAAAAGCCGGGGGCAACCTAGTGACACTGTTCACTTACTTGATGACCATTTCCTGATGGACAAGCTGTGTCCACAGGAAGCACGCTACCTTGCACACGGCAGTCTGATATTCCTTCTCCACTCAGGCTGCTTGGGCTGGACTCCCAGTCCCCTCCTTCACTGCCTACAGAATCCTGGGTGGGCACCTTACCCCCTCTGCACCTCGACTTCCCCTATCTGTGAAATGGAAGAACAGCACCTACCTCATAAGGCGGTTGTGAGGTTTAAAGAAGTTCAGGTGTGTAAGGTGTCTGGTGCAGAGTCAAAACACTCTGGCATCTCTAGTCGCAGGTGTGTGCACAACACACAGAAGTACTGAGTCACACTCCTGGCTTTGCAGATACTGCCTGGGCCTCCTTTCTTATCTGCAAATCAGTTGTGGCTACCTGTCCCCTGGGCTTCTTCACAGTAAGGTTGTAAAGGGTGTTTCTAGAACAAGAGACAAAGACATAAAGGCAAAAACCTCTGAAATGCTTCGCTAGCTGTTAACCACAGTCACATCTAGACAGCAAAGGAAGCTCCGCTCACAGATCTCCTGGGTCTTTGAGGGAGACTATGATTTGGGCTCCTGGAGTCTTGAGTTAGGAAAGGAATTGCTTAGGTTCAAGGAGGAACATTCTACTCTGCTTTCATTGGGCCATTCAGTTGCAGTTTCTGCTTGTAGAATTTGCTGAGAAAAGGAAGTTAAAAACAAAACCAGCCGGATGGAGGACTCCACTGGCTGAAAAGTTCCAAGGCTCCAGGACTTAGCTAATGGCTGGCTGGAGAGAAAATAAAGTTCCCAGGAGTAACATGACTCAAGAAAGAAAAAAAAAAAAAAAAAAAAAGTCCACACTTTTCTACCGGTCAGCTGATCCAGAGAGGAAAGACAGGTTTTGATTTTGAAGTTCTGCAGAAAGTCTGGAGCATTTATATGTGAAGCCTAGGAAGTCTGAATGCACACCCCCCCAAGTTTTGTGCCCAGGGCAACTTTGGGGAGGAAGGAAGGAGCAGCAGGGAGAGGGAGAGGGGAGGAGGAGGAGAAGGGAGGGAGGCAGGGGAGGCGGAGGAGTGCAGGACACTGATGCTAGGGATAATTCCTTAGCAACAGCAGGGCTCCTGTCACGCAGATCAGCACACCCCAGCCACCCTGATGACCAACCCTTCTGGTCATTCTAAATGTCCCTGCAGAAAGCCTCAGCACTTTCAGGCCTTCATTAGGCAGACAATATGCTAGTGATTTCTGAGTTATACAGATCAGTACTCATCTAGAAAACCCGGTGATTATGAAGGTACTCTACTTGACCGATAAAGACTCTTCCCCCACGTGGTTTACAATAAAAATCCTCATAAAATCCCCACTTGACCGTGGAGTACACAACTACAACCATCTTAGAAATGGAGAAATGGGCAGATATTGTCGAAATGATTTGCTTCGAGTTATTTCAGAAATCAGCAATAAACCGAGAGGAAACTCTGTTCCTATTCATTAATGTTACGCTCAGGGCTACTTCCAGTTACATATGCAGAAGTGGAGAAACTCCTAGCAACGGTGCTCGGAAAAAAAAAAACCAAGATTATAGATATAAACCTCTGCCTAACAAAGGATAATTATACCTTTGGTTACTTCCCATTTAATAGATTTTCCTGCCAAAATAGTACGTTGCCCCTCAGGGCACATCTCTTATATTTTTCGCCAAAAGCCCCAGAATTAGACATTCTAGCCATACTGCTTCAAAAACCTCTACACACCTCAACTATCCAATTTCCCTTATAAGAAAAAGGCCTCAAGGGCCAGCGGCCACAAGTAGGGCACACAAACCTCAGTCCATCAGAGAGTTGGGTGGGGGGCGGCTGTTATATTCCTCTCAGCAAATACACGAAACAGAGGACACAGATACCTAATGCAACTCTACGAGTGTTTCTTCCCCTCTTTTTTTTTTTTAATTAGGAGCAGTTCTTTATTCCGTGCCAGAATGTCTTTCCCAAAAGTGAAATGGCCGGTTCTCTCGAAGACAGCTCCTGGCCTTCCTTGTTAACTTTTGGGGCTATCCCTGTGCCCGCCGTTCTTCTTTCTAAGCGTCACTCTCCACCCAGAGCTAGAAGAATTTCCGAGTCCCGATATCGCATTACGACCGGGAAATATGCATGAAATAACCTTTCTCTACCCCCCCCCCCCCCACATTCTTCCTTACACCGAAGCCCAGCTTTCACGTTCTGGGGAAGCGACCCTTGAGTCACAGGATAGCGTCCCGGTTACATAAGCATGAAATTAAGTTTCGGCTCTTCGAAAGGTTCTCTGCTCCGCCAACGGCCACCCCCACTCCCCTCCTCGGATTCTTTAAAGCCTGGGGAAGCCGACCAAGGGCCTGTAATTTATAAAAGCCCCCACGATTTGGGCTGGCGGCAGCCTCGGAGGCGCACTCACCGGCGTCGGCGGCGGGGGAAGAGTGCAGCAGGCCGGGCGGTGCGCGCGGCGGGAGGCGCGGTGACAGCGGGGCTCTGTGTCCCCGCGCACTGCCCTGGCGCGCACTGCTCGCGCGTTAGGGATCCGGGAAGGAGGAGGAAAAGGGAGGAGCCGGAGTCTGCACCCCGTGAGACCCTTGCGCAAGGTGCTTTCCAGCTGTGCCGACTGCAGCGGCGACCCGCGGAAGCGCCACAGCGCGGGCGGCGGACACGCCCCCATCCTTAGAGCCGGGGAGTGCGCCCGGCGGCCGGGGGCGCCCTGCAGGGCTGCGACCACGGAAACACCCAGAAGCCCCCGAACGGAGGGTTACCTGGCAGGCGGAGCGCTGCAGCCGCGGCCCCCCGACGGCTCGGGACGCTGCTGGTGGCCCAACCGCCGGAGTCGAGCGAGGTCCCGGGGCAGCGGAAGCTGGAGCCCGCGCGACCGACCCCGCAGCGTGGCTCGTCGTCCGTAGCGGAGTGCACCAGTGAACGCGGGGCCTCCAGCCCAAGCGGCCCGCCCAGGCCGCCCTCGTCCGCCCCTGACTCACGGCGTCTGAGCCGGCCGAGGGGCGGCGCAGCGGACGCCAGCTGCCGCCTCCCCGCCTTTTCCATTTCCCCTTTCGCTCCGTAAACAGAAAGAGGCTGCCGCGTTGCGGGGAAGCCGGAGCCCCGGCTCTGGGAAATTCCCCCCCCCCCCCCCCTCCGTGCGTCCTCCGGGCGCCCGGGCGGAGCGGGAGGCGGGACTAGGGGGGGGCGGAGCTCAGCGCGGGGAGGGGCGCCGGCCCAGCGCCGGAGTTGGGACTCGTCACGCCACCTGAGGGGCCAAGGACAGCGGCCGCGGCTCCAGTCCGGGGCCTGGGACACTTGGGGAATTTCCCTCGGACCTGGGGACCCGACAATCTGGTGCTGTAAGGTGCCCCGCGACCGCGCCTCTGCGCCCCTTCCTAGTCCCGGATAGAAGATGGTGTTTCCTAACGTGCCGGCGCCTCCGCGCTCCTCCAGTGTCCCAGGCCGCGACGGGGAGGGCGAGCGGCCCTGGCCTTTCCTGCGCCCACCTCCAGCGCCCCGGAGGACCGAGGCGCTGTGGGCTTCCCGCCTTCTCCCAGAACCGCGTCCGTGCGCACGCGGCGGGTAGCGCGGCTCGGCCCGCGGGCGGGGGAGTGCCAGGATCCGCGGTCTGCGCGCACGGCCTCCCGCGTGAAGGCTGGGGGGAGGTTCCCACAAAGTGGGCCAGAACCCCGCGGTGTAGCACCTGGAGAGTCGGGCCTATGTCCCCCGCTAGCCAAACCTGGTTTCGTTCTCTGCAGCCTTTCTTGGAACGGGTTTATTCGGCGGCGCCGTCCCATTACGAAATGTACCTGCACGGATCGCCCTCTCCTTACCCCGACTGCCATTGTGGGGTTTTCTGCAGAGTTCGGGAAGATCAAAGTGTGTTCACAGTATTCTTCCCTGTTGAATGGAAATTGTTTCCTCCAGGTGAAGCAGGAAGCGAGTTCTAGGGAAAATAGCGCCTCTGTCTCCGAAATCCGCTCTGCTGGGCATTCCCAGTAGCTGAGTCGAAACTCACCACCCCCTCGCCCCTCAGTACTTCCCCTAGGAGCAAGCACCTACCATAAGCCAGACATTTTGCAAGACGGCCCGGAGAAAGAATGTGAGGTGGATATTCTCTAGGTCTCGCCGACCCGGACGTTGGGCGTCCCCAGGCAGAGCCCAGATTCAAACGCCCCAGAACTCTGAGTCCGCGCGCGGTCCTTTCCTGCACCCACTGTCCTCCTACCTCCGCGGTTTCAAAACTTCATCGGACTCGCTCTAGAGCTTTCCACGTTGCTTCTGTGGAACGTGAGTTGCTGTTTCGATACAGGAAAGTCCTACGAAAATTGCTGATGGACCTAGGCTAGCTTAGGTGAGGAGCAAGGCCCTCGCCGAAGGACCTTAACTCCCGTCCTTTCTTTGTGTTTCCGGTCAGGCAGGGCTGAGGCTGAAAAAGTGACGAGCAGAGGAGCCCATCAGTAAAAGTGCGCGGAACGAGCAGCTAAAACGGCCAGGACTGACGGACGGAGTCGGCACTCAATCGCCACCTCCCAATTATCTTAGCTCCTGGAGTGCTGGTGACACGAATAACGCGGGACGCGTGTCAACCCCTGGAACCTTCCAGGCGGTCTCGGGCGGTGAAGGGGTCCCCAGCGGCCGGAAGAGAAGCCCTTCTAGGCGCCGGGCCTTTTTCTAGTTTTGGAGGGAGGGACTAACTTTGTCTCTGGAACTGGGGAGAGGCAACGTGTGCTGAAAACTGAAATCCAAAGGGCTCTAGCTTTTGCTTTGGGAACCAGGTTGTGCCCTTGTTATCTCTAATGGTAACGTGAGAGACGGAGAGACGTCCCTCCCTCATCTGCTGTCTTTGAGCAAGGAGGGATGATCTTTATAAGGATTTTAAAAATAGAAACATGGAACCACTCCCGCTTCCACTCCATGAATGAGCTCATTGAAACCACGCCTTACCTTCTGGGAACTAAGTGTTAGCCTTACTTCCCACAAAGAGGTCCCCCAAATACAGCTGCATTTTAGGGAGCTGGTGAGATGGCTGCCCTAGCAGGGTGTTCTGGCTGTTCACAACCTGTGGGAGAGCAGATTTCATTAGGTGGGGCGAATTAAGAGGAAGTTTAACTTAAACCCATTTTTGAAAGTCTAACAAAGTAGACTGAATCCGGTGTCCTGGAAGAAGTGTCCCGGAAGAGGCTGGAGATGGACGAGTGAACTGGCAAGAAAAAGTTTGCAGACTGCTTGCCTCTTTTTGGTCAGGACTCTGTTGCAATAGACTTGCAAAAGGAATCCCGCTTTTTTAGGAGCCTGCTGGGAAAATGAGGTTCCAGCTTGCCAAGGAGAAACCACCTGAGCCAGAGTGTGCACAAGTTACTCAAGAAGCCATTTCGATGTACGTTTCAAAACAGCTCTTTGCAAGCTGTTCCAAGCCAACAAAATGCACTTTAAAGTTGAATTGCAACCCATTGCAGTTTACTTGAGGGTTTTCTCCACCTACAGTCTAGCACAGGAACGGGTTTGTAAACTGTAGTTTGCAAATCAGAACTCATGTACTCATGGAAACAAAATGACTAGCAATGGGTGGGTCAGGAGCCAGAATATTGATCTCATGTAACCACAAATGGGGCTCTCTACTAATGAACAGAATATGGGACATGGCTTTCCAATGTTTTGCGGGGTTCTTTTTTATTCATAAAATATATAATGCTTAGAGAAAACTGGAATAAACGGGAATAAGTTGGGGATACCTATACAGAGCTTGGTGAAAAGTGTGTTTCTTTTTCTTAAATTATAAAATGTGAAGTATTTGAAGATGATAATTAAATATTGAATTTGAATAAAGCTTTAAATAAGTTTTGTTTTTTGAGAGAGAGAGAGCATGCCGATGGGGGTTGTTGCAGAGGGAGAATCTTAAGGTTTTATGCTGCCCCCCGGCCCCCACCCGGGGCTCAGTCTCACAATCCTGAGATCATGGGAGTTAGACGCCTAACTGGCTGAGCCAGCCAGGTGCCCCTAAAAAAGCTGTTTTTATTTTATTTTTTTTAAAGATTTTATTTATTTATTTGACAGAGATCACAAGTAGGCAGAGAAGCAGGCAGAGAGAGGAGGAAGCAGGCTCCCCGCTGAGCAGAGAGCCTGAGATGGGGCTTGATCCCAAGACTCTGGGATCATGACCTGAGCTGAAGGCAGAGGCTTTAACCCACTGAGCCACCCAGGCACCCCTAAATAAGCTGTTTTTAAAGTTAAGAGGAACTTGAGGCTGATTTCATGAAAATAACTTTTTTTGTGCAAGTGTTTGTTATACAAGCTATGCATATTTGCCAGTTAAGATATTTGAATAATGATTTATCCAAACCTCTGATAATAACCTTCAGGAGAGACACTGTACAGGCAGACATGCAGTTCATAAACTTAGAATCATTTTTATAATCTTCAAAAAAATTTTTTTAAAGTTGAAATGCCATTTTAAAAATCCAGTATCTCGTTTTCCTGCATGGGCACCCTTCAATTTCTTATGCTGATGTACGTGGGTTTCAATTATGATCGGACTTTTTCATACTTAAGTCTCTCTAAATGACAAAGCTTTAATTTGCAGAATGTGCATGCACCGTTAAATCACTTAGCTTGGACAACATTGGGAAAAAACAATTAGCCCAAAGGATGGAGTATCCAGTCAGGGAGGAGATTCAAGGCCTACTCCCTCATACCCCACCCTCACTGCTAATGCTCCCGGACCACGCCCCTCTGGTACCCAAAACAAACCCTTTCCTCCAGCAAGGCCTGTTCACTGCAGCTACTGGCTGAAGGATCTGCTTGGCCTCACTCACCCTCTGGAGGTGGATTCGGGATGTCCCTTAGATCTCTAGAGACCAAATGCTGTATCATTAAATTCTGCTCTGCCCCAGCAGTTCCCACCCCAGAGACTGCAGAGGGGACAGGCCCTAGAGCCCACGGGCCCACCTGATTGCTTTAAGCAATAGGGGTGAGTTCCTATAAAGCCCTCAGGGCACATCTGTGTGCAAGGCTAAGCCCTGAGCTCCAGAAGCCATCTCCCCCTGCAGATGCTCCCTAGGACTCTTGGCTGTGCAGTGTAGCCAAGAAGGAAAGGGACAATTTCACTGTCCTCTTCCTTCTTTTTGTCTTCACCTCACCTTTCGGGACACCGTACTCATCAGCTTTGGTCAGCACTGTGCAAAGTGGGAACAGCAACCGGACGAGGGAAATGGGGCCTGAGGCGGAGATGGAGTCCTCACGTGGGGGGAAGGGGAGAAAAAATCCCCCAGTGGCCTTGGGAAGGCAGGGGAAGTTCCAGAACACTCTTAGCTGTGGGGGCTGTTTATCTATGAGGGCTGTGTGTAAATCAGGCCGGCATGCGACTCACAGATCTTCTGTTCTCACGTGCAGAACACTAAAATTTAGGTCTCTCAAAGGGCCTCAGTCGCACTGTTCTGTGTGATACGTATGATGTTTTATTCATCGCTCTGTGCTATGACTTCCTCAAATCGGAGGTCCTTGAACCACACTCTGAAAACAGAAACTACTCTATGCTTCACTCTTCCACCTCCCAGATAGAAAGTCCTGGTACAGCATTTCTTAATCTCGGGCTTCCGAAATTGCCACAGGGCTGAGGATGCCCCCCCAGGAACTGTGCTCAAGGCTTTGGCCTGGGGCCTGAGCAAGTGCTTTCATTGTTCCCATTTTTAGAGGCTGAGAAAGGCTCAGCAGTGGGACTCCCCCCAGTTGCCTGGAGCCGTCCCATGTGGATTTGTGGAGCTTATCCACAGGCAACCTCAGGTAGCCCCTGTCACTCCTGATTAACCTCAGCCCCAGTACTGTGCAATCCCTTGCCAGTGGGGCATGGAAAAGGGACTGCCCACGATGGGGAGGAAGTAAGTGCTGGCAAGGTATTGTTTGCTGAGCGCAGGCATTGCTGCAAAAAGGTTAAGTACAGTGAGGGGCACTGAGTAACGTCCACAATTGCTGAGTCACTTGTCCATTTAACGCTAATGTTCCACTGTACACTAATTATACGGCAATTAAAATTTTTTTTTAAAAAATGCTAGAATTAGGGGAGCCGGGATGATTAAGCAGCTGTTTGGCTCAGGTCATGATCCTAGAGTCCTGGGATCAGCCCCACATCAGGCTCTTTGCTCAGCGGAGAGCCTGCTTCTTCCTCTGCTGGCCGCTCCCTATGCCTGTCTGTCTGTCTGTCTGTCTCTCTCTCTCACTGACCAATAAATAAATAAATAAATCTAAAAAAAAAAAATGCTGGAATTAGAAAATAAAAAAATAGATAGTTGCAAATGTAAATGGATAGTAGGGAAAAAACCACACACACGCTCTAGAATAGTGCAACCTCCCCAGACAGTGACCTCACACACCCTTGGGGCAACAGGTCGCATTATTCCAGCAGCCTCTAAAAGTCGTGGTGTGCTTATCTTCATGTGATTTGTTTTTAAGTCAAGTGAGTTAAACACGTTTTGCAGTTTGCCCTTCCAGTTATGTTACAACGCTAGAGACAATTGCCAACTGATTCCATCTTCTAATTTTTTAGTTTTTTTATTATGTAAAGACTGTATTTGAGAGAGAGTGAGCAGGGTGAGAGAGAGCTGGAGGCGAGGAGGGAGAGGAGGGGGAACTGGGGAGCGAGAGAGGGAGTAGCAGGCTTCCGGCTGAGCAGGGTCCCTCCCAGACCAGATCAGGTCAGATCATGACCTGAGCAGAACACAGATGCTTACATCTGAGCCAAGCAGCGCCCCCAAATTCCATCTTTTTGGAGTGAGTGTGTGTGTGTGTGTGTTATGGGGGAGACAGTCAGTTCTTTTTTTTTTTTTTTTTTTAAGATTTTATTTATTTATTCGACAGAGAGAGATCACAAGTAGGCAGAGAGGCAGGCAGAGGGGTGGGGGGAGCAGGCTCCCCACCCAGCAGAGAGCCAGATGTGGGCTCGATCCCAGGACCCTGAGATCATGACCCCAGCGGAAGGCAGAGGCTTTGACCCACTGAGCCACCCAGGCACCCCTCAACTCTCCTTTCTTAATTAAAGCCACAGATTACTGTTCATCACAACTTTTTTTCCTAGTACCAAGATACTCTGATGGATATATTTCATAATAACTAAGCATCATTGTCGCCTTCAACCATATTGGTCGAAGCTACTGTGTTTTAAGGACTTACCATGACCCGGGCACTCCCTTCAGCTAGATTACTTCACAAAAGTCCTGAGGTGGGCACTAATGTCTCCTTTGGCGTGGGGGGATTTCCTTGTGTTTAATCCATGCCTGTCTAATCCCAAGTCCAAATAGTAACTTCCCGCATCAGCCAGCACATGGGTGTCCCCCACGGCAAAGCCCCTCAAGGCCCGGCTGCCATTTGTTGGTCAGCTGGAGGAAAACAGGGCTGACCATAAGCCAACTGGGAAATACCCCGACGGCTTTCCCATGGGGGTGTCTCCTCTCCTGTCACCTCTGGCCGCCTTCCTTGCGACACCGTGAGTGAATTTCAGGCACACCTCAGCCAGGTGTTTAAATCTTTAATCTTTGCTCTCTCTTTGTGAGAGGAGAGGTTCCAAGGAATTTCAAGAATATTCCAGGAATCCAGATGAAGGGGAGAGCTGAGCCCCAGAAAGCCTCCAGAGTAGAACACCGGTTTTTCTCATCCTTACCGTCAATTGGCTTTAATTCCTGTTGGGGTCTGCAGGAACCCAGAGGCCTTCCTGCACCCCTCACTCCAGAGCTGGGTGAAATGTGGGCTTGTGTAGGTGCCAATGGGGTCTAAGTTGTTCTTAAGGTGGCTGGACAGCTGTTCCCACTCGCCCCCCCAACTCTGGCACAGAGACACAGTCCCCAGACCAGCACTGTCCCCCCAAACAAGAGTCCTTTGCCCAGACCCCTACAGACAGTAGTGTGATGGATGGAGCCCATTTTTACCAGCGTTAAACTTCGCAGGATCTGTGATAGCTGCTTGCTACACAGTCAGTATGAAAAATAAAATTGTATGAAATCACAAGGAAATAAAATGGATATTAAAGATGAAGGTAACAAATACTAAGAGAGACACTGAAAACTTAGCCCAGATTATTTTATTGCATTTTCTCTTTTCCCAGGCTCCTGAGTTTACTCGCGTCTGCTATCTGTGTGTGCGGTGGAAATACTAGACTATGACGCGTGCTAGCGCATGTCTTTGCAACTCTGCAGTCGGTGGCCTCACCTGGGTAGATTAAAATAGGCCACGGTGGGCGTATTCACACCACGGAAACCAGCAAATGCTATAAACCAGGGCGGGGCTTTGAGAAGGCTGGTTGTTAAAGAGTTAGCACATCATTGCCTACAGATGAATTTTGTGTTTTCAAGCACTTTTGAGTTTTAAGGTTATTGACTTTGTTTTTTACACCTTACTCTCATTTTTCTAATATTCCATAATACATCTAGATATCTTGCTTCCACACAAGCAGCAAAATATTCAACAAGGTAGGCTGATGGCAGTGGGAGGAGACACTTTCACTCCTAATCTGAACTCCCAGGCTGACGGGCTGGCTGGATTTGGGATCCAGGGTCCATGTACACCTCAAGGCATTGCCTGGGGAAGTCTCATTCCGTAGAGGACAGCCCTAAGATCTGAATTTCAGAGCTCCAGGAGAATGTGACTGGGAAATACTGGGCAAGTAGAGAGGGCACTTTTTGGACTTCAACTTCTGCTTTGTCATTTTCTGTCCATCTTACCTAGGGCTAATCACATAAATTCACAGAGCCCTGATTTTTTATGTTTGTTTGTTTGTTTTGTGGAAAGGGAAACAAAAGCTTCTTGGTTTTCATCTTATTTTTCAGAATTTCAAAAGCTGACAACACCCATAGCTTTGACATTGGGAGAAAAGTTAAATCAATTATTACATGAATTTATACCATTTTGTAAAGCTTTAGAAGAACATAATAATTTCATGTACTTATTAGTTTTTACTAATAAAATAACTCTGAAATGGCCGTAGTTAGCCCTGTTTTACACGAAGGCTCTAAAATCCGGAAATAAGTGCGTTACATCACTCAGATAATATACAGATCCCAAATTCTAACCCGGATGTGTCACTTTCAGAATGAGGTAGCCATTAGATCATTCTATTCTTGGAATCGGCAGGGGTTAAGTCACTCATTCAAGAGATACAGGGATCAGTGGGCTCCAGGGACACAACTGACATTGTCCGGCATAGTCTGGCATAATGAGATGCATCTTTTCACCTTCAGTGAATTAAAGATGGGGAACCTTCAGGGGTACCACTTGATTCCTCGTAAATCCCCCATCTCAACGTACAGGTTACAGCATTACCTGCTCCCAGAAGAACACCAAACTAAGAGCACTCCAAAAGTTTGTACTTCTTAAAAACCTCAATCTGATTGCAAAACAATTTATGTTCAGTCAAGACATTGTAGAAAGATAGAGACAGTGAAATGTACACCCCCCACCCCCACCCCAGTCCTGGATCAGACAGAATGACTCTCAACGTTGAGGGAACATCATTCTGATTTCCTTTGTCACTCACAGAGGGAAGATTTTGTTGCTCTTATCTTGAGTAATTGCTGCTAAGATTAACTTGACAAGTGAGAAACAAAGAATGACCACCACACCATTTTACAGGGAATTTGCTCGCTCATTTGTTCATTCAACACAACCTTGTGTGTGTGTTGTTTGCCATTCCGGCCTGTGGAAGTAGCAGTGGACAAATTCAGTGGCCTTCAGGGATCCTACAGCTCAGGGAGAAAGAGACACATACCCAAGGACCAGCACCCTGTAGGAAATGAACAGAGAGGAGGAAGGAAGGGGGTGTGAGAGATACTTATGGACTAGACCTTGCAAGAGTCAGAGAGCACTTTTCTGAGAATGGTGCCTTCACATAAAGAGAATAATCTACAATGAATGCAACCTGGCTCACATCCCAAGTCACTGCCTAGGAATAGCTGTTTGTCACTTAAATCCATACTTCAATTGTGTTATTAGTTGACGTGGATTGATTCTCAAAGTGAGCAGAGATCCTAGAGGTGATCTCATCCAACCCCTTCAACTTATAAATGGTGAAAGTGAGATCAAGAGAGTGACTTATCCAGAATCCCGTTACTGTTCAGAGGCTAGCTTTTTTTGACCCACGAATCCTGTCTCTTCTTATGGTAACACACAGCTCCTTTAGAGAAGGTTAATATAAAGAAATGTTGCTCTATATAGTTCCCATAAATACACTGTAACCAAATGTAATCACATGTATGATCTTTTTTTCCTGATGCAAGACGAGGGTGAAAGAAAGAACATGCGTTAGTGTTACGTGGCATCCAGAAGTCTTTTTTGTTTTTCTCCTTTCCCTTGCTGTGTGATTTGGAAAACCACTTAATCCTTCTGAGCTGTAGTTGCTTATTTAGGGAATGAGGATGCTTAGTAAATATGGTGGTTATTGCAGTGTTTCAAAGGAGAAAGTAGGGCACCTGGGTGGCTCAGTTGTTAAGCATCCTCCTTTGGCTCAGGTCGTGATCTCAAGGTCCTGGGATCAAGCCTCACATCAGGCTCCCTGCTCAGCAGGAAGCCTGCTTCTCCCTCTCCTACTCCCCCTGCTTGTGTTCCCTCTCTTGCTGTGTGTGTGTATCTCTCTCTCTATCTATCAAATAAATAAATAAAATCTTTAAAAGAAATAATATATGCCAAGTGTAAAAAAAAAAAAAAAGAGAAAGAGAGAGAGAAAGTAGTTAAGAGAATATAGGGGGGAAATGACACAGCTAGTGATAACATTTCACATCTTCCAGCGGTGGGGGAGCGGGGCAGGGTGTAGAGCAAAATTTGGTGGTGGTTGGGTTTTTCTTTCACCTGAATAGGGTTCTGGTTAAGAACAGAAACCCTGGGTCAGTGCGTGGAGAAACCTGGGGAACCAAGTCAGTGGGTCAAAGCCCTCTTGCTGTGGTTTTTCTTTTAAAGATACCAAACCTTCCGGTTTTCTTCAGTGCTTCTTTAATTATATCTTATTTGTTGCCTCATAAGCTACGTGGTCGTGGTTTCATTTTTACCATGTGCACTGGATTATCCCACTGCAAATCTCCCTGGGGTTCTTGGAAAAATATCTAAAGCTGATAAGAAGCAGGACATTTTTAAGGAAAAACCCAACAAAGAAATTATTAAACTTTTACATAGCTTGTAGAAGTTTTACAAACGTCTTAAGTGCCTCTTTGGAAAGGTCAGTTTAAAGGCTTATTATATATCTCAGGGGACTGCATAGAGTACTTATATTTTAGAACACTGGAATAGACTGGAATAAGCCTAATTTTTAAAAAGATTTTATTTATTTATTTGAGAGAGAGCGTGCACGTGCGCACACAACCAAGGGAGGAGCAGAGGCAAAGGGAGAAGCAGAAGCAGAGGGAGGAGCAGAGGCAGAAGGAGAAGCAGGCTCCCTGATGAGCAGAGATCCTGATGTGGGGCTGGCTCCCAAAACTCCTGGGACCCAAACCAAAGGCAGATGCTTAACTGACTAAGCCACCTGGGCATCCCTGGAATAAGCCTAATTTTTGAAGTCTTGGAGCCTTTAGCTATGAGGTTCATCAGGCCGACTTCTCTTTTTCTAACCCAGCTGAGTTGCCACAAACCAAGGAGAAGAGGCTTGATATGGGGAGAAAATGCAGGCTCCATTTGGAGGGTTGGAATCACATGGTTCCCAGATACCTGTCTTCAACGAGAGGCTGGTTTCTTCTGTCTTGCAGCCTCGAGCAGGCATTTCTGCCCATAAGAAGACAGTCTTCCTGTAGCTTGGTGGCAGCAGCATTTCCAGAGGGGTGAGCAAAGAAGCCAGTGACAGAGGTTCTGAGGAGGAGCAACACCTGGAGGAGAGAAACATGGCAAAGCCGTCTCCCTCCCCTCTTGCCTCTTCAAAGGATCTCTGCTTTCTTCTTTCTTCCTTTTCTTTTTTCAGGAAAAGAAGATGTGAGTTAGTATTAAATGTGGCAAGAAGAGAAATCAGTATTTCTTTTTTAAAAAAATATTTTATTTATTTATTTGACAGAAAGAGAGAGAGAGAGAGATCACAAGTAGGCAGAGAGGCAGGGGGAAGCAGGGTCCCTGCTCTGCAGAGAGCCCGATGCAGGACTTGATCCCAGGACCCTGAGATCATGACCTGAGCCGAAGCAGAAGCTTAACCCACTTCTTAGGGTCTAAGGTCATAGAACTCAGTATTAAAGTTGGCTCCAGCATCAAAATTCACATATACGTGAATCCATAGAACTCTTTGTAACTCAAGTTAAAACATGAGTATAAGCCAATTTAGCAAATATAGATATTATTATCATTATTATTATGAATATGGAAAAAAAAAAAGCACTACGCCATTCTCCAGAGAGAAAAGGAACTCTAGCAATAACTAGATCATATGAGGTGTTTTTCGTGTGGTAAAACAATCTTTTCAGAAAAGCGTAGACCATGGGCACCTGGGTGGCTCAGTGGGTTAAGCTGCTGCCTTCGGCTCAGGTCATGATCTCAGGGTCCTGGGGTCGAGTCCTGCATCCGGCTCTCTGCTCAGCAGGGAGCCTGATTCCTCCTCTAGCTCTCTGCCTGCCTCTCTGCCTACTTATGATCTCTCTCTGTCAAATAAATAAATAAAATCTTAAAAAAAGAAAAAGAAAAGCGTAGACCTCCATGGGATCACACACATGTAGGGATGGTCTTCGGAGGCTGTTCTCAACTTATAGCACATCTAACATCTTGTGAAAAACGCAGGCTCCTGAACCCACTCCTCCACCCCCGCCCAGATAGTCTGGTTAAGTCCGCAGGTAAAGCCCAGTACTCTCCTGTTGTAGTAATCTTGCCAAATGCTTCTGAGGCAAGAATCAGGTCCCTGCACCAACCTTGGAAAGCCTAACCTCCCAAAAAGAGAAAAAACCCTCAGACTAGAACATATGAAGTCAAACTGCAGCCAGGTTGGTGTCATATTCCCAAAGCCGATTTTCCCATTTTCAAGACATTTGTTTGCAAGCACTAGCATGTGAGGCTAAATCTAATTGACCATTCATGTTCCCCAAACAGCAGCAATCACTCAGGAAAAAAAAAAAATCTTACAGGAGAGAGAAAAGTTGTCGATGCTCCTCATTTACATAAAGCCCTTCAGAGGGTAGTGAAGAATGTACAGACCTCTTTCCTTTAAGGCAACCCTGTAGCTCTGGGTAATTCACTAAACAGAAGGACTTCTTATAGTGCAGGTGCAAATGCTTCTTAGGATTTCCGGCTTAGTTCAGAAGTCCTCTGCATATTCTAAGGTGCCTGAATTACTCTGAGGATCTTTGATAGCTTTGGGAGGATTTTATTTTTTATTTTTTTTAAGATTTAATTTATTGGTTCGTCAGAGAGCGAGAGCACAAGCCGCAAGAATGGCAGGCAGAGAGAGAAGCAGGCAAAGGGAGAAGCAGGCTCCCGCTGAGCAAGGAGCCCCACCTGGGACTTGATCCTAGGACTCTGGATCATGAACTGAGTCAAAGGCAGACATTTAACCAACTGAGCCACCCAGGTGTCCCTGAGGTTTTTTAATATTGTTAAAGTACTGTATTTTTCCTTCAGACAGAAGAAGAGAAAGACACACAGAGATTGACCAAACTGGGACTGTGGATCACCATGATCACTATTCTGCCTTTACTTACAGGCTTTTTTTTTTTTAACCTCGGGCAAATTATTTAATTTCACTGTGTCTCAGTTTCCTCACCCCAAAAATGAGACATGATAATAGCTTATTTTATCGATTCTGCAATAAACATTTCCCCCCAATTTTTAAAATCTCTGAAATCAAAGCGTACTTCGCTATAATGACGAGAAACCCATTGTGTCATGGGTTAATTGACAGCATTTTTCTTAGTGGTGCATAAAATCAAAGAATGTTTTATAATGATGGCATCTTAGACTAGGTGAAATATGATAATAATGGCTCTATCCTAGGGTTTTGTGGGAATTAACTGAGTCAAGAAACAAAATGCTTAGAACCAATACCAATACAGAGCTGGTATTACTCACTTAATAATTAACCTATTAGTATTCTAACCTGTGGTTGGATTATAAATGAACTAGTTTCTTCTTGTTGCACATTTGGGTTGTTTCCAATGATATCCCTGCACTATATACTGCATTGAATGTAAACCTTTATGTACATCTCTGATCCTAGAAGTGGAACTACTAGGTCAACAAGCATGAGCATGTTGAAGAGATGGACTTAGAAGTGTGAGCCTGGGTTTCTCAACAGTGTCCCCCTGTGGCCATAATGGAAGTAGCAGCTGCAAAAAATTGTCAGAAAGGATCAGATTCATCAGTTCTGGTGGTGTGGGCAGGACTGTCTATTTGGACATGCGGAGATGGAGAGGAGAAGGGAGTTGGGGGAAATTGGAAGGGGAGGTGAACCATGAGAGACTATGGACTCTGAAAAACAATCTGAGGGCCTAGAAAAAAAAAAAAAACTTTATCTGTGGACTAACAGAAGAAAAAAAAAAAAAAAGGAAAGGGAGAAGCCTAGGATTCGTGTGTGACCCAAGACAGACAGACTCAGGAAATAGTGAATGTTGCCAATCTGTATATGAGGGCCTAAGCGATTGCTTTTAAATACTGAAAGACGATCTCATTTAGATCTCCTATATGAACTGATGAAGAGTTCAACATCATTTCTATGGATACGTCATAGGAACAGCTTATCTCTCTGCATTAATATAACCATGAAAAAGCACTTTGGTCATTTTATTTGGGCCCTAGAAATCCTGGCAAACTCTAAGACTGAACTTTAGAAAGGCCTCTTGGCTTGAACTTCTGGACAAATCGGATGCCTAGAGCTTAGAAAGACGATCGGGGACTCTTGGGTGGCTCAATGGGTTAAGCCTCAGGTCATGATCTCAGGGTCCTGGAATCAAGCCCCGCAACTGGCTCTCTGCTCAGCAGGAAGCCTGCTTCCCCCTCTCTCTCTGCCTGCCTCTCTGCCTACTTGTGATCTCTCTCTCTGTGTCAAATAAATAAATGAAAATTTTTTTTAAAAAAAAGAAAGATAATCAGAAGTGATCATATAATGAGGACATTGAATATATTCAGAGCTGTAAGTGATAGTTTTGAGAAAATTTACTATCAGTAGCAAAATCATAAGACCCCAAAGAGATAGATGTAGATGATCAGTTTGAATTATAAAAAAATTTAGAATATATAATTATGAAGGTTTATATGATTTTTAAGTATAGTTTAACTGTATTTAGGAATTTTTATAGTCACTTAATTAACAAAGTGATATGAAAGCTCTGACATATTTAATTTTTTTCCCCCTAAATAGGCATAGTAAAAAATTTAAAAGGAGCAAAAATGTAAACCTTGAAAATTAATTCTCAGGTGCCTGGGTGGCTCAGTCAGTTAAGCAACTGCCTTCGGCTCAGGTCATGATCCTGGAGTCCCAGCATTGAGTCCCATATCAGGCTCCCCGTTCAGTGGGGAGTCTGCTTCTCCCTCTGAACTTTGCCCCTCTCGTGCTCTCTCTCTCTCACTATCTCCCTCAAATAAATAAAATCTAAAAAAAGAAAGAAAGAAAGAAAAGTAGTTCCCCCTGACTCCCCTAATACTTAGATATTGAATTTCTCTCCTGTGAAGCAAATGATAGATCGGAAGACTTTTTACATTTTTAATTAAGTGTTTTAAATCTTTAAAATAAAATTCAGAATTAAAATGTTTTTATTTTTAATTTTCTAAAAGATTTTATTTATTTATTTGACAGACAGAGATCATAAGTAGGCAGAGAAAGAGGAGGAAGCAGGGTCCCTGCCGAGCAGAGAGCCGGATGCGGGCCTCGATCTCAGCACCCTGGAATCCTGACCTGAGCATAAGGCAGAGGCTTTCACCCACTGAGCCACCCAGGCGCCCCGTGAGTTATAATGTTTTTAAATATTTAAAAATTTAAAGGAACAAAGGGTATAAATAATCCCCTTTTCACAGCTGATTCATCTCCCGAATCTGTCAAAGCTACCAGTTTTTTGTGCATCCTTCCAGAAATAGTTTGTACACATACAAGCCAAGGGTTTGTGTGTGTGTGCGCTCGCATATAGTATCCTATCCTCTGTTGTTTTACTTTGCAATTTTCACGATGTATCTTTTTTGTAAAGATTTTATTTATTTATTTGACACACACAGAGAGAGATCAAAAGTAGGCAGAGAGGCAGGCAGAGAGAGAGGAAGGGAAGCAGGCTTCCCACTGAGCAGAGAGCCCGATGCGGGGCTCGATCCCAGGACCCTGAGATCATGACCTGAGCCAAAGGCAGAGACTTAACCCACTGAGCTACCCAGGCGCCCTCACAATGTATCTTGAAGGTAGTTACAAATCAGTAAATTAAGATCCTCTTCATTCATTTAGGTTATCTGTTATCTCTCGCTCTAAGAAAGCAGCTCCAAGATCAAGTAAGGGCATACAATACATTTATAAAAGTAGAATTGCAGGATCCAAGGTGTCACGCATTTGCAGTTCTGGTAAGTACCTCTAAACTCGCTGAAGGACACTTTAAAAAGTTGTTCTTTAAGTACCTAAAAGAAACTCAGATATTGTGATGTTTTAATTTTCGTTGCAAGCCATGCTTTCGTATAACAGAAAGGTCTCTCATCTCTGTCCAAACTATCTTCTTCCGAATTGGTAGAATATCGATAAATTCTTCACGTTTTAAAGCATGTAAAATTACAATAAAAATTATAATAAGGTATTTAAAATTATAATAAAAAAGTTATCTTTCAGGGAGTACACAGAAGAAAAGGATCATCAGATAGGTTGAAATGAAAAGCAATAGGCACGCGTACTAGAGTATGTCCTCTGTCAGCACAAGTACGTCTAAAAAGTTGTTCATGGGACGCCTGGGTGGCTCAGTTGGTTAAGCAGCTGCCTTCGGCTCAGGTCATGATCCCAGCGTCCTGGGATCGAGTCCCACATCGGGCTCCTTGCTCCGCAGGGAGCCTGCTTCTCCCTCTGACTCTGCCTTCCACTCTGTCTGCCTGTGCTCGCTCTCACTCTCTCTCTCTTACAAATAAATAAATAAAATCTTTAAAAAAAAATAAAATAAAAAGTTGTTCATAATTCAATGAATTGTTAACCTACTATGTTCTTACTGCTGGAGAAACAGGATGAGTAAGTCACAGTCTCTAATATCAGACTACTCACACCCTGAGTGTGTGCCTGTCTGTTTACCACTCTCATCAATTACACTGGTTCCCTCCTTCCCACTTCACTGCACCATACCTTTTGGGGAACATCTGCTTTCTATTTCTTTCTCCCTTTTAGCATTTATCAAAGCTATACCAAAGTAATATACTGCCTAGTCGGTTTTTCCCAGCAGAGAAGGGACTCCGTGAGGACAGAAACACTCGCTTTAAAAAACTCTGCTTATTTTTGTTTGTTTGTTTTGAGAGAGAGAAAGAGAGGGTGAGAGTGCACCAGCAGAAGGGACAGAGGCAGAGGGAGAGAGCAAATCTCAAGCAGGCTCCACACTCAGCACAGAGCCCTGGATGTGGGCCTTGATCTCAGGACCCTGAAAGCATGGCCTGAGCTGAAATCAAGAGTCTGACACTTAACCCACTGAGCCCAACCAGGCACCCCTTCAAGAAACTCTTGATGTAAGTCTTGCATAACCTTATACTACTGGCACATAAGTTTAAGGGACTAGGTCTTAATTGAATTCTAAGTCTTTGTGTTGTGATGAAACAGAAGATCTCATGTTTCTCTTTCTGCAGTTTATCAGACGCAAGGGACAACAGCAAGATGTTGAATTCCTTTTCTTAAGGATGAACAGAGCAGCTTCCTGGTAGAGGTAGGACTAGACTCCAGCCTCCTGACTCCCAGGCCAGTGCTCTTTTCTCTGTCTCACTTGATGCTTGTGCCTGATCTTCAGCTCATGCTCAGGGACTGTCCCTCTGCCAGGTGTGAGGCTGAGCCCGGAGGTGCCGAGCTATGAGATGTGCTCTTTGCACAGAATGAATGAATGAATGAATGAATGAATCAATCAATCAATCAATGAACGAATGGCCTGAATAAAAATATTTATTTCTGTTTACCTGATAACTAAGTCAGTCTTTGTACATGTATTAGTCTAAAGCAAGTGAAAGGAGTTCGTGAGTTTTCCTCGCTCACGTGGAATGAAAGGTTGGGCAATGTCAGACACTTCATTTACTAAGGGCCATTTATCCACAGGGGTCTCCCCTTATTAGACAACGGCACTAGAAAGTGGTGAAAACATGCAGGTAAGTGTTCTACTGAACACCCAGGCATTTCATAAAGGAGCTCAAGAAGTCTCTGGCATTAGAGCTGTACCTTTCAGATGAGAGGTAGGAATCTCAGGCATTTGGGGATGGGGGGCAGAGAGTGGAGAGCATAAAAACCATGGAGTGTCAATCCAATTTTACTCAACGATGATTTGAAAGGAAAAGTCAAGTAAATTCAAATGCATAGTGAGAAAAGCATTATTTGTCTACTGTTCTAAATACAGTAGATATTGTAGAGAATGCCACATTTCCCTGATCTTAAAGATAAAAGATACAATTACATAGAAACTGAAAAATTGCATTGGTGCATAACTTTCAAAAGTCCCAGAGCTTCCGAGTTTGCTTTTCTCCACTAGTAGAATTTTCCCTGGCGCCTCTGCATGCTGAGATGTTCTTAGCTAGTATATTTGGCTCTGAACGTCAAAATCCTTCTTGGTGACTCAAACAGGAAACCAGGATCTGAAAAGACATTAGTAAGTTGACCTTGTAGTTTATTGCCCAACTGCAATACTTTGAGAGTGAGAGTGTTTCAGTAATTACGTGGTTGCAAACAATATATGTGGTCTCTGAGCCCTTACTCACACATGTTCAGTTTTTATTAAAGACTAACTTAACTTACAGTAAGTATTTTAGTGGCCTGTGAAATGTACACGCAATTATTCACTCTTTTCCCATTGGCTTCCCAATCTGCATAGGATTTTCTTCTCTCTCTCTTTTTTTAAAGATTTTATTTATTTATTTAGCAGACAGAGATCACAAGTAGGCAGAGAGGCAGGCAGAGAGAGAGAGAGGAAGGGAAGCAGGCTCCCTGCTGAGCAGAGAGCCTGATGCGGGACTCGATCCCAGGACCCCGAGATCATGACCTGAGCGGAAGGCGCCCTCTTCTCTTTTTGATGCTGTGACAAATATCTGTTTGTTTTTTAAGATGGTGATTAGGTTAAAAACTCCCTCCTTTCTATGCACCTAAGCCTCTGATTTCCCTTCTCATAGAGAACTGTCACGGCTGACAGCTTGGGGAGTGCCCTTCCAGACATTTCCAATGCTGTATTTCACAGGATTTCTCAAAGGAGAGACGGGTCCCTCAGCTTCATTGAATCTGATTGATGTCTATTGTCTGATGTCACAATAATATTAATAATAAGTATAAGTATATGGCAAGATTATTAGTTCGCCAGTCTTTCTCTTAGCTAAATGGCACCACTGAAGTGGCTTGAAATGACTGAAATGTATTGTCCTACAGTCCTGAAGGCTAGAAATCCAAAAGCAAGTGTTGGTGAGGCCATGTTCCCTCTGAAATCTGTTGGGGAATCCTTCCTTGTCTCTCCCCAGCTTCTGTGGTTTGCTGGAAATCTTTTGCATTCTTTGGCTTGCAGCCACACAACTACAATCTGTGCCTTGTCAACATATGGCATTCTTTCTGTGTCTCTATCTTCACATGGCCATCTTCTTGCAAGGACACCAGTTGCATTGGATAGGGGCCCATGCTACTCCAGTATGACTTCGTCCTAACTAATTACATCTACAACAACCCTATTTCCAAATAAGGTCATATTCTGAGGTACAGGGAGCTAGGACTTGAACCTATCTTTTTCTTTTCTTTTTTTTTTTTAGGAAACAATTCAGTCCTCAGCAGTCAATAAACTTCGTAAACCAAAAAAAGAAGGCTACTGTCTAACAGGGATATCCAGAAGCTTGATTCTCCTTCCTATGTTCAAGAGAATCTATGTGGGCAATTTTTTTTTTTTTAGGTTTTTGTTTATTTATTTGACAGACGGATCCTAAGTAGGCAGAGAGGCAGGGGGCGTGGGGGGAAGCAGAGTTCCCCACCAAGCAGAGAGCCCAATGCAGGGCTCGATCCCAGGACCCTGAGATCATGATCTGAGCCAAAGGCAGAGGCTTTAACCCACTGAGCCACCCAGGCGCCGCTATGTGGGCAATTCTTGATGGACATAGAGAATGAATGAACTGACTTCAGCTAATAGAACCCCCAACTCTTTGACAAAGATTTATTTGCACTAACCTTTTCAAAAGAGAAATCATTAACAAGAAAATAATCAGGTATCACGGGCATAAATTTTTATTAAATATTGAATAGATACAAAATGGTAATTACAAATATGTGTATGGTAAGAAGAATTCTAATACAATGAACACCCATGGCCCTACCACACAGTGTAAAAAATAAAAAATAAATAATTACCATATCTTTGAGGTGTCCTATATGGAATTTTTTAAATGATAAAACTTAATTTACTGACACACTCTTTTTGTAAAAACTTGTGTACAATTAGAATTCTATGTTGTAAAAATTTGAAATCTTTTCATGCCAGAGGTACCCTTTGGACAAAGTAACTTATTCTTTGTAATAAAGGAAGAGAGTTTCATGGTATGTCTCTACCCTAGTTGATGTAACCAACAATTGATGTTGAAGTTATTTCCATTTTTTGCTTTTACAATTAATGCTGCAGTGAACCTTCTTGTACATATAACTTTGCACACTCATACAAGTATATCTATAGGGTAAATTCCTCGAGGTGGAAATGTTGGGTAAAAGTCATGAATGTGGGGGTGCCTGGGTGGCTCAGTGGGTAAAACCTCTGCCTTCGGCTCCGGTCATGGTCTCAGGGTCCTGGGATCGAGCCCCGCATTGGGCTCTCTGCTCAGTGGGGAGCCTGCTTCCCCCTCTCTCTCGGCCTGCCTCTCTGCCTACTTGTGATCTCTCTCTGTCTCTCTCTCTCTCTGTTAAATAAATAAAATATTAAAAAAAAAGTCATGAATGTGTTTTTTAAACCTACATAATGTGAGTTGGTTTTCTGATACCTTGTATTAAAATGCTTCCAAGTAAAAGAATTGTTGCAACAGTCTTGAGAAACAAGTTAGCACTTAAACCCAGATTTAATATTGTGGACTGTAACCTAGTTGACTATTTTACATACAAAGATGATTTCAGTTCATCAAAGACATCAGGGAAAGCCCCATGATGTGAGGCCACTTGCTGGAATTTTCCTGGGGCAAGTACTCTACTATTATGATCACCAGTGAATTATTCATTTAACAAACACACCACCTATCTACATCATCTTCATATAGTCCATATTCCGAGTCTGATCCCTTCACTTGGGAACTAGACACATCCTCTCTCAAGAACTACTAAAGGACGTAGCTCAGCAATTTTCTCTTCTGGCTCCTATAACATCTATTTTCTATCTCTACTGGGATTGTTTGAATCAATGTACAAATATGTTATTTCTTCATGCACCATTTCTCTATTCACCTTAGTAGTAAGATCCCTAAAGTAATTTCCTGTACCATCTGTTTTAATTTTTCTCCTCTCATTCATGCTTGAACCCATTCCAATTGGGTTTTTATATCCACCTTCCATTAAAATAGCTTTTACTAAGAATGTTAGTGACCTCCGTATTTCTTGCAAAATCTTTCTCTATTGTACTCATCACTACTGACATACTCATATTTTTATTATACTAGTTTATTGAATATCTCTCCCTACTGAAAGATAAGCTCCCTAGGGCAAGGATTTTATCTGTGTGGGTTTTTTTTGTTTTGTTTTGTTTTTCATTTTATCTCCAGCACTTAGAACATTGCTCATAGCAATAAATCAATAATACCTGTCCAATAAATATGTAAATATATATACTTGAGCTTATGCTGTACTTAAGGAAAGACAGTAAGTAAAACAAGTGTAGAAACATATATAGAGAGTGTCAGATGGTAAAATATGCTATCAAGAAAGAGCAGGTAAGAAGAATGGGAAATAGGGGTACTTGGGTGGCTCAGTGGGTTAAGCTTCTGCCTTCGGCTCAGGTCATGATCTCAGGGTCCTGGGATTGAGTCCTGCATCGTCCTCTGTGCTCAGTGGGAAGCCTGCTTACCCCCCCCCCCCCGCCACCTTTCTCTCTGCCTACTTTTGTTCTCTCTCTCTGTGTCAAATCAATAAATAAAATCTTAAAAAAAAAAAAGAATAAGAAATAATACAGCATACTTGAGGGTAAAAGCATTGTTATTTTATAAGATGATCTGAAAATGCTTCTCTAGTGAGGCAACAGTTGAACAGGGCCCTGAAGGAAGTAAGAAAATAAGCCATATGGGAGAAAAACAACCAAGGAAGAGAATACAACAAGTGCTAATGTCCTGAGGTGCAAATTTTCTTGGATTTCTGAGAAATATCAAGGAGACTAAGGTAGGGAGAGCAGAGTAGATGAGACAGAGAGTGCCAGGAAATGTGCTCTAGAAGAATTGGGAGGCTCATTTATACCAGATCTTATAAGATTTTAGCTTTGACTCTGAAGTGGGAAAGAAGTCCATAGAGTGTTTTGAAAAGAATGACATGATCACAACACTGTAGCCAGAGGACTGAGAACAGACTGTATGGAACATGGTAAAAGGAGGCAAACCAGTTAAGAGGTTAGAGTAGAGATATAGGTTAGCTGAATGCAGCAACATGTAAAAATGATGATATACCACGACCAGTGGGATTATTGCAGGAATGCAAGATTGGTCTAACACCTGAAGATTCATTAATGTAATATATATATCGTATTGAATGAATGCAAGACAGAAGTGTAAGATCATCTCAATGGATGTAAGAAAACAAAACAAAACAAAACAACAATAACAACAAAAAAAACAATCCCACACTCTTTCATGATAAAAATGCTTAATAAACAGTAAGAGAAGGGTACCTCTTCAACCTCGTAAAAGATGTTTGCAAAACAACCACAGCTAACATCTTAAACTATAAGAGAAGATCGGATGCTTTTCCACTAAGAACAGGATCAATACAGGATGTGCATTCTCACCACCTCTATTCAACACTGTACTGGAGGTTCTAGCCAGATGAAGTAGGTAAGTAAATGAAATAAAGCTTCCAAACTGTAAAGGGAGAAGTGAAACAATTTCTCTTTGCAGATGGCATGAACTTATTTATAGAAAAATCTAATGAAGCTAAAAAAGAACTATTAGAACTAAAACTGAGTTATCAAGGTTACTGGATACATTATTAACATACAAAAATCAATTTTTGCAATGGACACTCTATTGAATGTTTTATCTACTTGCAATGAAACATCCATAATCCATAAGCAAAATGAAGAAAACAATTTCATTTACAGTAGCATCATAAAGAATAAAATACTCAAAAATAAATTTAATTTAATAAGTGTAAGATTCATACAGTGAAAACTGGAAAACACTGTTGAAAGAAAGGAGACTTAAATAAATAGAAAGGCCTTCCATGTTCATGTTTTAGATTTGATTTTGTTAAGATGACAATAGTCCTGAAATTTATCTACAGGTTCAACGCAATCCTATCAAAATTTCAGCTACTTTTTTGGCAGCAACTAAGAAGATAATCATAAATTCATACGGAAACCTAGGGGCCTGAGATAGCCAAAACAGTCTTGGAAAAGAAGAACAAGTTTGGAAAATTCATACTTCCTGAATTTAAAACTTACTATGAAGTGACATTGATCAAGGTAGTGTGGTCCTGGTATGAGGACAGGCATATAGATCAATGAAATAGAATTGAGAATCCAGAAATAAGCCTGGTATCTATCATCAACTGACTTCAGTTATAGGCCAATACCATTTAATGGATAGAGTCTTTTAAACAATAGTACTGGGAAAAATTGAATATCCACACACAAAACCATGAAATTGGATGCCTACCTCATACCATCTATAAAAATTTATCCAAAATTGATCAAAGACCTAAATGTTAGAACTGAAAATATTAAAATCTTAGAAGCATACATAGGGGTAAAGCTTCACAGCCTCAGGTGAGGTACTGTTTCTTAAATATGACATTAAAACACAAGCAATACAAGAAGAAAAATAAAGAAATTAGATTTCATCAAAATTAACTTTTATGTTTCAAAGGACACCATCCAAAAAGTGAAGTTCAACCCACAGAATAAGATCAAGTGTTTGCAAATCATGTATCTGATAAGGACTTATATCCAGAGTATATAAATAACTCTTGAAACAGTAGTAAAAATAATCTGGCTGAAATAGGGGGTGAAGGGGGACGCTTGGGTGGCTTAGTCAGTTAAGCCGCTGCCTTTGGCTCAGGTCATGATCTCAGGGTCCTGAGACTGAGTCCCGCATCAGGCTACTCGCTCAGCGGGGAGCCTGCTTCTCTCTCCCCCTCTGCCTGCTGCTCTGCCTACTTGTGCACACTCTGTCTCTCTCTCTCTGACAAATAAATAAATAAATAAATAAAACCTTACAAAAAAAAAAGGAAGGATCTGAATAGATATTTCTTCAAATATACAAATGACATGAAGAGAGCTCATCACTCATCAAATGCAAATCAAACATGAGATACTACTTGTACCCATTAGTGTGGCTATTACAAAAAAAATAAGAAAATAAGTATATGAGTTTTGCAAGAATATGCAGAAATTGGAAACTTTTTACACGTTAGTGGGAATGAAAATGGTGCAGCTGGAAGATAGCCTGACATATCCTAGAAAGATTAAACACAGAGTTACCATACCGCCCACCACTTCCACTCATAGGTATATGCTCAAGAGAAGTGAAAACATCTGCTCACACAAAAACTGTTACATGAATGTTCATGGTAGCATTATTTATAATACCCCAAAGGTAGAAACAGCAGAAATGGATAAGCATATGGGGCATATTCATTGTTAAAAATAAGACAACAGGGGTGTCTGGGTGGCTCAGTGGGTTGAGCCTCTGCCTTTGGCTCACGTCATGATCTCAGGGTCCTGGGATCCAGCCCCGCATCAGGCTCTCTGCTCAGAAGGGAACCTGCTTCCTCCTCTCCCTCTGCCTGCCTTTCTGCTTACTTGTGATCTCTCTCTCTCTCTCTGTTAAATAAATAAATAAAATCTTTAAAAAAAGATAAGACAGGGGCGCCTGGGTGGCTCAGTGGGTTAAGCCGCTGCCTTCGGCTCGGGTCATGATCTCAGGGTCCTGGGATCGAGTCCCGCATCGGGCTCTCTGCTCGGCGGAGAGCCTGCTTCCCTCTCTCTCTCTCTGCCTGCCTCTCCATCTACTTGTGATTTCTCTCTGTCAAATAAATAAATAAATAAATAAAAAATCTTTAAAAAAAAAAAAAAAAAAAAGATAAGACAACAGGCTCAAAGAAAACGGGAGTCACTTGTGTAAACCCTATATAACCAAACCAAGACTTAATTAGTTTCAACTGTCTGGGAAATGAAATCTTAATCCAGTCAATTACAAATCACCTGATCAGCACTAGTTAATTAATTTACAGGATAGAACTGGGACAGCCCCTAAAGGAAAGTAACTTTGCAATAACAGCCGGCTTTTGCTTAGTATAGCTTCCTTGTTCCTCCTGCTCTCCTCTGCTTATAAACGTCTTTTGTTTTTATTTTCAAGTCTTCCCTTCAGGCTATAAGAGTCCTTTCCATCTGCTAGATTAGATGTTGCTTAATTTGAATTGATTTTTTTGCTCAAATAATCTCTTAAAATTTTTAATATGCCTCCATTTATCTTTTAACACCATGTAATGGAAGGTTATTTTTGGTCACAGAAAAGAGTGAAGTACTAACAGATGCCACAACATGGAAGAGCCTTGAAAGTGTTACATCAGTGAATGAAGCCAGTCGCAAAAACCACATGTTGCATAATTCAATTTATACGAAATGTCTAGAAAAGGCCACAGCGTAGAGACAAAAAGGAGAGAAGTGGTCCTGCAGGGCTGGGGAGTGTGGTGATGCAGGGAGTGATCGCTAAGGGACAGGGGGTTTCTTTTGGAGGTGATGAAAATGTTCTAAAAATAATTATGGTGATTGCAGCACAACTTTGTAAATATACCAACATCCATTGAATGGTACACCAAAAGGGGTGAACTGTGTAGCATGTGAACTAAATCTTAATAAACTCGTTACAAGAAAACAAAACAAAACAGACAAACAAACGAAAAAAAAAAACACAGGGGCTTCTGGGTGGCCCAGTAGGTTGAGCCTCTGCCTTCAGCTCGGGTCCTGATCTCAGGGTCTTGGGATGGAGCCCCGCATCCGGCTTTCTGCTCGCCGGGGAGCCTGCTTCCCCCTCTCTCTCTGCCTGCCTCTCTGCCTACCTGTGCTCCCTGTTTGTCAAATAAATAAATAAACAAACAAATCTTAAAAAAAAAAAAAAAAAGAAAAAGAAAAACAAAACAAAACAAAACAAACTTTTCACCAGAGAATCTAGGTTTAACTCCCATCTCTGCTCCCGACTGGCTGTGCAACTTCAGAAATGTTCACCTAACTTCCGTACGTCCTAGTCTCCCCATAAATAAATGGAGATCATAATCGTTCCTATCTCACAGGGTTGTTGTAAGGATTGGGAGTCAATACGAGCAGAGCACTCACAACACCGTCCGTTAAAGAAAAAGTGCTGTCATTTATTATACTCTTAAGTGTAGATTCCCAAATCAGTGCTCCTTCCTCAGGACCCTGCTCTCTGGATCCATTTTCAGGCCTATTTTGAAGAGCAGGTGGTGGGCTTATTCTCTTGCGGGGTCTTTCGGAGAAGTGCAGGAGAGCGGAAAGCAACCCGGTCGGAAAGCAAAGGCAGATTCCGTCGGGCAGTTTTCGCCTAGTTTGACCCTCTAGGCTTCCCATTCCTTTCGCCTCAGCGCGCATGCGCGAGAGCCCGTGCCCTTTCGTTTTCCTACTTCTATTGCTTTGGCAATGGCGGCTCGCGGCGTGGGGATGTTGGCACGTTTACCCCTCTGTGCTCAGAGAGGTCAAGTCCTACGTCCTACCCACAGGCTTCTCAGTTACCCAGGGCCTGTGGCCGCAGACCTTAAGAGAGAAGAGCAGTCCTCGAGGAACGTGGAGACAGGTGAGGGCGCCCTGTCCCCGGTCTGTGTCGGCGCCCCACAGCGGGCCAGGGAAGGAGGGAAGAGACTGGGATCTTGGGCGAGCGCGTGGCTTGTGTATACGTCCGTGGAGCCTTTGGCAGGAGGGTGAGGCCGTGTCCCGTCCTCCACTAATCTCATTAGGGGTTCGCAGGGGCGCTCCTTGCTCATGGTGGGAGTGGGTTGGGTGATGTATTGAAGTATTGATGTATTGAAGTATTTAAATAGGCTTGCTAATATTTTATAATTTGGCAAAACAACGTTCCCAATGAAAACAGCGATGCCACACATCAGTCAGTTGCTTCATTTACAAATGTATCTGATTTTACAAGTTGTTGATGGAGGACGAGGATAGTAAAGCAATAATGAAATAGCAGTATTCGCGGCTCCCAAATACAGTGTTCTGCTTGTGGAAATTACTGTCCTTTGGTTTATTCTTTTGGCCATTTTGGTAACATGGGAACATGTGCATTCACCGGAACGGGCTGCTGTCCCGCAGACGTTCTAAATTTATATGCTGCTTTGTGTATGGAGAAGCTCACTATTACTGAACCCCTTTTGTGACCCAAGAGCTACGGTATCAGATTTACAATTTTTAAAACAATCTGGCAAAGAATGTATCAACTCTCGCCACTTAACAAGTGTACAGAGAGGCTCAAAGAGCAAAGTAACTTGTGCTGGGATACATAGGTGAGTTCATTTAGACCTCGAGTAGAGTTAGTAAGCAAAATGTCGATTTCTGCTATAGTTTTAAGAGATGAAATTATTTCTGGGAATATTTTTATAGTAGGCTAAACAAGTAAAATGTTCCCTAAAATAAATGGTAGGTTTGCTCTTCTCATCAGACTATATAAAATGAAGATTCATATGGACAGGAAGCGGGAGTTGTTACTTAATATGATATTTCATTGACATACTGATGGATTGTATTTGGTAGAAGGTGGTTCTGTTAAAAATTCTCAAGTTACTGAAAACTTGAGTAAGGATTCTGCCAAAGAAGCTATTGTAATTTAGCATCTGTATAGTGGTTTAGATTTGGGAGTTTTTTTTTTTTTTTCTTATGCTCTTTGAGAACTAAAACTCTGTCAGGTTGGTGTAGAAGGAGTTATTACAGCAGTTTATAGATGAAGATACAGCTAGTCCAAATGGCTAGTTCAAACTTACCCATCTGTTAAGTAGGTAAGGAAAGAACCTGATTCCTAGGTTATACTCTTCATTTTATACAGCTTTGTTGTTTTTCTTAGGAAATGTGTTTCATTTTGTATCATAACTGGCTAAACAGTCAGACTCTTGCGGTGCCTAACAAAATATTCCTATGGATTTCTTTTCCATTTTTAAAAAAGAAGGTAACTGCATTTTAAGGTCAGAAATGTAACATTTTATAATTAGAAGGGACTTGAGAAATTTCCAATTGAGGTTTCCATTTAGTGTGAGAACTTGATGGAAAACATTTCTAGTCATATTTTGTAGTAACAAGGAACATACTAGTCCAAAATCAGTCAATTCCATTTTTTGGTCAGGCTCTAATGGTTGGAAAATGTTTGTAATGAGCTAAATAAGCTTAACATAGACATAGCTTTTATTTGAGTAGTGGAGAAGAACCTCAATTTTTTTTTTTTTAAAGATTTTATTTATTTATTTGACAGAGAGAGATTACAAGTAGGCAGAGAGGCAGGCAGAGAGAGAGAGAGGAGAAAGCAGGCTCCCTGCCAAGCAGAGAGCCCGATGCGGGACTCGATCCCAGAACCCTGAGATCATGAGCTGAGCCGAAGGCAGCGGCTTAACCCACTGAGTCACCCAGGCGCCCAAGAACCTCAATTTTAAGAATGAGAATATGCAGTGTATTATTCATTGCTCTTTGGGGTCCAGGTGACAGAAGCTAACTTAAATTAGCTTAATTAGATGGGGAGGACAAACCAAGCCATGTCACGAAACTTCAGAGAGAGCTAGGTGCATTAAGGTCAGCTGGATGGATATGGCCAGTGTAGGGTATTGTTGTTTTCCTCAGCTGTTGTTTGGTGGCCTCCTGATCTCAGAATCTTCTCCATGGAGGCATGGCTACTGCAGCTTCATGTTTACCTGTTTGTAGCCTTCACCAGAAGGAAGAATAAGATCATCTTTTACCTGAATTTGTAGAATTTGAAGAAAGAACTTTCGATCGATCACATCCCGTGCCCACCCCCACCCCCGCTTTGGACCCAGAGGAGCTTTCCAAAATAGTCTCATAATCTTAGACCATCTAATGGAGTGAGGGTCAGTGTCACAGGTAGGATAACTGCATTGACTGCCCCCCCCCCTTATACAGTGGTTTTCTACAAGCAGGGATGTCTTGTGCCTCCAAGGGGACGTTGCTGACAACCAGACGACAGATTAATTCTATAAATGGCTACGTACCTTATTAGACATTTGATTTTGTTCCATTTTTTTCACCAGTTATGAGACCCGCTCTATCTCAGAGGTTATTGTGAGAATTGAAATATAGAGTATATATGTAAAAGTGCTTGGAAAACTAAAGTGTTGCGGCGAATGGAGGACTCACTGTTATATTTGAAGACAGCATTTGGGTTCTCAATAATTTTTTTCCAGGCTGTAAATCCCACTTTATTTATAGTAATTCTCTGTCAGTTTCTAGACCCTTTACTACTATTCTCCAGATGTTCTCTGGTTCTTTTTTTTTTAAGACCTAATTTATTTGACAGAGCAAGTCCGTGCTCAAGCAGGGGGAATAGGAGAAGAAGCAGGTTTCCTGCTGAGCAGAGAAGAGAATCTGATGCAGGACTGGATCCCAGGACTCTGAGATCATGACCTGAGCCAAAGGCAGACAAAACCTACTGAGCCACCCAGGCACCCCTATCTGGTTCTTTAATATCCTTCATATCCAATATGTCCAGAGGAGAACATATATTGCATATGTGGCCTGGCCAGTAAATAGTAAAGAAATGCTGTTATCTCTTAGATTTGGATTTTTGAAAATATTGATAAGGTTTGGAGTTTTATATATGTTTCTCTATTCTCTCCTTATTCATACCCCAGAAATTAAGACATTTCTTTGATTAATTCTGAGCTATGACCAAATCGAAATTTTGGGCCCTTTATATGCAACTACTTCTAGATTGATTTTCTTCCGCACTATGTCATTGTATCTTTATATTGTTTTTAATTTTAGATGTAGGACAGTATTTAGCCTTATCTTTTGTTTTAAGTTTATGCTTACCAAATTAGGTCATTAATACCGTAAGTTGAGTCGGTCATAAAACATTAGTACTCACTACTTTTTACTCTAAACTTTGTGTCATTTGTAGATTTGCTAAGCCTTTTGTGAGATAATAACCTGAATTTTTTTTTTTAAAGATTTTATTTATTTGACAGAGATCACAGGTAGGCAGAGAGGCAGGCAGAGAGAGAGGGAAGCAGGCTCCCCGCTGAGCAGAGAGCCCAATGCGGGGCTCCATCCCAGGCCCCTGGGACCATAACCTGAGCCGAAAGCAGAGGCTTTAACCCAGTGAGCCACCCAGGCGCCCCAAACAACCTGAATTTTTTGTCCCTTCCTTCACAACTTTGTCTTGTCCTCATCATTCTTACCTACTGTTTTTCAAGGCCAGAACTGTTAATTCTTTGGTTTCTAACTCTCCCATCTTCTCAAGCACATTTCTTGATCTTTTATCAGACTTCTCTATCAATCTTAAATTCAGTCTCTCCTCTTCCTAGTGACCAACTGCAGGGATATACTTGCATGAAAGTACACAGACACTGTGTGCAGTTGGTACTGCAGTATTGTTAGTAGTAGTGAAGAAAGGAAAAGCACCTGAATATTTATCAGCAGAGGATTGGCTAAACTATGGTAAATTAACAAAAATACTTAAGCAGTTACTTAAATAATGAGGTAAACATATACAAACACAGGTGTCCCCGATGTATTAAGTCTTCAGAAGTATATTATAAAACAATGTATAATATGATTTCAGTAATCTTTTAATTATGTAAAAAATGTTTATCTGTGGAGAAATACAAATGTATATGTTTATATGTGCCTTAAAAATGTCTGGAAGCTTAAATACCAAACTTAATGGTTGGGTGTTACTAGAGACAGAGATCAAGGAAAGGAGTTATACTTTCTAAAATTTAACAATTTGACTTTACTTTTACAGTAAGCCCTTAGACATCAGTCTAGACTCAGTAAAAAACAGAAACAGGAATATATAGGTAGTAATTACAAAGGGAAGAGTTGGTGAGGTGATCTAGGCAGATCTGGTGTAAGGAAAAAAAAGGAAATAGGAAAAATTGGAAGAACTGTCAGTAGATTGAGATCAAAATAATAATAATAATAATAGACTCTCTCTTCAGTATGGAGGACAGATATTTTTCCATCTTGTTAAGTAGGTACAACACCATGAATTACCTTCTTTCACAAGTGTTGAAGTAAGGTAATACGGAGTGGAGGAGATTCTACCTGGAAAGTCAAAAGTCTCCACAGACCTATGGAAAGGTGAATAGAGTTTTCGAGCAGAAAATGAGAAAGTGGGGCGCCTGGGTGGCTCAGTGGTTTTAGCTGCTGCCTTCGGCTCGGGTCATGATCTCAGGGTCCTGGGATCGAGCCCTGCATTGGGCTCTCTGCTCCGCAGGAAGCCTGCTTCTCTCTCTCTCTGCCTGCCTCTCTGCTTACTTGTGATCTCTGTCTGTCAAATAAATAAATAAAATCTTTAAAAAAAAAAAAAGAAAATGAGAAAGTGGGCATTCCACTCAGAGACAGGACAATTTTAAAAGTTCACAGTATGTGGCAGTCCTGTGTGTGGAATAGCTTAAGTGAACAGTGCAGAAGGAGGAAATGGTAGAAATTGACTTAGAAAGGGAGTGGTAGGACAAAATGCCAGTAACTGTACCCATGCTATTAGTGTTAGACTTGATCTTGAATGCAGTAGGGAAGCTACTGATGGGTTTGAAGCAGAGAGGTCAAACAATGAGACTTTTAAAAGATTAATTTATAAAAATCACTTTGTCAACAAAGAATGGCTTGAGAAGGACAAGACTGGTGTGAATGAGACCAGTTTAGGAATCAGACCTTGAAAGAAGTGATTGATGTTAAAGAGTTGGCATTCAGAATGGAGATGTGGACCCCTATTTAAGAGATGTGTTTTCAGCACCTGCTACAGTGAATGTAGGAAGGGTACTCAATATGTGTTTGATCAGTTGGAAATGTGGACTGTGTCAGGGCCAGGAGTTCTGTGGTGTGCCATTAGAAACTGCCTCTGGGTCTGTGCTATTGAACAGAATTTAGGGTTCAGCAAGCCCTTACTGGTATAAACACATTTGTCTGTCTGGTCTGTGAGGATGTCTTAGAGTTGCTGAAATTAAGGTGCAGTGTGTTTGTACTATTCCTTGATCCATCAGTATTATAATCTTCTGAAGGAAGACAGGTCTAAAAGCATCTGCCAGTTTCCATATAACAACAATTCTATTTTCTGTACTATTTAATTTCTTTGGAATTTCTTTGGAGTATCGATACCAGACTTAGTGATTTATAAGCTCTAGAATCTCTCTCTCCAGATTTCTGGAAACACTTTTAAGCCACCCAACTAGAAGTTAAATAGATTGGAGGAAAAAGATGAGTTTCTAAAACTCAGTGTTTTGTTCTCATATGCTCTTAGAACTTGAATGATTTTCTTTTTCCTTATATCTAGTTAGCGATCTTTCCTTCTTGGTTATTGATTATTAATACCTAAATCTTGACTTTAACAGCTCTTGTCTTCATTTCCTTTGATTGTAAAACCCCCAGCCCTTGGGGTGGTTCCCTTCCCCCGCAAATATTTTATTTATTTGAGAGAGAGAGAGAGAGAAAGAGAGAGGTGGGGGAGGGGCAAGCACAGAGGGAGAATGAAAGGGAGAAGCAGACTTTGCTGAGCAGAGAGCCCAATGTGGGACCTGATTCCAGGACCCTGAGATCATGACCTGAGCTGAAGGCAGATGCTTAACCCACTGAGCCACCCCCTGGAGTGGTTTTGATGGAAAAAGAAATAACCCTGCATTTTGTTAGTAAAATTATCATGAACTTTTATGGGCAGCAACTGGATTTTAAATTCTTTGATTTCCCTGTGATACACAGCATGGTAGTTGGTAACTCATTGTTAATTGTTTCAGCCAGATCAAGGCCCACGGCAAAGACGGACGATAATAACTTAGTTTAATACATTCAAGTTCTAAACTCATTCTCATTACACCCAGGCTTGTAATAATTTCCTTTAGGCTTTGGAATGTTATACTTTGTACAGATTTTGTATGTGTGCATTTGGGAAGGTGTTACACAAGTGATTTTACATTCCTGATTTTGCTTTTAAAATTTTGTGGCTCTCTCTTTTTAGTGCTAGGCATTGAATGCAGTAAATTAAAACCAGGAGAATGGTCAAATGAAAACTGGCAGTAGTGTAGCTTCATTCTAACGCAGGTAAAGAAGACAGAAGATGAGACTTGGATTTAATGGTTTTAGTCAGCTGTAAAATCTTAATGTACCTTTTCAAAATATGCTTGAAATTTTATATCTGTGTGTGAGTGTGTGTGTGTGTGTGTGAGAGAGAGAGAGAGAGAGAGAGAGAGAGAACGAGAACGTGCAAGCACACGCAGGCACTGGAAATGTTTTTGTCTCATTCATAGGCTCTGAAGACAAGACTCCCAAAAAGAAATTCTCTGAGGTGCAGAAAGAAAGACGAGAGCAGGCACAGCGAACTGTTTTAATACATTGCCCGAGTAAAATCAGTGAAAAAAAGTTTCTGAAATACTTATCTCAACATGGACCTATTAGTAATCATTTCTTCTATGAGAGCTTTGTAAGTATTTGAAAACAATTTACCATTCATGCCTTTGAGAGAAAAAGGTTCTGTTTGTAATTTGCAATATGGTAAAGTTAGATTCTCTTTTGATATCCTTAAATTTTTTAAATGATTTTTTTGGTATGAGAATAGACATCCTATGGCATTATTACAGAATTATAAGTAAGTTAAAGCTGACTGATTCCATCATTTGAATACTTTAAGTAGTCTGTTATCTTAGGGATAAAGGCCGGGGGTAAAGGATATTTGTTTTGCCTTTTGATTTTTTTTTAAATTTGATTTTATTTTTTCAGTGTTCCAAGATTCATTGTTTAATGTACCATACCCAGTGCTCCATGCAATCCGTGCCCTCCTTAATACCCACCACCAGGCTCACCCAGCCTCCCACCCCCTCCTTTCTAAAACCCTCGGTTTGTTTTTCAGAGTCCATAGTCTCTCATGGTTCATCTCCCCCTCTGATTTCCCCCAACTCATTTTTCCTTTTCTTCTCCTGATGTCCTCCATGTTATTCCTTGTGCTCCACAAGTAAGTGAAACCATATGATAATTGACTTTATCTGCTTGACTTACTTCACTCAGCATAATCTCCTCCAGACCTGTCCCTGTTGATACAAAAGTTGGGTATTCATCCTTTCTGATGGAGGCATAATACTCCATTGTATAATATAGACCATATCTTCTTTATCCATTTGTCTGTTGAAGGGCATCTTGGCTTTTTCCAGTTTGGCGATTGTGGCCATTGCTGCTTTGAACATTGGGGTACAGATGGCCCTTCTTTTCACTGCATCTGAATCTCGGGGGTAGATACCCAGTAATGTAATTTCAGGGTCATATGGTATCTCTGTTTTTAATTTCTTAAGGAATCTCCACACTGTTTTCCAAAGTGGCTTGAGCAGTCTACACTTTCAGTGCCATCCTGATAAAAATTCCACCAGCATTTTTCAAAGAGCTAGAATAAACAATCCTAAAATTTGTATGGAACCAGAAAACAACCTGAGTTGCCAAAGAAATGTTGGAAAAGAAAAACAAAGCTAGGGGCATCACGTTGCCTGATTTCAAGCTTTACTACAAAGCAGTGATCACCAAGACAGCATGGTATTGGCACAAAAACAGACACATAGACTAGTGGAACAGATATGGACCCACAATTCGATATGGTCAAATCTTCAACAAAGCAGGAAAAAGTATCCAGTGGTAAAAAGACAGTCTCTTCAATAAATGGTGCTGGGAAAATTGGACACTACATATAGAAGAATGAAACTCACCATTCTCTTATACCATACACAAAGATAAACTCAAAATGGATGAAAGACCTCAACGTGGGGCAGGAATCCATCAGAATCCTAGAGAACATAGGCAGTAACCTCTTCTACATCGGCCACAGCAACTTCTTTCAAGATTTGCCTTTTGATTTTCTATTTCATCATTGTTTTCAGTTTCTGTTGACTAATATCCCTTTATGGTGTTCCTTTTCTTAGTTTGCTTAAAATGATTAAAATCAGTGCTTGTGTTAGAAGTCTGTCATTTGTAATGAATCTTTTTTAGTATTACGATAATCATTCGGATATTTGAACTGAAATACTATGTGAAATATATCCTTCTGAGATGTCTTCTGTTTTTCCTTATGATTTTGGCATAGGGTCTTTATGCTGTTGTGGAGTTTTGTCAAAAGGAAAGTGTCACTTCACTACAGAATGTAACTCGCACTCCGAGTATGGACACAGAGGCTGCAATTCCATTCAAGTCACGTTTCTTCAATGTAAAGATGAAGAATCCATCAAACCAGACTTCAGAACAGCCCTGCATACAGTGCAGTAATCATACCCCTCCTTCAAGCAAGAAGCTTTCTGAATTACTTTGTTATGCAGAAAGTGTAAGTTTTTAAGTATACTTCCCCAGTTTTCCCCAATTCCTGAAAATATGTGTGTGTATGACATTAGTTTATATATTATAGGTTCTTATCATACAACAGTCAGACTAGGGAATATGTTTAGTGAAAAGTGAAAGTAATCCTCCCCCACTCCCTGCCTCCACACCCTTTGTGATCCTCCCAAGTAACCACATTCTTCCAGAGTTTTCAGCCTTTGGTCTGTACAGGTTTTCTTTTTCCAGTCAGCATAATGACATACAGTTGTACCTGGCATTTTTCTAGAAATTTAAAAATATCTCAGAAAAAATATCATTTCTGATTTAATCTGATTTGCTGCCCTAACATTGTTTATATTAGTTTTAGTTTTTCTTACAAAGTCTTGTCAGAAGTTTAGCTAGTTTACTACTTTCAAAGAATTAGTTCATGATTTTTATCGAAATGCTATTTTTGATTTGATTTTCTAATTATAAAAATTTTATTCCTAACCTTATACATTTCCTTTATTTTCTTTTACTTACTTTTCTTGAGTTGAATGCTTCTTAGTTCAATTAATTTCAGTACTGTTTCCAAATATGGGCATTTGAGGCTATGATTTTTATTTTAAATACTTCAGTACAGTTTCAAAATGTGATGCCTTTAACACCAGTTTTCTGGTAAAGATACAGGATTATTATTCTGAGGAGTTGAGGAATTACGGGCCTTCGTTACCTGAAGCATTGCTTATTTCTAGTGTTTCTTGTCTTTAACATTGGTTCTTCCTTCCTCCACTTCATTTAAAATGTCTAGCTTTGTGGTTGTTTTGATCTCTTTCTGGAGCTTTTTACTCTTTTCATTTTCCTAAAACAATACTTTAATTGTAAAGTAATGGTGATTTTAGCTCTAGCCAACTTTGATTTTGCCAATGTTATCATCCCTCAGTTCTTTTTAAAGGAATATTTTTAAAAAATCTTTTTAAAAAAATTTAATCAACTTTTACGATTGAAGGAAAAAAAGAATATGTTCTTATGGTAGGTCCCCAAAGCCATCAGATCTCTGGAAGTAAAATGACAGTTATTTTCTATGACCTGTACATTTTCTGTATTTTGTTGGTTTTCTTCTGGCCAGCTAGATAGATGATCAGCTGAACACTCTCCTGAAGGAGTTCCAGCTAACGGAGGAGGACATTAAGCTCAGATACCTCACCTGTTCTCTCATTGAAGACCTAGCAGCTGCATATTTTCAGGACTGTATAGTGAGACCCTTTGGCTCCTCCGTGAACAGTTTTGGGAAATTGGGATGTGATTTGGACATGTTTTTGGATCTAGGTGAAATTGGAAAATTCAACACAAACAAGGTAATTATATTTCATTAGATCACTAAAGATATTTTAAAAGTAATCTTTGGACTTTGTAAAATTATAACTGTTGGTTTCTAAACTTTAATAAACACTCTGACTAAAGATATGATCCATTTGATATTGATTCTTCGGAATTATAAAGTCTTTCTTTGTTTTGATAAAATATATGATCATTTTTTTGTAAATATTCTACACATAATAAAATGAATTATTTTTTCCCAAGGATTCTGGAGTTTTTCCATTAGGCCAAGGTTATTTATTGTGTTATTCAGAATGTCCGTATCTTAACTAATTTTTTTAAATCTGTTTATCTAGTAATGAAATATTCTGAAATCTCGTGATTTTTTGGTTTTATTAAGTTTCCTTGGAATTCTTTTGATGTTGTTTTATTTAAAGGCTATGTTAGCTTCATGTGTGTATATAGGTATATGATTATTATATCTTCTCATTGTTCATTTATCATTAAATTATGTACTTTATCTTTACGTATGCTTTTTCCTTAACTTCTTTTTTGTCTGTTTAGATAACCACTTGTTATTTGTTTCGTGTGTCTTCTTCTGTATCTTCATTTTGACCTTAAATATGCTGTTATATTTTGGGTGTCTCCCTGATGAATAGCAGATCACTGAATTTTGTGCTTTAATTCTGAGCTGTGAGTCTTTGAAGTCAGTGTATTCATTCATTGTTACTGATGATTTTTGGATTAATTTCTACTGTCTTATTTTTTATTTATTTATTTTTTTGTACTTTTTCATTCCCTTTCCCTTCCTCTTATTGGATTACTGCTAAAAAAAAAATAAAACTGAAATATAGCTGACACAGTGTTATGTTAGTTTCAGGTGTGCAGTGTTAGAAAAGTTTATGTTACTCTGTCCTCACAAGTATCTGTCTTGTCAGGTCTGGCACAGTACAATGTTGTTACAGTACCACTGACGATATTCTTTATGTTGTACCTTTTATTCCTGTGGATTACTGCTTTATTCCTGCCTCATTCCACTTTTTTCCTCTTACAGTTTGGAAATTATATATTCCATTTAGTTCTTATAAATATGCATGTCTAATGGGTAAAGTTAACCAATATCTCTGCCATCCTCCCAAACATATAATATCAATATAATAAAATGTTGAAAAGACTCCTATGTGTTTATAAAATGTAGATTGTTATGTCTGTCTTTTCTTATGTATTTCAAACTAGTACCCCTCTCTACATGGATGTGCAGGTGGCCCTTCAGCCTACCATTTTGAAAACAAAACATTTTTCATTCTTAGCAAATATTCTTTATAAGTTTTTATGAGAGTTCTTATATATGTTTCATATGTTAATTAGCAACATTTTAGTTTTTCTGACATTTGCTATCTTAATTCTGTTCTAAGTTATCTTCTGTATCTCTCCCTTTACGTATATCCTCAAAGCTGTAGTCACACAGTTCCTTGTAAACTCTCGCAGTATGTTGCTCATATTTCTGTCTCTCTCCAAATTCTTCTGTGTTAGGTTTAGTTAGGGGCTGATACATTGCTCCCACTATGTCATAAGCTGGGTTGGGGCAGCAGCCATATTGGTTCATTTTCCTGTCCCACACGGTGCCTGGCACAAGTTAATATGCACAGTATGTACTTACTGAATTAAAACTTACCAAGGAAGGCAGAGTACCTCAAAATGAAATGGCTCATCCCTCTAATAAGACTAGCATCTATTTGATATCATACTGAATTCCTGGCAGGGACACTTAAATTGTGCTGTGTTATTTTTAATATAGGTAAAAAGACTAGGCGAAATAATCGAGGTACACGATAATGTATTGTTAACGGTTAAAGCCTGTGCTCTAGAGCCAAGTTGCGGAAGGTACTTTTTTACTTACCAGTTCTGGGATCCTTCGTAAATTACTTGTCTTCTCTATGCTGACATTTTTCTAGCTGTGAGATTGGGGTCGTGCTCTAGCACCTGTCTCGTGGAGCACTGGAGGGGCCGACTGAGTTAATACACATCACACACTTAGGATGGAGCCTGGCATGTAGTAAGTGTTCAGATGTTGGTCACTATCAGCAACAGTATTCCTAGTTAATTATTATGCAAACAGGAAAAGTTTTTTCTTTGAAAGTAGAGGTGTTGGAAACTTTTAGTTGGGTCTTAGATTTCTGAAATATAGAGGCATTCTGAAAAGACATTCTAAAAGACAGTGCTCCAGGGGTTAAACATCTGACTCTGGCTCAGGTCATAATCTCAGGGTCCTGTGCTCAGCGGGGAATCTGCTTCTTCCTCTGCCCACCCCCCCCAGCTCATTCTGTCTCGCTCCAATAAATAGATAAAAACTTTAAAAATAACTAAAAGACAGTGTTCCAGTCTCACTAAACAATTTCACATTGTTTGGTATGTAGGTTTAACTAACGAAATGTGTTATAAATGTATACTTTGAAATATGTGCTTGTTTAAGATTATAATAGCTTTGCTAATAGAAACATACAAAATGAAATATAATGAAAAAGAAGCACTTTTTAAAAAAGATTTTATTTGAGAGAGAGAGTGTGTGTTCACAGGAGTGGTAAGGGGAGTGGAGGGAGCAGGACAGGCGGAATGGCACTGAGCGCGGAACTGCATCTCAGAACCTTGAGGTCATGGCCAGAGCCTAAACTGAGGCAGACGCTTAACTGACTGCCCCACGAAGGTGCCCCCAGAAGCACTTTTAAATTCATCAGCTTCGTAAAATAGCCTCTTGGTTCGTGTAGTTGTGAGCTCTCCTTCCTCTTCCTTCTTGGTATGCGTACACCACCTTGCTCTGTAGTTCAGGTGCTTGCTTTATTTGACCCAGACTGAGGGGGGTTAGGAAGAGGGTGTTAGACTCTTGTATGTCTTTCAGCCTGTGTAGATACTCTTGTACCACAGGCACTGAACAGCTGATTTACTAACGAATAAGTCAAAGTTATTTACCAACTAAGCTTGTAAACTTGTGTAAGTTTCCTAATGTGTGGAAGATGCTTACAAGGGAAATGTGCCCCCTAACTTATCACAAAGATCATTTTAGCACAAAATTTTAAGCTAAAATCTGCCTTGCTCTTTCTTTTAGTTTTTCTTTTTCTAAAGGGTTTACATCTGATGGGATTTAGGTAACAGAAGTAAAAATTGGTGGCAAAGTCCTATTCCATTGTCTAAATCATTGCTGTGGACAAGGTGCTTACCCTCCTTGTGTTTTATTTTTATTAGATACTGGCCTAGTACCAGAGTAGTCATGAAGAACATGCAGTAATGTTTTAAAAATTTATCTGAAACAAAGTAGTGTCAGGTACAGCAAAATTAGTAAATGTTTATTGATAAGGTGTTTGTGAAGAATTTCTCCCAAGTTTTATTTGTAAGAGAGGAGTAATTTGGGGGAGGATCTTCATTTTGCTGATAATAGGTATGGTTTTATCATCTGCATCTTCCCTAACTGCAGTGTTTTATTTCTGTGCAGAGTGCATTTATGTAAGTAGAATTACGTCATGTGGTTCTGTATCTCTTGCTTCTCACATTGGCCAGATTAGGCCATGTTATGCCTTGGTGATAAACACCGTAAATTAGCACATCACTGATTATCTGTTGCTAAAGACTGTGTGGCCAAAGCAGGTCAGCAGGGGGCACTCAAGCTCCCAGGCTGAGGAACTTGAACCACGGGGCCTGTGCTTATCCTGCTGAAGGCAGTGGAAAGGCACAGTAGAGAACTAAGCTCTGTTTTGTTTTGTTTTGTTTAAAAGTTATTTGTTTGTTTGTTTATTTATTTATTTGACAGAGATCACAAGTAGGCAGAGAGGCAGGCGGGGGTGGGGGGTGGGGGGGGAAGCAGGCTCCCTGCTGAGCTGGATGTGGTGCTTGATCCCTGGGTCTTGGGATCATGATCTGAGCTGAAGGCAGAGGCTTTAACCCACTGAGCCACCCAGGCGCCCCTGAACTCTGGTTCTTAAAGCTCTGCCTGGAAGTGGCTTGTAAAGCCTCTTCGTATTTCATTGGTGACAGCAAGTCCCCATGCGACTGCGCTTAACTCAGAGGGACAGGACCACGATCATCCTACTGAATGTCAGGAAGGTGACATGGGCTCTTTGATGAAGAGCTTCAGTAACGGTCACATTCCCGCTTACAGTTCGGTTTCTCCAGTTTCTTGGCCCCGATTCCTTTACTCAGATCTATTTTTCCCTGGTGTCATTTTCACTTGTTACTTCGGTGATTTTATTTTTCTCTCATTATAGTATTTAATTTAAAAAAAAATCTCATTATCTCCTTCCTTCTGCGTTACTTCTAACACTTCCCATACATCTGAGTTCATCATGACTCCTCGGTCATCTGGTCTGATACCACTCTCCCAGGTGCTTTTCTTCTGCCATCCTGAGATGATTTGACACCAGATCTGTCTCGTTCTCCTGGTACTGTTGAGTCCTAATGGAGGAAGTTTCTCCTTCTTTGGTTTTCTGTGGAGGAGCCTGTGCTCTCTTTGTTGGTTACTCTTGTTTGGGTTCCTGCTTCCCATGTAAATTGGTATGAATCTTAAATAGACTAGGCAACCAGAAGTTAGATGTTTTTAAAAAAGAAGCTAAGCTAGATTTTTGAAGTTTTAATGTTTTTAAAGGAAATCCTTCTTTCTCTGAGGTAATTTTTCCTAGTAAATAAAAAAACCTGGATGACAAAAAGTAAAAAAAAACACAACATATTTATTTGTGGGGATTATTTGTAAACATGTCATACCTGTATATTTTTAAAGGGTTTTTTTTTTCTGATTATAAAGTAGTAGTTACAAAATATGTACCGTAAATATCTTTGATGGTTCCACCACCTCCAGAGGTAGCTATTGTGAATCGTTTAATGTATTTTGTTTTGGATTTTTTTTCTTTACATGTAGAAACTCTTTTTTGTAACAAAAACCTGTTAATCTTTAGGTTTTAACTTGATCTTTTTTTTACCCCCCTCCAGTTAATAGTGCCATGGCATTTCTGTCTCCTGCATCCTTTTCAGTGGCTGCAGGATATTCCACTGAAAGAATGAACCATAATTTACTTAACCAGTCCTTTATTTGTTAGCTAGTTAGGGTGGTGCATTTTCCTCCCTTTTTTATTGTCAGCTGTATTAGTTAATACTTTTTGGTTGTTCACAGAAACCAACTCAAACTAGATTAAACAAAATGAAGAAGATGTAGAGGAAGCATTCTAGAACCCAGGGCCAGGAATGTGGATGAGTCTTAGGAAAGAACTAGAAGTAGGAAGTGTAAATTATCAAGAGCCCATACAGTATTCAGTTTCTTTCTACTTAGTTGCTTTATTTTTCTTTTTCCCCTTCATTACACTCTCTGCACCCCGACTGACTTTATTTACGTTGTTGGACCTTGCAGTGTAGAATGTGCCTGCCCCAAAGCTTCTGAGGTACATATTTTGGCCTTATGGTTGCCTCTGAACCGCCGCTGTTCCAGGTCCCAGATGACTGTATGGTACGGTCCTCCAGTGCTTACATCAGCTGCCATGCCTGGTCCTCTCAGCTGAGAGTAAGGGGGTGGATTTCTATGATAAACATTGTTAGGACCTGAATCCTTGTAGTAGGAATGGGTTCTAGAAAATGCGCGGTTGAGGGTAGGGAGCCTTATTAAGCTAAATAGAATTACCGAAGGGTGTGTGCCATGCAAATAATGCTACAGTGAGTGAACAGCTTTGTAAATCGGCCTGTCGAAGCCAAGTGTTTTTTTAAGGATAATTTCCTAGAATTTTAGTAGCTGGTCCAAGTATACAGTAGAGTTTCAATAGATACCACAGTTGTCTACCAAACATGTCCCAGTTTACACTCCCACCGACAGGATATACCTGTTTCCCTATGTCCACCAGTGGTGATCCTGGCAACCTTTTGTCTTTGGCAGACTGATAAATGAATAGTCCCAGTGTTGTTTTAATTTCTTCTTTAGTTTCTAGAAAACTAAAAAAGCAGACTTCCCACTAAGTAGGGAGCCTGATGTGGGGCTCGATCCCAGGACCCTAGGATCATGACCTGGGCCAAAGGCAGATGGCTAAGGACTGAGCCATACAGGCATCCCACAAGAACATCTTTTATTGTCTTTGTTAGCCATTTGTTAGCCATTTTTATTTCTTCTGTTATTTCTTATTTTTGTTTCTTTTTAATTTTGGCCTATTTTTAGAATTGGGTGATTTTTTTCTCCCTTTCATTTATATAAATACTTCATAAATTTGGGAAATTAGTCCTTTATGTGACATACGTATTACTGTTTTATTTTTGTCTTTTATCTAGTAGTGAATATATGCTTTACCTTGAGATGGTCTCACAAAATCATATTTCTTCTTTTGTATCTTCTGGAATTTTGTATTATGCTTAGGAAATCCCTCACTACTTGCAAAAACATTCATTGTTTTCTAGTACTTTACTGATAAAACTTTTTGTATGTAAATCTGATTTATGTTTAATTTACTTTGGTTAAGGGCTAAAGTCAGGATCTAGTTTATTTTTTTCAAGGGTTACTTGACTCATTTGTTAAATAGTAATTTTAACCCAGTGATTTATGGAGTCATTTGTATTAAATTCCTATATATAGTTAAAGTCAGATTATAGTTTGTTTTCTTCGATTGATTTGCTGTTTGATTTGATTTGTACATGTACTTCGTATTCTAACTACTGTGGGCTTAAAACATCTTTTATAATATAATGGTTAACTGGGAAAAGGCAGATAGATGATCGCTGAATTTATAGTCAGTTATTCTACATGTAATGTTACTTTGTGTTACATGATACATAGTGGCATATCAGTTAATTGTACAAAGCCAGTGATTTTTTAATTTAGTACTTTATACTCTGAAGAAACAAAAGACAACTGAAGATTTTTTAAGTCTGCTGTTGGCTTTGATTTCATGAAGAACTTTTTGAGTGTGTGTTTCTTGTTTTTTTGGTTTCTGTTGTGCCAAAAATGATTTAGAGCATCCTTCTAGAAAATTTAAGAAATTCCTTCCTATAAAAAGCTCCCATTTACAAATGTTTTTATTCAGACCTCTGGAAATTTTCTGATGGAATTTCAAGTGAAGAATGTTTCTTCAGAAAGGATTGCAACTCAGAAGATCCTGTCTGTGATAGGAGAATGCCTTGACCACTTTGGCCCTGGCTGTGTGGGTGTACAAAAAATCTTAAATGCTCGGTGTCCTCTTGTGAGGTTCTCACACCAGGCCTCTGGATTTCAGTGTGATTTGACTACTAATAATAGGTATGATCTCTTGAATTTATCATCTTAAATGTGAATATTATGGGGTTTTAACATAGTTTTTCTTGTACAGAAAGAGTGGCTTTGGATTCATATATGTTTTAATAATAATAACTTTTTAAAGTTTTGGACACTTAGATTTAAAAATTGGAAATGTTTTCTCATACATATCTATTGGCTTTTTGGTCTTCATGAGTAAAATCTTAGGATATTGTATTTAAAGTGTTATCATACCTAACTAACATCATCTTCTGAGTACTGTTTCATTGTTCTTTATTATGTAGCCTGATAATAACAAGAAAGCCCTAGAGCAGATGTTCTGTATGTAGTCTTCCAAGTATATTTAGAAAATAAAGTAGCACCTTGAGTTTGACCTTTGAATTGGCTCCAGATATAGTTTGGGTTCTAAACCTGTGTGGTGTTTGCTTAGGTCAGAAAGCAGTCTACGCAGCTTCAGACCGCATAGTTTCTTCCTTTAGCATATTTTCATTTCATTATCCTAGCAACCTGCTTCCTTAAAAAAATGGGGTGCAAATGACACGTTTTTTCATACTTTGATTCCTTTTCTTTCATTCTTAGTTCGGCAAACTTCTCAATTGAATTTATTTCATAACTCTAGTATTCTCATTGCATGCATTAGATTTCACTATATCATGTTAGATAAATACTCTTTACCAAAAACAGATTTAGAAAATCCATTCCAGAGCTGTTTCACTTCAACTCGTGTTCACTAACAAGTTAGTGCTGAGTGCTTTGGAATTTCTCTCAAGTATTCAGAGAGTAAAAATAAAATACATAATGCACTTCCTATCATTATTACATTTTTTTAAATAACATGTAAACTAGAACAAAATGACATCTTTGTTTGTAGTAGTGTTACGTTTATTGTTTTGTCAGGATAGATTTTTAAAATTTGATTTACTATCCTTCAGGTTTTTATACTCCTGCATTGCTTCTTTATATAAAATACCTTGCACTATTTGATACTTATTTTCAGCTTAATTTAGACTTATTTATATAACTCATTTAATCACGTGGAATTTCTAATTTGCCATTTCTTCTTTTTTCTTTAAACTCAGGAAGTAAATGCCATGATGAAACTTTATAGGCTGAAGTTGTTACTGTTAATGGTCTTGTGCCCTCTGTTGGTTCTTTGGGAAATTACAAGACATGTTTGATCAGTAGGAGCTTAATTTTAAAATATTTTTGATTAATAATTTTTTGCATTGTAACATTATGACTAGGAAACTTACTGAAAATAGGGTCTGAGGAGCGGGTTCCATGGTGTAATGGTTAGCACGCTGGACTCTGAAAATAGGTTCTGAAATTTGATTTCTTTTTTTAAATTTTTTAATTTTTATTTTATTTTATTTTATTTTTAAAGATTTTCTTTATTTATTTGACAGACAGAGATCACAAGTAGGCAGAGAGGCAGGCAGAGAGAGGAGGAAGCAGGCTCCCCGCAGAGCAGAAAGCCCGAAGCAGGGCTCGATCCCAGGACCCTAGGACCATGACCTGAGCTGAAGGCAGAGGCCTAACCCACGGAGCCACCCAGGCGCCCCTAAATTTTTTTATTTTTAAAAAAGATTTTAGTTATTGAAATTTGATTTCTTTAAAAGACATTTTATCTTCATGGGTTTTGGTTTTTATAAATGTTAGACTTATGTAATTTTGGCTGAATTTTAAGACATATATACTCTTGATAAAATAAGTAGAATATTTTCCTTGCTTGCGAAAGGACTAGATAACTAAGGTGTGAAACTGAGGTGTAGAGCCTCTCATTTACAAATGTGTCAGTGTCTTTATTGGTAGTTTCTAAAGAGCACGGATGTAGTGTGTTTCCTTTATTATTTAAGTCATGTTTAGGAACTTTGATTAAAAATTCTGAATTTTAGGGACGCCTGGGTGGCTCAGTTGGTTAAGCCGCTGCCTTCAGCTCAGGTCATGATCCCAGCGTCCTGGGATGGAGTCCCACATTAGGCTCCTTGCTCCGCAGGGTGCCTGCTTCTCCCTCTGACTCTGCCTTCCACTCTGTCTGCCTGTGCTCGCTCTCACTCGCTCTCTCTCTGACAAATAAATAAATAAAATCTTTAAAAAAGAAAAAATTCTGAATTTTACAACTGCATTAGGACTGTCAGCATTTAAAAGAGTGTTTTAATGTTAATGAATGTCTTTGATATTCAGCCATTCACATTAAATTTTATATTGCATATACATAATGCTTTTGATTATCTGATCGTGGTGTGCTGAGTATGCGTAGATAACAGTAAGATATTTACATATGTTTCCAGGTATGTGTTTTTACTCTACTCTGGAGCCATAATTGGGGGTTTGAAAATTCTCTCTCTCTTTTTTTTCATTTGAAGGATTGCCTTGAAAAGTTCTGAACTCCTTTATATTTATGGTGCTCTCGACTCAAGAGTGAGAGCCTTGGTGTTCTGTATTCGGTGTTGGGCTCGAGCACATTCATTAACAAGTAGTATTCCTGGTTCGTGGATTACAAATTTCTCTCTTACAATGATGGTCATCTTTTTTCTCCAGAGGAGATCACCCCCTATTCTTCCAACACTTGACTACCTAAAAACTCTAGCAGGTAAGACTGGAAGCAGTCTCTTCTCTTTCTGACATTTTAAATGAATATAATTACCATGTGTTGTCAGACACGTGCGTTTGTTTATTAGTCATAAAATTTGTCTCCTGTATTTTTAAAACTTTGTGAATCTAGAATTAAAGTGCTTTGTATTTTTTAATGCCCACAAGGGGTCATGAGAGTAGATGATTTGCGAAGCTGAGGCCCTTAGAGTTCTGTCCTGTTTGTGTCAGTTGGCAGGGTTGTTTACAGCTATCATGAAACAGTTGGAGCTTCTCTGTTCTTGACCAAGCCTGGAATGATCTTGGGGAGAAAAAAACATATCCCAGATACAGCTTTTGAGTGGATCAGAGTTTCGGTGATGGCTTTCCAAATCTGAATTTATTTCCAGATTTTTCTTGAAGTTGCTAAAAAGTTTCATCATGTTTTAGAGGTCCTAAATGTGTTTTTTAGTTAAAAGCTTACAAGCAGTCTTGGGTGAATTATTGTAAAATAAGTATATTCTTTATGTCACAAATGAATTGACATTTTGGTAGACTGCTTGCGGAAATACTAAAGGATGAACAGTTCTAAATTCTAAAGGGAAGGTAAGTAAGGAATATGCTCACAGAGCACAGCCACTGTGTCTAACCCCCATCCTGTGTGCTGCGGCCACAGGAAAGTACATCTCTGAAGCTTCCTGGTTTAAAATAACCTTACGGGGATTTTATTCCCTATGGAATAAATCTCCATTTACATAGCTTGGTATTGAAGATCTTCACTTATCTAGCCACACCCGACCCCCTAGCCTCTTCTCCTGTCCCTCCTCATGCGTGCTCACATTGCGCTCAGGACCGTGGTGCCTCCCCTCATGCTCCCATCTTAGCTCGTTGGTTCAGACTCTGTTTTTCTGCCTGGACCGTGACTTCTCTCAGTTCTCTCTTCTGTGCCACCTTCTCTCGTTATCCAAATTAGAAGTAATTCTTCCTGTGAACCCTGTTAAGCACTGGTCTAGCTTGAAACCGAGCTTTAAAAACGCTCAGTGTGGTAGGGTAAGGCAGAGTAGGAAGGCAGAGTAGGAAGTTTTCAGAAGGTAGGGTGTAGTGGTCATGAATCTCTCTCTTGAGGTTGAACTAAAGAGGCAACATCCGTGGCTGTGCTCTTTTATTGTTTGGGGTCATTCATTCACTCATTATTTCCTGGTTGCTTATTGTACATTGGCTTGCATTTTTGGTACAGTGAGGATATGGATGATATTCTTAGTTAACTTACAATCTGGTAGAGGCATAAAGCAGACACACAGACAGACATAAAATGTGGGTATTTCCTCATAATAAACAACCTGTAAATAGCACTTCCTCTTCAACCTTTGCTGTGTGTGCTCATGCCTAAAACTGCCCTCACAGGGGTGCCTGGATGGCTCAGTTGTTAAGCCTCTGGCTTCGGCTCAGGTCGTGATCCCAGGGTGCTGGGATCAAGCCCCACATCCAGCTCTCTGGCGAGCAGGGAGCCTGCTTCTCCCTCTCCCACTCCTTGTGCTTGTGTTGCGTCTCTTGCTGTATCTCTCTCTCTCTGTCAAATAAATAAATAAAATCTTTAAAAAAAAAAATTGCCCTCACAGAGGCCATTTTGGGGAAAAATCATGGAACTCTTGGCGTTTAGAAGCTAAGGAAAGCAGAAGCTGTGAAAAGGAGGAAGAACAGAGGCAAGTTGACGTAGGGGGCAAACTGTTCCTAATAGCCCGTTGCTCTTTTCCAGTCGCACGGGAACTGCCACTCCTGCCAGAGTTGGGCCCTTGACATACCCTTCCTGGGAGCAGTTCTACTACCTTCTCTCCTTACCTCCATTTGTTTCCCACCAGTCTGTTTGTAACTAGCAGAATGGTTGTCAAAAATCCATCTCTCACTGTATTATTCTCACTTGAAATCCTTAGGTAACTTCCTAAAATCTTTCTGAAAAAATTTCTGCTAATTATTTTAGAAAAAGAATGTGATTGATGGACAAACTTAAAATGACATGTTGAGGTTTTATTCCAGATCTTTTTAAAAACAATTTACCTTTATTCACATCTAATGGCATCAGAACAGACATAGCTAGTTTTGGAATTCTTTAATTTTCTATTTTAAAATACCAGATTGGTTGCTTACAATTTTTTGTGTTAGTTTTTTTTGTTTGTTTGTTTTAAGATTTTATTTATTTATTTTACAGAGAGAAAAATCACAATCAGGGCAGAGGCAGGCAGCGGGAGAAGCAGACTCCCTGCTGAGCAGGGGACCCAGTGTGGGACTCGATCCTAGGACCTGGGATCACGACCTGAGCTGTTGGTAGCCGCTTAACCCACTGAACCACCCAGAGTTCCCTTGTGATAGCTTTTAAACACTGTAAGAGAAACTTTCAGGCTGCTTTTTCCAGCTTCATCTCCACACACAGCACATTGTGGGTGTGAATTGCCAATAAATGAATACACGAATTTGATTAGCATTATTGTTACTTTTTTATCTTTGATTTTTTGAAGTTCTGATAATACCTTGAATTTGTTATAAAAGAATTTTTCATAAATGAATGTATATTAAGGATGTTAAGATTATTTTAAGGAGACTATATAAAAATATTTTTTTTATTCATTTAGGTATTTTTCAAATTCCATGTTTTTTATACTTTCTGATTTTAACCAGTGGTCCCACATTGGTATATATGCAACAGGACCTAAGAATAAAAACAATGTTAAACTCTGAAACCATCAAAACCATCTCGGGTGCTCTATGGTTGATTGGCTGAGTGAGTTAAGTCCTGTGTATAATCTACATTGTGCCTCTGCCTCGATGTTCAGATAGTGGCTCTCAATTTGTCTTTTTTAAGAAAGAAAACTATTTCCTTGCTTGCTTGTTTATTAATAGAAGGCGGCATGAATTTCTGGAACACCTTCTATCACTTCTAGGGCCTTATAAACCTGGTTGGAACTTAGAATAATCCAGAGGTTGTAGAGTTATATTTAGGGTCCCTTTGATCTTCCCTTTCCTCGTCTTCTCTTACATTCACGTCTGTGTGCAAATCTGGAGGCTCAGTGCTCTACCCTCTCTGCTGATCCTCATGTTCTGCTCTTGTGCCTGATCCTGCCTTCTTCTCACTGCCTCCTCTTCTCCTATGGAGAGAAGCTCTTCAGGGTTCTGCCAGAGAAGGGAGAAGACGAACCCAGATCAAGATCTCATTTGTTGGGTCACTCCTGGTTGTCTCCCCGCTGCTGACCTTCCTGGAGGTAGCGCTCTATTGGCTTCCAGCACCTGGTACACACGTGTATTATAACAGCTGTCATGTTACCAACTTATTTACCTGCCTGTGTTGGCCCAGCCTTTTTAGGGCAGGCAGTCTTTGATTCATTTCTGCATCATCCGTTCCTGGCATAGTATTGGGTTCGTAGGAGAAGTTCAGTAAACAGATTTCAGAGGATAGGCTGAGTGTTTTACAGTTGAGAGCTTTTTGTACTGAGCATGATGGAAACTTTCATATTTTGGTTACTCTTAAATTTCTGTATCTTTGTGTTTTCTTATAATCTCTGCTCCTTTCCCCATTATGTCTATTATTGTGTGTTCTCTCCTATTTTGGCTTTGCTGCCTTTGTTAAATTTACTTCTTCACTTAGTGTTTTCTGTGGCATTTTCCTTTCATAAACAGTTGTTAGATTATACCTTTTTGTTTAGGATCCCTGTGCTTCCTTCCTGCGATGAATTAAAGGGTTGAGGAAGAAAAGACTGGGTATATTATCTTTGGCAGTTCTGATGCAGAAACCCCAGGATGGAAGAGAGTTTTAATTGTTAGTTCTGTGTGACGCAGTAACAATTTATTGGGTGCTGACTCTGTGCTGGGCACTTGGCTAAAAAGTCATATACACCATCTCATTAAGTCCTCCTAGCAAATCTTAAAAGGCACATTTACTATTTTCATAGGTGAGAAAACTTTGAGAGGTTTTTCAGATTTTTTTAAGGTAACTGAAATATATTACATCTAGAAGTACATCTGTGTATATGTATCAGTTTTCACAAACTGAACACACCCATGGAAAGTCCTCCCCGAGTGAAAATACCACTGAAGCACTGGCTGTCTTCCCTTCGGGCCTCTCCACGCCCTCCTTCCACAGCATGGGTTCATTTTACCTGTTTATGTCTCATAGAGAGTGTATTGTTTGGCATCTGGTTTCTTCCCTGTCAATATTGTGTTTAGGAGATTCATTCCTACTGTTCGTGTATTCGTGGACCACTCATTGTCATTGTGGCATGGTATTCTTCTATATGAACAAATCAAAAAATATTTTTAATTCTACTTTTGGTGGGCATATAAATAATTTGTAGTTTGGGACCATGACAGGTAATTACTAATATCATTCTAGTACATTTCTTTTGGTGAGCATAGGCTCTCCTGTCAAGTATAAAGTAGGAGTAGAATTTCTGAGTCTTGGGATTTGGGTGTATTCAGCTTCGGTAGATGCTGCCAAACAGTTTTCCAAAGTGTAAACTCCCACAGGCATTATGGACAAGTTCTAATTGCTCTATATCTTTGCCAACACGTGGTGTTATCTTTTTTTGTGGTAGCTGTTCTAAATGTATGTGTAGGGGCATCATGGCGAGTTTTGGGTTTCTTTTCCCTAATGACTAATGAAATTGAGTACCTGTTCATATCTACATCAGTCACTTGAGTAATTCTTGTAATGTTTCTTTAAGTCTTTTGCCAATTTTGCTCTTGGCTTGTCTTCTTCAAAGATTCATTTGTAGGAATTCTTTATGTATTCCTCGTGAGTCCTTGGTCATACATTGCGGATTCATGTGTATGTCTTTTTATCTCAAATAAATACATACAGTGCTTCCCTTTTAATTCTCTTAATGGTGTTTGGTGAAAAGAACTGATTTTGAAAGTTCAGTTCTACCAAAGTACAGATGCACATAATAGATGAAGAGTAAAATATTCTACAAACTTAGTAACAATAACTCCCACTCTGAGCCTCTGCCTCCTATTCCTTTTGCCTCTCTCTGTAGGTAGCCCCTTTTAACTCTTTTAGCTGATCTGTTTGCTGTTATAAACTATATTTTCAGAAAGTATCATAATTTTTCTTTAACTAGGGAGTACAATTGGCATATACAACTTTATATGGGTTTTAGGTAATAGAGCATGATGATTCAGTATTTGTATATGTTGCAAAACGATGACCGTGTTTCTTGATTTTTAGTTTTAGGCAGTATGTATAACTTCCCTTTATGGAAGAAGAGGAATTACCTTTTTTCCTCACCATACACACGTCTCTTCCATGCCTCATCTTCTGAATGTGGCTATGGCTTAATTTTGCTATGCACTCTTTATACTTTTATGACTGTCTAAATGCTGTTCCTGTCTAATCCATGGAGTAAACTAAAATTAATTTCCATTCCTGCCCAACTTCTTCTGTTCTTTGGAATTAATAGTTTTTAATACTCCTTATTTTCTTGTTTGCTTAGTTTTTCATGTACTTAACATTACTTGACTCTCCAGCTTGCTACTAGTTGTCTAAATCTTTTGTCAAAACAGTCATCATATATTCTATTAATTAATTCTTCCTTATGTAGCCTCTGTTTTTCTGATTTTTTTTTTCATTTTATTCATTTTTCATTTTAAGTTTCGTGTCATGTTAGAGGCCTACCTCAGGTGTGTGATAGTCTTTGATTTTCTGCTTATGTTTGAGTTAGGAACTAAAAAGTCCAGTTGATGGGGTGCCTGGGTGGCTCAGTGGGTTAAAGCCTCTCCCTTCGGCTCAGGTCATGATCTCAGGGTGTCACTGTCTGTGTCATTCCTCTTGAGCTACTCAGATTCCCCAGAAATGACTTTTATTTTTCTGGAAGAAAAGACCCCGTACTAGCATGCTGTCACGTAGACATTTACTACACTTTTGTTTACTTACTGTTCGTTTTAGAACAATGTTCCTACCCTCAGCTGTCTCCTGTCTTCCTGTGTATAGATATCCTTTCTTTTACCCTGTCCAAAGTAAGCTCAAGGTTTTCTTTCCAGGAAGAGGAGATCTGGGGGAGTCTAACTGCTTTCTCAGCCATCAGGCTCCCAGTCTTGGTGCTTCCAGTTAGCCCTGGTGCTCGCAGCTCCTGAGTTGTTGGGAGGTCTGTCTTGTAGATCAGGTTTTTTCTTGGCTTTCTTTACTGCTTGTTCAGGATTCAGTCTTTTCAGATCTCCTAAGTCTTTGCTGCTTGTCCATCTGTTCTAAAACTGAAAAGTTTTTGGTTCATATTTCTTCTGTTCTCCATCTTTAAGATTTTATGTCATTTTAGTGTCATTTCATTGGTGTTGGAGGGGGAGATAGACGCTTGTGTTCCTTTCATCATCTTTACCCCATAGCATGTGCTCTTAACAGAATATTGGCTTCCTCATGGAGAGGCCGAGTGTTAGTGGAGCATATGGCATGATGGGAGAAGCAGGTAAAACTTCAACCTGCGTGTTGATGAGCGTGAGTGATTAATAGGGAACGATCTGTATATAGATGTGTGTGTGTGAAGAATAGTATCTGAGTCACATTCTGGAGTTGGGTGAGTGACGAGGCAATAAATAAAGCTCCTTTGATAACACAGATATCACCATAACACATTCTTCACAAGGTTAGGTCCAAGTGCTTGAGAGGCAGTTGCTTGGATGGGCATTTCGGAAAGCATTCTGGCTGCGTAGGTTAGAAGGAAACAAAACGGCGATGTGTCTAAGTGAATAGCACCTCCGCCCCCGCGTGTTATACTGTCTGCATTAATTATACAGCACGGATCATCTGTTGGCTTCTCCCATTTAATTACTGCTGATCCATGGCATACGGGAACGTTTGGACCTCTTAATAGTTCTCCTAGAAGCTGAATATAGTTACAATTTTTAGCTCTTCAAGCTGTGTTCCAGTAAGCTCCTCTTGCAAAAATGGGACATCACAAAAGACTTGTTATCAAAGAAAAAAATAGTAAGCCTTCAAATGAACTTTATTCCTGTTACGCCCCTTACCTATGTGCCTGTCAACTTCAGGTGACTTACTAGAAATACATGTAGCTGGCACAGTATAGATTTTGTTCTTTCGACCGGAAAGATTAACAAAATAATTATACAGCCTGCAGACATGATTATCTGTACTGCAGCCCCTCAGTAATCTGTTAAGAGTGCCAGTAGTGATCCCTGTTACTAATTATGAATTCCTATAGTGTGGATATTAATTGCCTGGAAGACTGTGGGTAAGTTACAGTGTAGCTATGTCTCTGGGAACATTACTCGGTTCATTTCATTTGTCATGTATACTGTGCTGAAAAAGAGTTATGGGTGTACCAATCCATGAGGCTCTGAGGTTTCCAAAAGAAGCAAGGAAATCAAATTTAGTAAATACACAACCTTACTTTTTCATAGTTTCTAAGCTCACTTAAGGTGAAGGTGGGGGAATGTGTCATCAAGCTCCTGATATGGGGAAATGAAGGTGCTTACCTGGCTCTTTTCTTCATAACCGGAGTTTATATTTACTTAGAAATTTTTGTCACTATGTCATACAATACTTTTAAGAAAAGAGTACCGCAGGTTTAAACTAATAGCGTTACGGTTCATATGTCTGAATAGGTTGGGAATCATTTTTCTATTGCAGGACTATCCAGTAGAAGTTTCTGTGATGATAGGAATGTTTCAGATCCACATTGTACCTAGGAGGGTAGGCACTGGTCACTTGTGGCTCTTAGGCACTTGAAGTATGATTAGTGTGGTCAAGGAAGTGAAGTTTTTATTTTAATAGCCACATGTGGCTGGTGGCTATTATATTGGATTGTGTGCATGTTGTCTAGGTGTGACAGTAGATAAATGGGGCAGAGCCCATAGGAGGGGAAGGACTTGACAGCCACACTGCTGGGTGTGAATGCCTCAGGAATTTTGAAAAAAACAAAGATGGCCCTATCTTAAATCAGAGGATACTTTTTTTTGTCCTTCAAGTTTTAATACACTCTTAACCCTTTTAGTGAAAGGTAGCCGTCACAGAGACAGTCTCGGTTTTTCATTATTATACAGTTCTTGAAATGTTTTAATGTGGACCTCATTTTTCTATAATGCTTTAATTGGAAATACCTTCCTGAAAAAAGACAAAACAGCTAAAAGAACATCAATATATATGACTATCACTATGTCACAAGAAATATAACTGTCGATAATTTGAACGAGTAAAACCTGTGCCTGGGTCCCATAAAAAATAGATCTAAGCGTGGAATGCCTTGGTGGCTCAGTCTTTTAAGCATTTGACTTCGGCTCAGGTCATGATCTCAGGGTCCTGGGATTGAGCAGAGCATCAGGCTCCATGGTCAGAAATCAAGGTTGTCCCTCTTCCCTGCCCCGTCAACACCTCCCCCCCACCCCCCGTTCATGCATATGCTCTCTTGTATAATCTCTCTCTCTCTCTACTTCTCTCAAATAAATAAAATCTTTAAAGAAAAATAGATCTAATATAACCGAGTATAAGTTCTTCAGGGTACTTTAAGTAAAGTAATAGAGGACATAAAATTTGCTATTAAAATAAATATCCAGGGTGCCTGGATAGCTCAGTTACTGAAGCATCCGACTCTTGCTTTCCTCTCAGGTGATCTCATGGTCCTGGGGTTGAGCCCCACATCGGGCTCTATGCTCAGTGCAGAGGCTGCTTCTCCTTTCTCTCTCCCCTGCCTCGCATCATGCGCATGAGCTTTCTCTCCCTCTAAATAAATAAATCTTTTTTAAAAATACATAAAATTAATATGTTAAGATCTAGAGTAACTTGAGAAATTCTATTAGTGACCAAGTCTTAACAGAAAATACAAAAAACGACCAAAAAAGGGGGAGACAAAAATTTGAAGGACCCTTATCTGTCTCTTTCTGATTTCTAGATTTAACCCCTTCAAAATAGAAGTGATCATTCAGGTTACTGGTTATGTGCCTGCTGTATGCTAGACATTTGTGGCTAGACTGGTTGTGGAGAGGGGGAATAGTGAATGGGACAGCGACATTTTAATCCCAGACTGGGGTAGGGGCGTGAGCAGCGTGCGTACACAATCACAGGGCAGTCAGTTAGGTGCTCATGGAGTGTGAAATAACTAACGGAGGATGGCCAACTTGGAGTTGGGAAATGCTTTCAGATGAGGTGGCTGTTAATCCGATTTTCGAAGAGTGAGAATTTGCCTGCTTACTGTACAGTGGAAGGTAGGTTAGAGTGGGCGAGGAATTTCATGCTGGCTGTATATTTATCATGAAGGGGTTGAATCCTTCTGAAGATACAGATATTATTAGAAGAGGTGAATGCTTAAGTTTAGGGTGCTGTTTACTTTGTGGTAGTGAATTCTAGTTTTGCCAGAATACTGCATTTTAGAAATCACCAGAAGTTCTTCAAAACTCTTAGACCATTCAGTTTGTGTCGCCGTTGCAAATTCATGCATGGGGGGTGATGAGGATAGAAATGGAGAGGAAATTCAATATTTTGATCAAAGATAGTGCCAACAGTTGAGTTGGTGAAGGATGGGAGCTATCTACATTTTCGTTTATGACTGAAAAACTGATGACCTCAAAAGAGAGATTAAGGATCGTTGGGTTGTTGATAGACAGCTTTAGTATGCTAAAAAAAATGTAATGCTAATTTTCACTGTACTGTAATTAGTCTCAAATCTTTGGTAAGGAGTTTTAAATCCTATTCACTGTAAATATGTATAACACTAATAATAGGATACATTAAACTGTAACTTTGATTTAGTTAATTATCAAATCCTTTTCTGAAGTAGACAGTATCTTTGAAATGTGAAAATTTTCCATTTCTGTTTTTTGAAGGTGCAGAAGATAAATGCATAATAGAAGGCCACAACTGTACGTTTGTTAGTGACTTGAATAGAATTAAACCTTCAGGAAACACAGAAACACTAGGTAGGTGTTTTTTCTCCCTGTTCTTTGTTTTTTAATTGAAAAAGGCCTTTCTCTTATTTTTCTTGTTTTATTTTTCTTACAGAATCACTACTGAAAGAATTTTTTGAATATTTTGGCAATTTCGCTTTCAATAAAAATTCCATAAATATTCGACAGGTAAATATTTTAATATTTAATGACTAAGTGGTTTCTGCTGTACTAGTGTTTAATTAGTTTTCAAAGCACTCTAACTTGTTAGTATATTTCAGCTCCACAGTAGTAGATACTAATAAGGACATCGATGCCTAAAGGAGCTATGTAAGATCATTCATCTAGTTATTTGGAAGAGCAAAACCCAGCTCTTTGAGCATCTAATACTGCCTCCTTCAAAATGTGGAATATATTCTGAAAAATCTTCTGGAAAAGATAACTTTATATACACTTCTTATTAAACTGCTTTTGTGTTCATGGAAGAAGTAGGATACCCAGCCGTTTTGATTTTAGTGGTTCTCTCAATTTGAGCTCTAAATTTATTTGGGCAAATGAATTTATGATTTGGATTCATATGAGTAGCTGGAATAAGAGACTTTTTTTTTTTTTTTTTTTTTTTTTAAAGAAAATCCAGAGCAGAATCCTAGGCAAAATTTGTTACCAAATGAGGGATACTTGAGTTAGCTCTCTGTTTGGGTTTATTCTGTTAATCATTTGGGTACTACCATTGTAAGATTGGCTACATAAAACATATAATCAGATACTCTCTTTTGTTGTTTTATTTACCTCTTCCTTTTTTCATTCTTGCCTCTTATCCTGCTTAAGGAGTTTTTGTTTAACAGCAACAACAACAAAAAAGTGTGGGGAATGGAGAAGGCGGGGACACAGAGCTCTGGAATGCAAGCTCATATGGCTTAGATTCCTCCGTATGAGAAGATGATCACTGATCACATGAAGTTCTTTATCCTTTTTGTCCTCTTACCCCTGGGCTTCAGGGGTGATGGATAGGCAGGACCCCTGCTGGGCAGGGCTTGAGAGCCATTAGGGAATAAAGAGGTGCTGCTCACATTGGAGAATCCTGGCCCTGTGTTTTGTTAATATTTTAGTAGTATTTGTGATATCATTTGAAAGAGGGGATTATATATACTAATGCATCACTGCTGGTCGTATGAATCACAACTTTAGCTTTTCTTTTATTTCTATGGGATGTGGCCTTACCTGTCAGCGGCTTATAGAAGTTGGATCTTTAGGAATAATAGAAAACTTGCAGTGTTTTATAATGAATAGTGAATAATCTTTTGTTCCTTCTCTTCCTTTCTGACTTTATTCTTGGGAAACATTAATTACTGTATTTAATTTAAGGATTCTAATTTTGTGTGCTTCTATTTGTTTTTAGCAAGTCTCAAAAATAAGTGTGTCTTCATTTTATTTATTGCCATTTTTCACTTTTTTCCCTTCCTTGCTTTATCCTCTTAGGTCAGTTGATACTTTAAAAATACTTCTGTTGATTGAGTTAGTCTAGATAACTCCCATCTGAGCATCATCATCCATAGCTATAAACCTAATTTATATTTCTCTCAAGAAAAATCACAGAACTACAGTGGTAAAAAAAACCCAGTCAGAAGTACACACACACACACACACACACACAACATGCATATATGCCCAGTTCTCTTAGGAAAGCACTTCTTTACTCTGTAAAGTAAATGCTGGGATTTTCCTTGTTTTTGACATTTTATTAGACTAAGTTGTTCTTGTAGCTGAGCCTTTCATATATTTATACATTTTTTTCTTCTTTATAACAATCTGCAGGGAAGGGAACAAAACAAACCTGAGTCTTCTCCCCTGCATATTCAGAATCCTTTTGAAACTTCTCTCAACATCAGCAAAAATGTAAATCAAAGCCAGCTACAAAAATTTGTAGATCTGGCCAGAGAAAGTGCCTGGATTTTAAGTCAGGAAGATAAAGATCGCCCTTCCCCATCAAGTAATCGCCCCTGGGGGCTGGCAACACTGCTGCTTCCTTCGGTGGTAAATAGTGTTTCTCTTGCCAAGAAGAAAAAGAAGAAGCCTGCAAGTGAAAGAATTAAAAATTTACTGGAATCCATAAAAAGTAGCAGTCCAGAAAATGACACAAACACCAATGGGAAAAGAACAGTTAGCACTCAGGCATAGTGGCTCCTCCTCCGCTTTAAGAACTGGTTTCCCTCGAGAACATGCGCTTTGGGGCGCCTGGAAGAATGCGTGTGAAACTCTCACAGATGCCCACTGTCATCCGATGTCTCTTTTCATCATCTTCTCACTGGGTCTCCTCCTCGTCTGAAGTTCTGGGAGTTTTCAGCCTGATAAGGCTCAGATCCACTGGCACCTAGAACGTCAGCTACAAGGAATGGGTGACAGAGGATTGGAATGCACTTTAGATAAACTATACAAAGCAAGAGATAAAAAATCAGTTTTAGAATCAAACCATTATTGATACCAACATTAGGCCCCGGATGGAAATCATTTAAAAGGACTTTGGGTATGTACATATGTAGTCATTGAATTTAATAAAGCTTCAGAATTTGCTATTACCCTTTAGTATGTAGTTTTATATTCTTCAAGCAAACTATTCTTACTCACATATAAATTAAAACAGGTTTTCCTGTTTTATTTCATATATAAAATTAAAGCAGGTTTCCAAAAGGGTTCATGTTTTAAAAGATACGAGTGCGGATACTTCAGTACATTCACGGTATTCTAAGCCAGATACATAAAAATATTGGTACATTGTATTCTAGAATGTTAGGTACTTTTTCTGTTTTCAAAAATAAAGCCCTGTTTCTACTATATGATATTTGCAGTATTCTTTTTCTTATTTTTTGAAACCTCCTTTCTTCCTGTTCAAAGCAGATACGTATTGAAATATAATTTCCATACATTCCTTGTGGACTTTCATGTTTAGAAGCCAGCAGAGTAGTGCTTGAAAACAGGGGACTTGAGCCAGACTGGCTTCCTGGTAAATTACTCAGCCTCTCAGGGCCCACTGTTGTTTTCTCTCTAAAAGGGTGACAACAATAGTGCCTGCTTCTCAGATTTTTGTTGACAATTTACATGAGGTACATAGGAAAGTTTGCTAGGTCAAGAGTCTGACACATTATACGTGTTACTTTTATTTTTTATTTTTTGTGATGTGTAAATTCTTCTTGCTACTCAGAATTCAGATTTACGGTGTAGTTCAGAAACTCTAACGAGCTCTGCTTGGGATATTTTGGGGGGCTCACTAATAGAATTGTTATGAAGCAGCAGGGTTCTCGGAGTGCTCGTGTGGCTCTGCTGTTTTGATTTGGCATCTGAAACCAGCAGACAGATATCCGTATTCTTGCATATATATGTATGGTGTGCTTTTATACGGACAAGTAGCAACGTTCTTTTATACAGTTCTTTGAAAAGCCATTTTTCATTTGTTCTTCAGTTAGGTTGATTCTGTTGGGCTAGAATCTGTACTAGGAATTGAAAATAATTACGTTAGAGTTTCTTTTATTTTTTTTAAAGATTTTATTTATTTATTTGACAGACAGAGATCACAAGTAGGCAGAGAGGCAGGCAGAGAGAGAGGTGGAGGAAGCAGGCTCTCTTCTCTGCAGAGCAGAGAGCCCGACGCGGGACTCGATCCCAGGACCCTGAGATCATGACCTGAGCCACAGGCAGAGGCTTTAACCCACTGAGCCACCCAGGCGCCCTACGTTAGAGTTTCTAAATGAAATGATCCCAGATATTTGATCAGACGTTTTCTTTTTTAGGTTGGTGTTAAGCCTAAAATGATCATTTTTAATAATCTATACAACAACTTGGATACTGTAGGTTTTTGTTATTTTTCAGGCTGAGATTAAATTATGTGATGAATTTTAATCTACAAAGATCTTTTAATCTAAAGTTTCATTCAAGTCAACTGAACGTAGACTACAAGGAAATTTAATGTTTTCTCATAAGTTCTTTGTATCATCTCCCAAATTCTTAAAACGTGGTTTTTATTGCATATTAGAGATAATCTGCACTTGTCATTGCCACTTCTTAAAACTGATTGTAGCGATAAGGTCAGGAAGAAGTTTTGTTCAGGGCGTTTCTTTTCTAGCTATTTGTTACTCAGCTTCCATTGGGTCGCCTTCATCTAACTTTTGTTATAAGTATGGGAAAGAATTTGGATATGAGCCTACCTAGATCAGATCGATTTCACTTCTACTTCGTTCCGGATTTTATGGTCCACTAGTATAATTCCAGTCCTTAGGAAATTAGAGAATTGGCCAGAGGCATTCTAGGAAAAAATCTGTAATCTCTCTCATTCACAAATCTCTAGGGATCATAGAGGAGAAGAGAAAATACAGTCGAAGTAGGACTTCCTGCTGTCATTACTACGATCCTCTTCTTCCTTTTGCTCAGGGGCTATAGTCAGGTGAGAACAGAATTAGAATTGTTTCAAGTTATGTCATGTTCCTAGAAATTCCTTGGCCTTTAAAGTACAGCTCTGTTCAATTCCTTACAGCCTGCTGGTGCCACAGTAGGGAAAAGCTACATTTGCCTGTGTCTTTTAAGCCAGCACAGGCAACATCGCAGCAAAGCCATCAGGAAGAGCAACCAAGCAGTCACAGCTTGCCCATGTGGCCACTTTGCACTTGCCAGAGTCTGGCATTCGGTTGGTGAGTAGCTGTCCTCAGTCTCCGTTCAGTCCCTTCGGGAAACCTTGTAGGAGTACAACATTCACTACGCCTTAGAAACAAATAAATCATTTTTTCCTGAAATGATCAGAGAAAGCCTAACTGATGAATGGCTCAGGTAGATCTTGAAAGTACAGGTAGACAGAGAAGAGCATATGGCTTATGCTGGGAAATAGCAGGACAGCCCGAGAAAGAGTCAGGAAGAAGGAAGAGTGTTCGGAGAACTGGCAGTTTGGGTGGGTTGGAATGCAGTTGTAAAAAGAGTTAAGGTTGGGTGAGATCATGAAGGACTGCCAATGGCAATTTAAGGAAGTTGAGTGTGTTTTCAGTGGTAAGCTACTGAAGGTTTTTGTGTAAAAATAATAAAAATTAAGGCAGTGCTTTTAGATGATTCATCTATTCATACCAAGTAGTTTTAGAGCACTGCTGCTTTGTTTGCAAGTTTCAGTTCCATGGATCTCATCATTAAGTCAGATAAAATTTGGCTGTTCAGTTTTCCGTGAAGGTCCAGAAGCTGACCCCATATACCTCAGAAGAGTTTTTCTTCTTAATATTTAATAAGGAAGTAAGGTTTAAGTTAGTTTTTAAAGTTATCAGGAAATATCAGGTCGTGACACACAATTTCATGTAAAGCCTTATTAATGAAAAATTCTTTGCAATATATACTTGGAATGAAAGTATAACCAAAAATCACTTTTCACCTCGGGATGATGTTGGAAAATTTATTTTAAATACTTGAAAGGCTTATTTTGGTTTCATGCAGAGTTAAGTTACTTGGGATACATATTCCAAAGAATATAAACATTACAACGTTCCTCTGGAATTCCCATGGAACAACTCCCAGAAAATGTCTATTTTATATAGGATCTTTAATCTGTAATATGTATCATACAGGATGTGTAAAATCACCACAAGTTATTTAAAAATATACTGTTCATATGTTATCTGTGGTATGTGTATCCCACCCACCTGTAAGAACTCAGTGGAGTCAAAGCTAGATTAAAGGCATTATTCACTTTCTCTGTCCAATCTTAGATAAATGCACTTAAACTTATCCTCCCCCTGTGGTAAAGTTTCAAAGCTGTTAGCACATAGAGCTAAAGCATTTTAAAAGAGGGTATTGGAAAGATTCACCTTTAATAATAAATGTTCTACTTTGAAGCCAGGATAGTATGATAGTATGGCAAAATACCTAATTTGGAATAGGCCAAGGCAAAATTAACAAAAAATATAGGTTACAGATTGAAAACCTACTGTGATGGAATGCTGTCAAATAAAATCGCTTCAAATGAATGACAAGATGACAAATCAGGTCTCTATTATGCTTTGGTTTACCAAAATTCTTTAACTTGCTAAATTGTTAGGTATGGTGAAAGTCTTACATTTTTGAAACTTTTCCTGTTACAAAATTACTGGTATTTGGCTTAAATTAGTGCGTTTTAATGATTAGGGTTTTAATGAATCTTTGCCGAGTTTACACATGGACTTAGAGAGTGGTGTAAAATAACACACTGATGTGTTCTCTGCGCGAAAAATTAATAGTAAAAATGGATTATGAAGCTGACGGGTGTTGTGAGATGGAATTTGAAACTCAAAGCCTGTGTTTTTTTGTTTTTTTATTCCATCTAAAATGTGTATTGTAGGACGCCTGGGTGGCTCAGTTGGATAAGCAAACGCCTTTGGCTCAGTCATGATCCTAGAGTCCTGGGATCGAGTCCCACATTTGGCTCCCTGCTCAGCAGAGAGTCTCTGTTTCCCTCTGACCTTTCATTCTGTCTCTCTCCCATTCTCTCTCTCAAATAAAAAATCTTAAAAAAAATTTATCGTAAATTTATATATGCAAATATCAATATAATATCAATATAAAATTTGCACAAGCTTCACCTAAATTAGGAGAGGTAATCAAGATATGAACTAAGCTAATGGCAACAGAAATAGAAAAATTTAACCAAACAAAGGGGGAAAAAAGAGAGTCTGAAAGGATCCCAACATTTGAGCCAAGCTTCACCTTGCTATTCTTAACAATTAATTTAATTAATTTATTAACAATTAATTTTGGTGATTAGGGCTGTTGGTTAATGATTTATGTGATAATGTCCCTTCATATCCCCTTCTTTCCCATTCTGTAATAGACCCAACAGTAAACATTTTTGGAGTTTCCCTGCTTGATTTCTTGGCATTACTGATTATAAAATTCAGTTATCAATATTGACTGGTTTCCTTTAACTTTGTGTAATTGAGTTTTTTGAAAAGAACCATAATATCTTTTGCATATTTTTGTATTTGACTCATTCACCTTTTTAATTTTTATTTGTTTTTAAATTTTTCTTCATGCACCCTTTTTTTTTTTTAAAGATTTTATTTATTTATTTGGCAGAGAGAGATCACAAGTAGGCAGAGAGGCGGGCAGAGAGAGAGAGAGGAGGAAGCAGCCTCCCTGCTGAGCAGAGAGCCCGATGCGGGACTCGATCCCAGGACCCTGAGATCATGACCTGAGCTGAAGGCCCACTGAGCCACCCAGGCGCCCCATGCACCCTTTTTTAAATAAAGATTATTTGAGAGAGAGAGAGAGAGCTAACACACGAGTAGGGGTAGGGGCAGAAGGAGAGAGAGAAGCAGGGCCCCCCTGAGCAGGAAGCCAGATGGGGACTTGATTTCCAGACCCTGAGCAGAAGGCAGATGCTTAACCGACTGAGCCACCCAGGCGCCCCATCATTTACCTTTTTTTTTTCTTTTTTTTTTTTAAAGAAGTAATTACTGGGGCGCCTGGGTGGCTCAGTGGGTTAAGGCCTCTGCCTTCAGCTCAGGGCATGATCCTGGGATCCTGGGATGGAGCCCCGCATCGCATTGGGCTCTCTGCTCAGCAGGGAGCCTGCTTCCTCCTCTCTCTCTGCCTGCCTCTCTGCCTACTTGTGATCTCTCTGTCAAATAAATAAATAAAATCTTTTAAAAAAATAAAAGAAGTAACTACATTTGTATTAATGGTGAGCAGTAGCACTTTGCTTATCTTCTGTTAACCAGTAAGATGGGTTCAGATAAACAGTGTTCAGGTAACATTGATTGCACAGCTTCATCATCCTTTCTGGGCATAGGACAAGACCGGTTGTTGTCGCCCCACCTGCTCACACTTGATCCTGATTGTGCACTGGGCTTTGTGTCCTGTGTCCTCCCCTCCAGTGCAGCTTGCATGAAGTTAAAATGATCTTCTTCCTTAAAATTGACTTAACCTCATACTTGGCCTTTTTCTGTGGTTTGTGCCATTATTCTCTGCCACCGCAGGCCAAAGGCTGGGACCTTTTAGGCTCTGTTTTTTCCCCTTTGCTTGGTTAATCTTTTTCTATTCCTGTTGCCATTAGCTTAATTCATGTCTCGATTATGTCTCCTAATTTAATGCAGTAATCTGTTAGCTTGTTCTTTAACCTAATGATTTCCTTCTTCTGTCTATCCATTTGAACTGTTAATTTCAAATGAGTAGGATTTAAGAGAGACTTGTTATGATAAATGAATATTAAATTTTGGGTGTGTATTTGTTATGTTTCTGAGAATACCTTGGAATTGTACTTAAGGCAATCCTGAATATTCGTGCAAATTTTTGTACAGGTGTACAAAAAAAGATAGTGATTAAATGTTTTAATTAGGATTTTTTTCTGTAACAGGTATTCTGTTTATAAGCTCCACTGATTTCTTAAAGTTTTCAGGCTTCTCTAATAATGATACTTAATCCCCAAATACTGGTTCAGTAGGGTCATTCATTCAGTAACCATGTTTACTATGTACCAGATACCGTAAATCAAGACACCCTGCTTACTAAGAGATAAGAGAGGTTTGAATTACTGGAAAAAATGATTTTTGTTCTTGAATAGAAAGGCTTAGTATAAAGGTAACAGTTTTACTCATATTTATCAATTAATAATGATGCAATCAATTAAAATCCTATAAGGATTTTCAAATGTGAAAGTCATCAGAAGTGTTTCAAAGAATAATCATACAGGAATTGCTAGGAGAAATTTTTAATTTGGTAAATAACTTACTACAGTATAAGACATAAGTAAGTGAAACACAGTGCTGCTGGTTTGTGATAGACAAGTCAATGAAACAGCCCACAAACAGATTCAGGATCTATGTGGGAATTCAGTAACCTAAGCACAGCATTTCAAATCAGTAAAAACATGGATTATTCGATAATTTGTGTTGGGACAGCTGATAGCTATTGGGGGAAAAGAAAAAAAAAACCAGCTTAATCCCATTCTCACTCTTATAAATTCCAGATGAGTTGGGATTAAATGTGGAGGTGGAGAAAGTGAAATCCTAAAGTCCTAAAAGAAACCGTGGACGAACATTATGAATTTGAAGCAGGGAAGTATGTCTTTTCAAGTATGACACGCGCTGATAAAAGAATACATTGATAAATTTGACTACTTTAAAATAGAAGAGGTGCCACGAAACAACCATAAGCAAAATGAATTCTGGCAACTACTGAGAAAGGACTAATCTTTGTAATACATAAGATATACAAATCTATAAGTAATAGGCCAAAACAAAGACGCCACAGAAGCAACGAAAATGCACCCGTAAGTAGTAAAGAAGAAGTGTACTAAGAATTCCAGAAGGCTTTATTGTGGAGAATTTTGAACAAAGTAAACTGAAAAGTACAATGAATTTGCATGAATCTGTCACTTATTTCAACACTTTTGGCAAATTGTTTAATTTATAACCCTGTTCCTTGCCCCTTTTGTATGAAGCAAATTTCAGTCATTCTACCATTTCATCTGTAAATCTGTATCTCCAGAAGATACTTTTTGTAACAAAATCACAAACCATTTTTAAATCTAAATGGAACAAGGAAAAACAATAATTCCTTAGTATCATCACATCCAATTAGTGTTCAGGTTGTCTTATAGATCTCGTAGTGGTTTTCCGGAAGGACATTCGTTTGAGTCAGGACCCAGTTGTTGTCCACTTTGATGGGCCTGATTCTGGAGTCTCTTTTTAATCTTTAGATTTCCATTTCCTCTCCCTTTGTCCTTGCAAATAACTGAAGATAATGGTTTGTCTTAAGTTTACACAGCGTGGATTATGTGGATTATGTCAGCACATATGATTATGTGCTGTGGAGTTACTCAGCATGAACTTAATGACCTAAAAATAATTTTCACCAGTTTTAGAAAACTTCCAACCATATTTTATTCTGTATTTTCTATCCTTTTCTTCGTCTTCATTCTGGATATTTCTTTCTGAAAACGTGTTACAGTTTACTATTTTTTTTTTTCTTAAGCTGTGTCTAATTTTTAAAATCCATTCGCTGAATTATCATCTTTAGTAGGTTTTGGTGTTTGGTTTTTTTTGTTTTTGTTTTTGTTTTTGTTTTTCTAATTCTAGAGTATCCACTTGGTACTTTAAATTTTTTTTTTCTAATTTTCTGAAAAAAATTTGTCTTGTCTGCTTTTCTTGTATTAAACACTCACTTTAAAGTCTGTGAGTGGTAATTGGATATCTGCTGCCCTGTGTTTCTCCATCTTTCATGATGTGGATTTCTCTGCTTGTACACCTAGGTGTTATTTTGTGTGTTGACATTGTATGTGAAAGAACAGAGATTATTTCCCAGAGGTTGGTTTCATCCTTCAGAATTGATTTAGTTTTGCTTTCAGAAGGAGGTAGGGATACTTAGGATCTTGAATCACCTTAGTCAAGAAAGGGCTTTGAGATTTTGAAGTTGGTTTCAGTTCCTGATTTTAGTTACTCTTTACTCTCAGAGTGTGTCCCCAATCCAAAGCCAGAGCAGCCTTTACCACTGTCCTTTGTCCTTGGTAAGCCCTGAACTTCAGTTTTTGTCCCCTTTCCTGTGAGTCTTTTGAAAGCTCTACTCAGCTTACCTCATCAGCAGATGCCCTTATGCGAATAGTAGCCCCAGATGCTGGGCTAACCTGTCTGTGTACGTTTACTTCTCTACTGTCCTGTAATTTTTCACTGCCTTCTTGGCATTCGGTGCTTTCAAGTAACTGCCCTCAGTTTTGCACACCTTTTTAATGTTCAGAGTTGGTGTTTATTACCTGGTGTGCCATTACATTGAATTCTTTGTGATTCCAGCTTCCCATCCCTCTGTGTGTGTGTGTGTGTTTTAACCTTATAGAAATGATAAATACTATTCATTTCAAACGCTTCCTTGTAAAAAGCTTCCAAATGCTGTCTCACTTAACAACATGTGTTGAGCTGGGCTTTGGGTAACAGTGTGAACACCTGTCGGCAGTGAATGCCTAATTCACCAGTAAGGAAACAGGGCCCTGCAAATGCTGTTTCATGCTGTGCTTCAGCAATTGCTTTTATTTCTGGTCTGTGATTATTTCTGGACTGTGATTTCCTCATACAGGATTTTGTACATGCCCGTTCAAAGTTTAAACTTACGCCATGTGTGAATGTGTGCAAAATGCCCAAATAAGAATGGGGAAAATATCTTCTTTTTCCAACCGTCTTGAGACACCTCAGACAACTATGAAATACAATTTTTCTTCCAGTTTTCCAAAACATTTCTCTGGGTTGAGACCAAGAATGAGGCAATTTTGGCCATAATGCTTCTTAAAATTTTTATGATTTTATAAGAAGAAATTTTCTTTTGAACTTTGAGCCTATGTTATTATCATATCTTACATGTGAACATAAACATCTCAGTGCATCTTTACGTCAGTGAAATAATATAGGAGTTCTGTCTTATTATGAGTCAGTGCTCTCATGTTCAGCCATTTCATATTTGTTGTTTTTCAGCTGTCTTATCAGCCTGTGTTTGCATAGGTAACAGAACCTGCAATTAAAAATAACCGTCATTATTTTGAGTTTTCATTATTTTTGGTTTTCAACTTGTGTTTGTGATCTGCTACATATATTCTAACATTACTGTATTGCCAGAGACATTCTACAGGTCTTTAAATATTTAATAAAACCGTTTTTGGTGAAAACTGAAATTATTTGATGTTTTTATCTTGATCTCTCTGCACAAAGACCATACTTCAAACTTCCCCTTGATGCTTCAGGATGAAAGTCAGGTTAAGCAATATTTGAATTTAAATGTGGTTTAAATGTTTTTTAATTCTGAAGTCCTTTGTAGTTTTTATTTTCCAAGCAATATTAGCTGTATTTGATCTTCTAGATGAAGAAAGATTTGACTGGGATTAAATATGTGCAGTGCCATTTTGGAGTGAATTTTATTCATAGATTAATAAAATCTGTCCGGCGTGATTCAGGAGAAGGTATTTTAGGCCATTAAATTTAGTTACATAAGCTACAATCTGTTTTAAATTCTGTGCAACTAAAATCTGGTTTGCTTTTTTTAAGAAAATGTTCATTACGCTGGGAAATGTGGAGTATTTGTTTTCCAAAACCATCAAAAGCATGCTCAGTCACTCATTTAGGAAAATTTGGAAGTACTAGTTTTAGCCTTTCAACTTAATGACAGTTACTATCATTGTCTAATTTTTTTTCTCTGTACTTAAAAGCCTTAAGAACATGCTGATGACTGATTTGACTACAAGCTTTTTTAAAGTGCCTCTGTGGTTCAAATGCTGTTCTTTTTCAGACAGGAAGTAAACTATAAAGTAAAGGAATCTAGCACCCTACCTGACATATATTTGGTAATCAGTAAATTCCTCCCTCCCCCTTTCGCAAACCTCCACCATGCACGCATTTTTAGCTCATGATTTTAAATGTGTTAAGATATAAAAACAGTACAAAGAAGAGTTTAAGAGCTCAGCTTCCATGTCAATCTTTAAATTTTTTTTTCTAAAACAAAGATTCAACACTAATACATGATGTTGTAGGCAGAATTCTGTTGTGGCTCCCAGGATTCCCAGGCCCTGGAGTATATACCCTGTAGAACCCTGTGTCTTTCTGTATGATCAGACCCGTGACTGGGATGGAACCCTCACTCTCTTGGTTGGGTTGCATTAAACATTACAGGTGATGGTGGCATCATGCCTGTGATTATGTTATATGATCTAAGATCCTTTTGCTGACTGGGGAGAGATTCCTGCTGGCCTTGAAGAAGGAAGCTGTTGTGTTGTAGAGGGCATGTGGCTGGACTCAAGGATGACTTCTGAGAGCTGTAAGCTCTCCCCAGCCACCAACCAGCAAGAAATCAGGCACCTCAGTTCCAGACAAGAAAAGACTGTGAGATAATGAATGAGTAAGCTTCTAGGAGGACCCCGAAGCATCAGGTGAGACCACATCCTAGCCAACACCTTGATTTTATTGAGCCTTCTGAGACCCTGAACAGAAGACCAGTTAAGACCACTTAAATCATCTCTGAACCCTGAGCCACAGAAACTGTGAGAAAATAAATACATTGTTTTAAACTGCTAAATTACTGGTCATCTGTTAGATAGTAACAAAAGATTAATATATTTGGGAAAATCTCTCTCTCCTTTTCTTCTTATTCTTTTTGTTTTGATTTGTTTTGTTTTGGTGAAAGTTAATTATCTTAACATTAGTATCTGTGTTCAGGATCAGCAGTGAAATGATGGAGACAGAATAGGTGGACTCCTTGGTAAACAAAGGTTACTAGATAGGGTAGACCGTGTAATGGCCCCAGCTGTGTCTACGTTTTAATCTCCAGAAAGATTATGTTCCTTTACATGGTAAAAGGACTTTGCTGCTGTGGTTAAGTTAAAGGTCTTGAGATGGTAAGATTATTCTGGATTATCTGGGTGGGTCAAATTGATCCAGGGTTGGCCCAATATAATCACTTACTAGAAGAAGAGAGAGGGAAGAAGATGTGATGATGCAGTCAGAGGCATTTGAAGATGATAGGCTGCTGGCTTTGAAGATGGAGGAGGGGGTGTGAGCCAAGGAGTGTAGGTACTTCTAGAAGCTGTAAAAGATAAGGAACCAGATTTTCTTCTAGAGCCTCCACAAGGAATACCGACCTGCCAACTTCAAGATTTATGATTGTGCTGCTTTAAGCCAGTAAGTTTGCAGTAATTTGTTTGGCAATAGGAAAATAATACACAAGATATCTGAGAAACACTTCTAAAGTGGGAGAAACCAGAACAATGATTTATCGAACATATTCCCATCCAAGAGGAGGGACACCTGAAAGATAGAAACTTTCCCTAACATGCTTGTAGAAACAAGCGAATGTATGCATCCCTGAAAGAACAGAATGACACATATACATATAAACACTCAAAGAAAACCTTAAAAATGGAAATATAATGGAATTTTAAAATTCAATATAAGGGTTGGTAGATGAAGTTAAAGAAATTGCCCAGAAAGAGTAAAAAAAAAAAAAAAAAAAAAAGAAAACAAGGAAGAAAAGGTAAGAAAATTAAAGGAGCAAAAGCAGTAGGTCTGAAACCTGAAGAGTAGAACTTCCATTGAGAGGAAGGAAGAAACAGATGGAAAAAATTCATTAAGAATATTTGCCAAAGTTAAGGATATGAGTTTTCAGGTTGAAGGTGTTTGCTGAGTAACCAGCAAAACGGGTAAATGAACTTGTCCTAAGCCACATTATCATAAACTTTGATGGAAGCAATTAGAAAATTCTACAGGCCTCCAGAGAGAGAGGGAGTGAAGAAAAGGAAAGATCAGTACAAAAAACAATGTCTACCTACAAAGGAAGATTATCAGGAGTAAGAATAGCTTTGATCTTTTTTTCTTTTATTCTTTTTTTCAAGATTTTATTTATTTGACAGAGATCAGAAGTAGGCAGAGGGACAGGTAGAGAGAGAGAGAGAGGAGGAAGCAGTTTTCTCTCTGCTCTATGCGGGGCTCGATCCCAGGACCCTGAGATCATGACCTGAGCTGAAGGCAGAAGCTTTAACCCATTGAGCCACCCAGGCTCCCCATCTTTGATCTTTTTAACAGTAACAGAGAAACGAGGTAACAGTCAATGCCTTCCAAGTTCTGATAGACAAGGAATTCTGACCCAAAATTCTGTGCCTCCGCAAGCTGTCATATAAATACTGTTGAGGTAATTTTACACAAGTGTCATTTCTCACAGTATCCTTGAAGGATGTCTTCTGTAACATCAGAGAGCAAACCAAGAAAGAGGAAGACAGGATTCAGGAAAAGAATCAAAAGAGGAGAAAAGTGAAGAGAATACCTAGAATGATTGTTGGGGGGGGGGGGGGCGGAGATCCAAGAAATGATCCAAAGCACAATCCTTAGAATTCTTTTCTGTCAATAAGTAATCAAGGTGAAATATTCAATTTTTTTTAAATTTGAAGCACAATTTCCATATAAACCACTGCACACATCTTAAGTGTAAAATTTCGTTAAGTTTTGACATAGGCATGTACCCATTACCAAAAATGAAGATACTGCATATATTTATCATTTCCAAAAGTTCCATGGTGCATTCGTGCATTCCCTTCTTCCTGTGTCTCCCCACCAGCACCTGTGTGTCATTCCCAAAGTGGTCTCCAGGCAGCAACTTCCTGCATTCTATCCTGTAGATATTTGCAAGTAGAAATTATATAATTGGGAAATTAAGTATGTACTCAGCTTTTGATCTGCACAATTTTTTTTGAGATTCCTATTTTTGCTTTATTACCTGTTCAGTTTTTTTTTTTTTAAGTTGCTGAATAGTATTCCATTTTATAAACTAGTTGGGTCATTTCCAGCTTTGGACTATTGTAAATAAGGCTGCTATGAACATTATTTGAAAATATGTTTTCTTTTCTCCTGGCTAAATGCCTGAGAGTAGAATTTCTGGGTCATATGGCCAATGTCTATTTGGCTTTGTAAGAAACTGACAAGTTATTTTCCAAAGCAGTTGTATATTACATTCTCATTATATGTGTTGGTTCTACTTCCTCCCCATCCCCAACAACATTTAATATAGTCAGGCTTTCTAATTTTAGCCACATTAATGGTGATTCGGTTATCTGGTGCTAGTAGGATGGACCCCCAGCTAGTTTGGTTTGGATTTCAACACTGATGATGTCATACACAGACAGACCAAGGAGGAATGACAAGGTTTATCACATAATAAGACTCTCTGAGTCTTCAGAGAGGGCAGGCTTCCTAAGCTGCTTTGAAATTAGCTTGAGATAACAAGAAAGGGAGAATGGCTTGGGGTTTTAGTGAGGTTAAGGGGTGAGGTTGGAGTGAACGTTTCTATAGATGGGCTATGGTTGTGTGTTTTAAACTTCTCACTGGCACTAAGGCTGGGAACACCTGTATTGTTTGTGGTTTTGTTTTTAAATCCTCTTTCCCAGTTGTGGGCAGAAAGGGAAGAGGAAAAGACGGGCTTGAAAACTTAGCAGCCCAACATCAAAATCGGAGCCAAGTATTGTATTACAAATGATCACGTAGAATAAATAAAACTTCTTAAAAAGGCAGGGGGTGGGCACCTGGGTGGCTCAGTGGGTTAAAGCCTCTGCCTTCGGCTCAGGTCATGATCCCAGGGTCCTGGGATGGAGCCCTGAATCAGGCTCTGCTCCGTAGCAAGCCTGCTTCCCTTCCTCTCTCTCTGCCTGCCTCTCTGCCTACTTGTGATCTCTGTCTGTCCAATAAATAAAATCTTTAAAAAACAAACAAACAATTGATCATGTAGTAGGGTCTTATTTTGGTGTTCGTTTGTATTTTCCCAGTAACTAATGATGTTTAACATGAGCTTACATGACATATTTATATATTTATTTTTAAAATTCGGTGAGGAATTTGAATGTGCAATAGATTTTATGCTTGAAGTTGGACCCATAATCCCTGTGAAGTTCCTTTAATATGACCTCTTTATTTTCTTTTTAAACAGTTTTTTTTCCTTTATAACTCGTTTTATTCCCTTCAGCTTTTTTGAGATATATTTGACAAATAGAATTTTATATACTTAAGGTGTACAATCTGATGTTTTGATGAGCATGTGCATTGCAAAAAATCACCACAGTCAAGCTAATTAACATAGCCATCCCCTCACATAGTAATATTTCCTCCCCCCCTTCCTTCCTTCTTCTTTCCTTCCTGCTGTCTTTTCTTCCTTTCCATCCTTCCTTCCTTCTTTGTGGTGAGGGTATTTAAGATCTACTCTTCCAGCAAATTTCAAGTATACCACTCAGTATTAATTATAGTACCACTAATGTACACTGTGTCTTCCACACTTACTGACCTTGCATAACCGAAGCCTTGCACCCCTTGGCCATCTCCCCATTTGCTCCTCCCTCCAGCTCTTGAGAACCACCATTCCACTCTGCTTCTGTGAGTGCGACTGTATGAGGTTTCACATACACGCGAGATCATGCAGTATGTGTCTCTCTGTCCGACTGACTCCATTAACGTAGTGTTCTCCATGTTCATCCATGCTATCACCAGTGACAGGGTTTCCTTTCTTTAAGGCTGAGTAATATCCCTGTGTGTCTGTATGCGTGTTTGAGTGTGTAATTGTACTTTCTTTATCCATTCATTCGTGGATGGACATTTAGGTTGTTTCTGTATCGAGGCAGTTGTGGATAGTGCCATGATGAATGTAAGAGCACAGATATCTCTTTAAGATACTGATTTCATTGTATTTGACTATATATCCAGAAGGGCATTGCTGGATCGCATGGTAATTCCATTTAATTTTTTGAGGACTCACCGTACTGGTTTACATAATGGCTGTATGAGTTTATATTTCCACCCGTGTACAGGGGATCCTCTTTCTCCACATCAACTCCAACACTTACTATGTTTTGTTGTTAATAGCCATTCTAACAGAGCCCTCCCAGACCTTCATTAATCTATGAATAGTTGTTAAATGATCATTTTTATGAAGAGTTTGGGTTGGAACTCCTAGTCTGCCATGTTGCTGATATCCTATTTATATCTTCTTTATTCTTATTCCTAAAAAATATATACTTTATGTATGTTTTATATATATTCTTTATTAAGGTGTTTGACCAAATATTTTACGATTAAAAAATTAAGTTCTTTATTTTTTAAAAATTGGAGTATAATTGACTTATAACAACATTATGTGAGTTTCAAGTGTACACACAATGATTTGATATTTGTATATATTGCTAAATGATCACTACAATAATTCTAGTCAACATCTGTCACCAAACATACAGTTTTTTTTTTTTTTTCTGTGATGAGAACTTTTAAGATCTTCTCTTAGCAACCTTCAACCTTTTGTTTCTTATTACTGAGTTTTAAGTATTTTATTTTTGTATTCTGGGCATAAGTCCTTTATCAGATACCATGAGCTGCTGATATTTTCTCCCATTCTTTACTTTATGTTTACATTATTTCAACAATGGCAAGAGCCCATTCTTTTTTTATGGCTGATATCCTGCGTGTGTGACACATACCTTTTCAATCCATTCGTCTGTTGTCCATCAACAGACGTCCATCATCAGATGGACACTGGGGTTGCTTCCGTATCTTGGTTATTGTCAATAATGCTGCAATAAACATAGGAGCGCTCATATCTTTTTGAGTTAGTGTTTTTGTTTTCTGTAGGTAAATATCCAGTAGAGGAATCACTGGATCATATGATAGTTCTATTTTTAATTTTTGAGGAAACTCCATACTATTTTCTATAGTGGTTGAACCAGTTTACAATTCTTACAACAGTGCACAAGGGTTTTCTTTACATCTTTACCAACACTAATCTCTTGTCTTCTTAATGAGAGCCATATTTAGAGGTGTGAGAGGTGAGCTCATTGTGGTTTGATTTGCATCACCCTAATGATTAGTGATGTTGAGCATTTTTCTGGTAGATATTGGCCATTTGGATGTCTTCTTTGGGAAAATGTCTAATCAGTTCCTTTGCCCATCTTTTAAATTGTATTTTTTAATATTTTTGTTACTGAAGTATAAGAGTTCTTTATGAATTTTGGTTTTTAACCCCTTATCTGATACATGGTCAGCAAATATTTTCTTTCATTTTGTAGATTACTTTTCATTTTATAGATGATCTCGTTTGCAATGCAGAAGCTTTTATAAATTTGATGCAATCTCACTTAGTTGATTTTTTTTTTTCTGTTCTTGTTGCCTCTGTTCTTGGTTTCTCGTCCAAAAACTTATTGCCAAATCAGTGTCAAAGACCTTCTTCCTCACTTTTTCTTCTAGGAGTTTAGTTTTAAGTCTTATTTTTAAATCTTTGATTCATTCTGAATTAATTTTTATGAAAGATGATGGTGGGAGTCTACTTTCATTTTTTGTATGGAATTTTCCAGGTTTCCCAGCACAATTTGTGGAAGAAGCTATCCTTTCTTCATTAGTGTACTTGATTCCTTATCAATATTAGTTGGCTCTATATGTAGGGCTTTAATTCTGGGCTCTCTATTTGATTCCATTGGTCTGTGTGTTTTTTTTTTTATATGCCACAGCCATAATGTTTTAATTATTATAGCTTTATAGTATAGTTTGAAATCAGGAAGTGTGATGTTTCCCGGTGTTGTTGTTGTTGTTTTCTTATGATTGTTTTTGCTCTTTGGGGTCTTTTGTGGTTCTGTATGAATTTTAGTGTTTTTTTTTTTTTTTCCTCTCTGTGAAAATTGCTTTTGGGGTTTTTATAGGGATTGTACTGAATCTATATTGGCTCTGGCTGGAATGGACACTTTAACAATATTAATTTTTCCAGTCCATGAACACCGGATGTCCTTACATTTGTTTTGTCTTCTTTAGTTTCTTTCAGTAAAGTGTTATAGATACTTCACTTCCACGAATAAATTTATTCCTAGGTATTTTATTGTTTTGATTCTGTTGCTCATTGAATATCTTTTTCTAATTTTTCACTTTGAGTCTAAATGCATCCTTAATTCTGAAGTGGGTCTTATTTTCTTAAAACACATCCCAGCCACTTTATGTCTTTTAATTAGTAAATTCAGTCCATTTACATTTAGAGTAATTATTGATATATAAGTACTTACTAATGCCATTTTAATAACTACTTTCATTTTTTTGGTTACCATGGAATTTACATAAAACATTTTATAGATAAGACTGATAACATTTTAGATGGAAAACAACTTATCTTCAATCACCTATAAAGGCTTCAGCATTTTACTCTTTGTGTTTGTATTAATGATGTCACTATTTACTTATTTATGTCACTATGTTGTGTTTTTGTTAATTTATATAGTTAGTTTTACTATTTTCCTTTAATATTTAAACTACAGTTGAGTGGTCAATACACTATCCTAATAAAGAGTTGCATTTTTCTAAGTCTGACTGTATATCTTTCACCTTTACCAGTGCGTTGTGTACTTTTATATGTTTTCTCTGTGTTGTTGCAAATAAATTTCATTGTTTTTTCATGGATGAGTAACATTGCATTATATATATATACACCACATCTTCTTTACCATTCATCTATGGATGAATGAGTTACTTCTATAATTTGGCTATTGTAAATAATGCTACATAGGAGTGCATGTATCATGAAACTTCTGGATCATGTGGCATTTCTGTTTTTAATTATTTGAGGAATCTTCGTACTGTTTCCTGGAGTGGCTGCTCCAGTTTGCATTTCCAACAATAGTGCACAAGTGTTCCTTTTTCTCCACATTCTTTCCAGTGCTTATTGTTTCTTATCTAGAAATCTCTAATGGCTAGAGATTAGCCATTCTGGCAGGTATGAGGTGATAGCTCATTACGGTTTTGATTTGCATTTCTCTGGTTATGGACATCAAACATCTTTTCATGTGGCTGTTGGCCATCCGGATTTCTTCTTTGGAGAAATGCCTGTTCATGTCTTCTGCCCATTTTTAAATTCAGTTATTTGTGTTTTTTTTGGTATTGAGTTTTATAGATTCTTTATGTATTATGGATGCTAATCTTTTATCAGATACGACTTTTGCAAATATTTTCTCCCATTAAGTAGGTTGTCTTTTAGTTTTGATGATTGTTTCCTTTACTTTGCAGAAGCTTATCTTTATATAGTCCCAATAGTTATTTTTACTTTTTTTTCCCTTGCCTCTGGAAACGTATCTAGAAAAATGTTGCTACAGCTGGTGTCTGAGAGATTACTGACTGTGCCCTCTTTGAGGAGTTTTATGTTTTCAGGTCTCACATCTAGGTATTTAATTAATATGGATTTTATTTCTGTGTACGTGTAAGAAAGGGTCCCGTTTCATTCTATTGCACATCGCTCTCTAGTTCTCCAACAGCATTTTTTGAAGAGACTGTCTTTCCCATTTTATGTTCTTGCCTGCTTTATCAAAGAACAGTTGGCCATATAATCATGGGTTTATTTCTGGGCTCTCTATTCTGTTGCTCTGAGATATGTGTTTGTTTTTGTGCCAGTACCATACTGTTTTGATTACTGTAGCTTTGTAATGTATCTCAATATCCAGGTTGTTCCTGGTGAATGATTTTTACAATATGTTCTTAGACTTGGTTTGCTAATATTTTGTGAGGACTTTTGCATCTATGTTCAACAGAGATATTGGCCTGTACAGTTTTTTGTTTTGTTTTGTTTTATAGTGTCTTTATCTGATTTTGATATCAGCCAACTTCTAGAATGAATGTGAAAGCTTTCCTTCCTCTTCTATTTTTTGAAATCGTTTGAGAAGACTAGGTATTAACTCTTCTTTAAATGTTTGATAAAATTCAGCTGTGAAGCCATCTGGTCTTGGACTTTTGTTTATTGTGAGTTTTCTGATTATTGACTTAATTTCATTGCTGGTAATTGGTTTGTTCAAATTTTCTAATTCTTCCTGATTCAGTTTTGGGAGGTTATATGTTTCTAGGAACTTATCTGTTTTTTCTAGTTTGTCCAATTTTTTGCCATATAATTTTTCATAATATTCTCTTACAATCCTTTGTATTTCTTTGGTGTTGGTTGTTATTTCTTCTCCTTCATTTCTGATTTTATTTGAGTCTCTCTCTCTCTCATTTTGATGAGTCTGACTAAATATTTATCAATTTTATTGATCTCTTTAAAGAACCAGTTCCTCATTCCATTGATCTGCTCTACTGTTTGTTTTCGTTTTTATTTCATTTATTTCTACTCTAATCTTTATTATTTTCTTCTACTCGTTTTGGGATTTGTTTGTTCCTCTTTTCTTAGCTCCCTTGGGCATAAGGTTAGGTTGTTTATTGGACATTTTTCTTCCTTCTAGAGGTAGGCCTGTATTGCCATGAGATTCCTTCTTAGAACTAAAGCTTTTGTTGCATCCCAAAGATTATGGACTGTTGTGTTTTTCATTTTCTCCATGTATTTTTAGATTTCCTCTTCGATTCTTGGTAGAACCATTCATTGTTTAGTAGCATGTTATTTAACCTTCATATATTTATATTCTTCTGATATTTCTCCTTGTGGTTGATTTGTAGCTTCATAGGGTTGTGGTCAGAAAAGATGCATGGTAATAATTAAGATCTTTTTTGAATTTGTTAAGTCTTGTTTTGTGGCCCATTATGTGATCCATTCTGGAGAGTGTTCCTTGTGTCCTTGAGAAGAGTTTGTGTATTGCTGTTTTAGGATGGAATGTTCTGAATATGTCTGTTAAATCCATCTGGTCTAAATGTGTTATTCAAAGTCACTTTTTCCTTGTTGATTTTCTGTTTGGATGATCTATCTATTGATGTAAATAGGATGTTACAGTTCCCTATTATTATTATATTACTATTGATTACTTCCTTTGTGTTTGTTATTAGCTGCTTTATGTATTTGGGTGCTCCCCCATCGGGTGAGTAAATATTTACAGTTGTTATATCTTCTTGTTGGATTGTTCTCTTTATGATAATATACTGTCCTTCTTTGTCTCTTGTTACTGTGTGTTTAAAGTCTGTTTTGTCTGATGTAAGTATTGCTACCCTGGCGTTCTTTTCACTTCCATTTGCATGGTAAGTGCTTTTCTGTCTCTTCACTTTAAATCTGCATGTGTCTAGGGGCCCCTGGATGGCTCAGTGCATTAAAGTCTCTGCCTTTGCCTCAGGTCCTAATCCTAGGGTCCTGGGATCAAGCCCTGCATGGGGCTGTCTGCTCAGCAGGGAGCCTGCTTCCTCCCCCTCTCTGCCTGCCTCTCTGCCTACTTGTGATCTCTCTGTGTCAAATAAATAAATAAAATCTTTAAAAAAAATCTTTGTGTGTCAATAGTTTCTGAAATGAGTCTCTTGTAGGCAGCATATAGATGGGTCTTGCTTTTGTATCCATTCAATCACCTTATATCTTATTATGGGAGCATTTAGTTCATTTACATTCAAAATAATTTTTGATAGGCATATACTTAATGCCATTTTGTTACTTGTTTAATGGTTGGTTTGGGATTTTTTCTCTCCTTTATTCTCTTGCTTTCTTCTGTCACAGTTTGCTGGCTTTCTTTAGTGATACAGTTGGATTCCTTTCTCTTTATTTTTTGCATATCTAGTACCAGTTTTTGATTTGTGGTTATCATTAGGGTTATATTTATCATCTTCTGCATATAACTGTCTATATTGAGTTGATGGATGCTTAAGTTCAAACCTGTTCTTTACTCCTCTCCCCCACATTTTAGGTATGTGGGGTCATATTTTACATCTTTTTATTTTGTGAATCCCTTGACTGATTTTTATAGATATACTTACCTTTTTTTAACTGTTTTTTACTGATTTTGTGCTTTCTACTTTTCTTACTCCTATTTATGGTCTTTCCTTTCCATTCAACATTTCTTATAGGGCTGGGTTAGTGATGATGAACTCCTTTAACTTTGGCTTGTCTAGGAAACTCTTTTATCTTTCCTTTTATTCTGAATGATACCTTTACTGGTTAGAGTGTTCGTGGCTTCATGTTTTTCTGTTTCAGCATTTTAAATATATTATGGCACTCCCTCTGGCCTGCAAAATTTTGGCTAAAAAATCTGCTGATAGCATTATGGGGTTTCCCTTCTATGAAACTGTTTTCTTTCCTCTTGCTGCTTTTAAAATTCTCTGTTACTACTTTTTGACATTTTAATTGCTGTGTTTCTTAGTGTGGATTTTATTGGAGGCTCTCTGTACCTCCGTATCTGGATTTCCTGGTTTCCTTCCCTGGTTTAGGGAAATTGTCAGTTATTATTTTTTCAAGTAAATTGTGTGCCCCCTTTTCTGTCTCTTCTCCTTCTGGGACCCCTGTAATGTAAATGTTATTATGTCTGATGGTGTCACAGAGTTCCCTTAGTCTGTTTTCATTTTTTATTATTACTTTTTCTCTCTATTGCTCAGCTTGATTGCTTTCCATTACTCTGTCCTCCAGGTTCACTGATTGGTTCTTCTCCTTTCCTTAGTCTACTATTTATTTCGTCTAATGTATTTTTAATTTCAGTTACTAAGTTCTTCATCTTTGATTCTTTTTAATGTTTTCTGTCTCTTTGTGGAGGGTTCACTGAGGTCTTCACTCTTTTCTCAAGCCCAGTAAGTATCTTTATGACTATTACTTTAAATTCTCTATCGAACATATTATTATCTCCATTTCATTAGCTTTTTTGCTGTGATTTTGTCCTGTTCTTTCATTTGGGATATATTCCTTTGTCTCCTCATTCACTCTAAATCTCTGTGTCTGTTTCTATGTGTTAGGAAAGTCAGTGAGGTCTCCTACTCTTCAAAGTAGTGGCTTTATGAAGAGTTCCTATAGTGCCCTACAGTGGAATGTCCCCTTCTCCAGAATTGGTGTTTCAGGGCTGTGTCCTGTGTGTGTAGCCTGTGCCCAGTGTGTGGCTGAGCTGCATTGGCCTTCAGTTCAGTCATCTGCAATGGCTCTCTTTGCCTTTTGTGGACAGTGTTTGGTCCCTATGTCATTAGCAGGTCAGTTTGGAGCCACCTTGGGCTTGAGTTGTATCAGACTAGGCATTTGCCAGTGTTGCGGTAGCGCTGATGTGCAAGGCACTTTCCCTGTGTTGTCCCTCGAGAAGCTTTTGTTGCTGGGCAGCTCCTGCAGTCAGACTGTCTGTCCCCAGCCCACTGCTGGGGCCAAAGTTGGATGGTGCCTCATTATCCTCCCCTCTCCCCAGGGCAGGAGTCAATTGGAGTGGTGCTAACTCCTGTCAGGGCTGCTTGTGCACTGCCAGCCCTGTGGCACTGCTTTAGATGGGCTCCAGCCAAAGGCATATTGGAGGGGAGCAGGTCTGCAAGAGAATGTGGGGGCCGGGCGGTGCTGTGCCAGCAAGCTGCGCACTGGTGCATTGTGGGAGTGGACCTGTAGCCTCGGGCTGAGGCGGACAGGGCTGGAGGGGGCAGATTTGTAGAAGCGTGGGTGGGTGGGCTGTACTATTGGCGGGGCAGGTGGAGGTGTTCCCTGTGTCTAGGATGGGGCGGGGTGGAGGAATGAAGTGACCCCCACCAGCTGTTTTGTTCTTGAAGAAGTCTCCCAGCGATCCTTGCCCTCCAGTGCACAGTCTAAGATTAGTAAGTAAATCTTCCCAGTTACCACAGGCGATTTCCAAACCGCTGCCTCTAGTGCCGATCTCCGTGGGGCTGTTCGTCGTGCTCCCTTCAAGGGCATGGCCTCTGACTTCCCAGCTCTCTCCCAGCTGAACCCTCTGATTTTTTTCAAAGCCCCAGGTGTGAAGCTTCACTGATTATTAAACCCCTTAGGTTTTCAAAGCAGATGTTATGGGGATTCGTCTTCCTCCTGCGGGTCCCCTGGGGGTCGCCCCTCTCGGCTCTCTGAGACGGCCGCATCCGTCCTTCCCGCCGACAGTCCCCTGGGTCTGTTCCGCTCCCACCACATCTCCTCCTTTCCTACCCTCGAAGATGTGGCCTAGTCTCTGCTGTGGAGAATCGGTTCTGCCAGTCTTTGGGCTCTTTTCTGGGTTCTTTACACTGATGTGGGCGGAGGTGAGCTCTGAATGCTCCTACTCAGCCGTCTTCCCCGGAAGTCACTCCGCTGTTAGTTCTTTAAATGGGCTCTCCGCCCACTTCCCCTTTCTCCTCCTCCTGGAACCCCAATTCTGATTATTTTGTCTTTCTGGTGGACTCCCATAGCTCTCGTGGGCTTTCTTTGCTCTTAAAATCTTAGTCCCGTTTTTTCTTCTATTTGTGTTATTTCAAAATTCCCATTCTCCAAACTGTGTATGTTTTTCTTCCTTCTGGTCTGCCCTGCTACAGGCACTTTGTGTTACATTTGTCGTTTCACTCATTACATTCTTCAGCTCCAGATTCGTTGTTTGGTTCTCTCAAATAATTTCAGTATCTTTGTTTAAGAACTCATTTTGTTAATATACTTCATTCCTGATTTCATCGAATTGTCCTTTGGAGTTTTCTTGTAGCTTGTTGAGTGTCTTCGTAACAACCTTTAAAAGTAATTCAGGTTATTTAATCGTTTCTTTTAAAAAAATTTTTTTTAAATTTTAATTCCAGTGTAGCTAGCATACAATGTTGTATTAGTTTCCGGTGTACTATATAGTGATTCAACACTTCATACATCACCCAGTGCCCATCACCTATTTCACCCATGCCTGCTACCTACCTCCTCTTTAATATTTTCTAATAGTCACTTTAAAAAGATAAGAGAAGGGAAGCCTGGGTGCCTTAGACAGCTAAGCCGCTGCCTTCAGCTCTGGTCATGATCCCAGGGTCCCAGGACTGAGTCCCACATCGGGCTCCTTGCTCAGTGGGGAGTCTGCTTCTCTCTCTGCCTCTGCCTCTTCCAGTCTGCCTGCTTGTGTGTGCTCTCTCTCTCTCTCTTCTGTGTCTGGCAAATAAATAAATAAAATCTTTTAAAAAAAAAGATGAGAGAAATAAGTGAAATTAGTTTTAATAATATATTCATATGCATATTTTAAAGATAATTCATTTTTTAATTTCATTTTTACATAGCTATGCATTACATACATTGTAGGTACTGGGTGATGTAATGGTGATAAAAGTAACATGGCTTCTGCTGTCAAAGAACTTAGAGTTTTGGGGGAGAAGATAGACATTAGTTGAAGATCTATAATAGAAAAAAGTCCAAATATCTAAGTGGAAGAATTTCATTCAAAACCATAACAACTATTTTGAATTTTTTATCAGTTAGATCACAATATTTTATGTCGTTGAATTTGTTTGCTTAAGAATTATCATTTCTTTTGTGATGCCATATTACCTTGATTTTTCATATTCTTTGTTGTTATGTGCTTATGCTTTTGCACTGGAAGTAGCAGACACCTTTAACTCTTTGCCCTTTTCCTTCAACAGATGGAGTGTTATGTTCTATGGTGTTGTTATTATCTAAGGGTTTTTTGTTTTTGTTTTTTTTCTTCTCTGTCTCTGTGAAAGTTGATCTGTTTCACTTTTCTTGTTCCCTCTTGTGGATGAATTTTTAAACTTTTATGTCTACTCTGATTCTTATAATTCACCCTGCTGGATATTGGAAGCCTTTCTTTCTTCCCATCAAGTGGCCCCACAGTTGAAGTTTGTGGTCTGCCCCTTGCCCACAAGCCTTGGTTTTTTTCCTCTGCCCCTTGCCCACAGCCTTGGCCTTTTTCCTTAGCCAACTCCTTGTGTGCTGGACCTTGTTCTCCCAGGTGCATGCCTAATCATACACAAAGATCTGGTAGCAGAGTTGGTGGGGAGGTGTGGGTTTAGCACTTCATGCATTGGGGTGCCCCTGGACCTAATAGAGAGATCTCCAGGGGTGGTACTCTGAGAGGCATGTGGGTGGACTTTCTACTGAGCACAAACTAATATTGTTTGAAATTCCTATCTGCCTCTTTCTCATTATGCTCCCTTCCCCCATTGCAGAGCTCCAACCACAGTACTGCAGGTATTGATGGGGAGAAATATATCTTCCAAATGGTATATTTCAGCTGTCACTCACCACTTTCCTATTTCCCTGTGGGAGAGTTGGCTTCCTGTTAATTCAGTCTGTGTCAGTGTTTCCGTGAGAGAGGCGCGGCACTGGGAAAGTTTCTCTTACTATCTCCACTGCAGCCAAATTGGCATCTCTTCTCTTTCCTTTTTTCTCTTCTCTTTTCTTTTTTTTCCCCAGTGGTGTCCTGGAATCTCCCTTCAGGAAGTCCAGCCTCCCTTTGGGAAGTCCACTACTGCAGATTCTCTCTCATGCATCAGTCCCTGTCCAGGATGGCACTCACCTGATTTTTGTCCTGACAGCAGTTATAGGGCTCTAGGCAATCTCACTGGCTCTATGGTTCTGCAGCCCTTACAGAGTTCTGTCTGCATCTTACATGCTGGACTGTACTCAGGGGCAAGATTCCTAAAGAGCCTCTTGGGGTAAAGTACCCGGTCCAAAAATAACCACAAAAGTACTTTTGTTAGTGTATGGATGTTTAATCGTTTTACTAAAAAGGGTGATAAAAAGCAGGAACATATCCTACCACGTTGTTGACATCACTCCCTGTACTATGTAACAATATCTTTTGAAGAGCAGAAGTTTTAAATTTGATAAAGTCCAACATACAAATATTTCCTTTATGGATCATGCTTTTGGAGGCACAGGTAAATAATCTTTGCTTCATCCACGGAAATAGATTTTTCTCATTTGTTTTCTTTTAACTGTTTTGTTATTTTACATTTTAAATTTAGTTTATCTTTAATTTTGACTTAATTTTTATATATGGTATAGAGTATGCATTGAAATTCATTGTTTTGCATACAGATATCCATCAAATTGACTTTATATCTTTGTCAAAAATCAGTTGTCTCTGAGTGACATTACTCCTGATCAGCAATCATTAAAATGTTTTAGTAGGGAACTCCAAAATTCCATCCCTTTCCTGAAACAGTGATTAAGCTAGAGACAATTTTCAGAATCAATATTTCTGGAAGTTTGCAATCTAACAAACACTTTATACAATGTACTGAAGGATACATAATAAAGAAGGAAGCTGATGAATTTCAGTAAGAGAACTCTATGACATTTTCACTCACCTGCTTACTATTCCCTAGTCTTCAGCTTGACAGTGGCTATGAAAACGTCAGCCTGCATTCGTTGCGTAGCTTCCTGATGCAGAGGGAATAATGCAGACCCTATTCTCAAAGAACTGTGTTACATGTTTTGACTCGTTTGGTGACTCCCTGAATAATCAACTCAAAGGCTTGGCTTTCATTTGTTTTCCTCAGAGTTTATCAGAATCAAAACAGAGTCTGGGAAGCATTTGTCAAAACACTTAATAGCAAATATACTAGCTGCAATTGCCTGGGGCAAGAGATAACAGTTACACCAAACAGTAGATATGCTGAAGAATCCTGGGGAAAAAGGGAAAAGAGGATAGATATATAGGGATGTAAGAGCTATGGGAAGCTCTCAGGTATATAGAAAGTCATACACACACACAGGACTGGAGGCTTGCTCAGAAAAGACATGAGCAGATCTTGAACTTTTATCTCTGGCTGACTTTTAGGCTCCTGAAAGCAGGAAATGAAGTTATACACAGCTTGGCTAAGAATCGAAGGAGTGTCCAAGTGGAGCCAGTCTGCAAAGATTGGGAGATGATGAGGATGAGGATGATGATTACTGTCTGAAGCCACTTACAGAAGTCTTTGGCAAGTCACTAGCTGACCAGTAAGCTTATATAACGGAGACTAATGTGTGTACTACCAAGAAAGAATAGAGTCTTTACAAAATTAGTTTAGAAGACTCACTAAAAAGCCAATAAAATCCTCCTGAAACAGCAACACCAAATCATGGGGAGGGATAAAGACCTGATTTCCAGCTACCACACTATAATATTCAAAGTGTCCATGTTCAAAAAATTATGAGGCATGTAAAGAAACAAAGTAGCACCACTATTAGGAAGAAAAGAAATTAACAGCAGTGTCCCCAGGAAAGCAGAAATTGTACTTACCAAAGTCTTTAAATTATCTTATCCATGCTGAAAGAGATAAAGGAAATCATAGACAAAGAAGTAAAGAGAACAAGAAGTGTCTTACCAGGTAGAGAATATCAAAGAGATTAAAGACCATATACAGGAATCAAATTAATGGAGCTAAAAATTTTGGGATCTAAAAAATTATAACAATTAAAATAAAAATGCATCAGAGGGGCATAACAATAGATTTGATCAGGCAGAAGAAAGAATCCATAAACTTGAAGATGGGTCAGTTGCAATTATCCAGTCTGGAGAGCAGGGGGAAAAAAAAATGAAGAAAAGGAGACAAAATCTGACCAACTTGTGGAAACTTACCGTGCTTGCCAACCTACACATAATAGAAATCCAACATGGAAAGGAGAGAGAGGGGGGGGCACAAAGATTATGTGAAGAAATAATGACTGAAAATTTCCTCAAATTGGTAAAAGATATGAATCTGTGCATCCAGGAAGGTCAACAAACTTTGGGTAGGATAAACTCAAAGAGATTCACACCAAGACACATTACAGTGAAACTGTTAAAGCCCAAGAGAGTCTTGAAAGCACCAAGAAAAAAGTGACCTATTGTGTAGATGGAATCCTCAGTCGGTTTAGCAGCTAGTTTCTTACCAGAAACCATGGAGACCCGAGGTAGTGGATGGTTAATTTAAAGTGTTGAAAGAAAAATACCTGTCAAACAAGAATACTGTATCTGGCAAAACTACCCTTCAAAAATCAAGGAGAAATAGTACTTTCCTGGATAAACAAAAGCTTAGGTAGTCACCTATAGACCTGCCCTATTAGAAATGCTAAGGGGAAACTTAAGGCTTAAATGAAAGGATACCAGACTTAATTCTGAGCTATATGAAGAAATAACACCAATATAGGTTAACTACGTGGGCAACAGAGAAGCCAGTGTTAAATTATATTTTTTTTGTTTGTAATCCTGATCTTATTTTATATATGATTTGAGACAAATGCATAAAATAATAATCATAAAATTATGTTATGGACACACAGGAAAGATATAATTTGTGATATTTATAAACATAGGGAACAAAACTATATAAGAACAGAGATTGAAGCTACTCTTCTACTATTGAAGCTAAACTGGTGTTAATTCCAACTAGGCTGTGTTATTTTTATTTTTTTATTTTATTTTTTAATAATTTTTTATAATTTATTTTCAGTGTAACAGTATTCATTGTATTTGCACCACACCTAGTGCTCCATGCAATCCGTGCCCTCTCCAATATCCACCACCTGGTTCCCCCAACCTCCCACCCCCCGCCCCTTCAGAACCCTCAGATTGTTTTTCAGAGTCCATAGTCTCTCATGGTTCACCTCCCCTTCCGATTTCCCTCAACTCCCTTCTCCTCTCCATCTAGGTTGTTTTATTTTTAAGATGTTAATTTCAAACTTCAGGATAACCACTAAGAGAACAACTATAAAGTATACAGAAAAGTAAGTAAGAATTCAATAGAAATTTTATCCTACAACAAATAAACACAAAAGAAGGCGGTAATAAAGGAATTGGAAAAAAAAAAAAAGATATGGCATATATAAGACAAATACCAAAATGGCAGAACTAAGTACTTTATCGGTAATTGCTTTAAATGACAATTAAAAGGCAGAGATGGCAGAATGAATTAAGAAACAAGATCCAACTAGATACTGTCTCCGTACAAACATCCCAAGTATTCTGCACTGCAAACTGCAGTGCCTTGGTTCAGGAAGTTCTCTTCATTCTGCCTGACTTCCCTTGCCTTGAACTTCAGCTGCAAACTCTCAAGACAGGAGGCTGGGAAAAACTTAGGGCTCATTTCATTTTTTTCCCATTTCTCAGAGCTCACTTGCTTTTTCCTTTAGGTCCAAAGTCATAAAAACTATTTTTTTCATTGTTGTTTTTGTTTTTCCCCATATAGCTTGTTTGGTATTTTAGTTATTCTAGGGGAGGGAACAAGTCCTATCCCTGTTACTCCATCTTGGCTGGAAGCAGAAGCCATTATTAATTAAAGTTTATTCATTCATAAAAGTCACATAATGGGTTAGTGTTATAGTTTTTTCACCTATTAAATTTGGATCTTATTAGTAAACTTGGGTTTTTACCAATTATTCTATAAACTAGACTAATACTGATAACCTTATAATTGTTCAAAGCAAAAGTATTTCTTTGGCCTTTAAAAAATCATTTTTAAAAAAATTTTATTTTTTCAGTGTTCCAAGAGTCATGGTTTATGCACCACACCCAGTGCTCCATGCAATCCGTGCCCTCCGTAATACCCACCACCAGGCTCACCCATCCCCCCCACTCCCTCCCCTCCCAAACCCTCAGTTTGTTTCTCAGAGTCCACAGTCTCACGGTTTGTCTCCCCCTCCGATTTCCCCCAATTCACTTTTCCTTTCCTTCTCCTGATGTCCTCTATGTTATTCCTTATGCTGCAAGGGTCAGAGGGAGAGGGAGACTACCTTGCAGGAGCTCGATCCCAGGACTCTGGAATCAGGACCTGAACCAAAGGCAAATGCTTAGTGGTTGAGCCACTCAGGCCCTCTTCCCCTGATTTTTTATTACTAAGCCCTTGTTCTTATTTCTGGCAGATAACGTCCTATCTCACCCGCAGGAATGAACTTTTATGTTGTTGGGGGTTTCAGGGATGCCTTCATAGGAACAGAGAAACCCCAGAGGGATCCATACATTTCTGTCCTCTATTCTAAAACGAGATGCTAACAAGAGTGAGAGAAAAAATAAAAGTTACTTCTTTTTTTTTTTTTTAAGATTTTATTTATTTATTTGACAGAGATCACAAGTAGGCAGAGAAGCAGGCAGAGGGAGAGGAGGAAGCAGGCTCCCTGCTGAGCAGAGAGCCCGATGTGGGGCTCGATCCCAGGACTCTGGGTCATGACCTGAGCCGAAGGCAGAGGCTTTAACCCACTGAGCCACCCAGGCGCCCCAAAAGTTACTTCTTAATAGGGAAAAGGTGCATTTTAAGATTAAAATAACTGAACATGTAATACAAGTATTTGTCTTGAACCCAATTTGCATTTCTAAATTTTATTTTTGATATCAATAGTCACTCTGGCACCCAGTTCTTTGTTGTAGGAGGATCTATAAGTGTACTGATGTCACTGAAACTTTTTTTTTTCCAAAAATGAAAATCCATATAAGAAGTTAGGTATTCTTGTTTTATAAAGACTGCTAGTAGTTAAAAGTAACTAAAGTAGTTCCTTGGTGTAATAATTTCAACTGAATGAATTTTAAGCAACAATTTATTATGCATCAAAAATATTTATTTTGGGGACGCCTGGGTGGCTCAGTTGGTTAAGCGGCTGCCTTCAACTCAGGTCATGATCCCAGCATCCTGGGATCGAGTCCCGCATCGGGTTCCTTGCTCAGCAGGAAGCCTGCTTCTGCCTCTGCTTGCCACTCTGTCTGCCTGTGCTCACTCTCTCTGACAAAAGAAAAAAAAAAGTAAACTCATTCAATGTAAAACTATTAATATCTTCCTTCATCAACCAGCTTCTCCTATAGCATCTAATATTTAAAAAAAAATATTTATTTTGGGGGTGGCTCAGTGCTCAGTTGATTGAGCATCTGACTCTTGGTTTTGGCTCAGGTCATGATCTCAGGGTTGTGAAATCAAGTGCTATGTCAGGTTCAATGCTCAGTGTAGAGCTGGCTTGAGATTTTCTCCCTCCCCCTCATGCTCGCTCACCTGCTCTCTCTCTCAAATAAGTAAATAAATAAATCTTTTTAAAGGGCATTTATTTTTTAATATAATAGTATTAAATACCAAATATAAAAATATAATTTTCTATAATCCCTTATATGGCACTTAAAACTCTGTATTTCAGAATGTTTGAGTAAAAATTATCAGTCTACCTCTAATTCTAGGTAAAGTATTACTGAATGAAAGAAATTGATATAATTGCTGACTAAGCATTATTATTAAAGTTGACAGGAATGTAACATAAATTTTAAAATGTTTTTCCATTGATAATTTTCCATTAATGTGTTTTCAAATGGACAAAAGAAAAAAAATGACAAATCCTTTGTGACCACAAACTCCAATTAGTTTAGTTTATTCAGCTTTCAAAATATTGAACACCCAACTTAACCTTCTATTCAATCTTTAAGAACCTTATCATTTATGTTTTACCAAATACCAAAGTAATCCCCATTTGTGTCAAACCGGATCATAGACAACAAAGTCAACAAAACCATTCTGACTTTCTTAACTTGTAATAATGAAAATGGGAGAGACAACCAAACAGATGAAAAGAAAACCATTCTTTTTCATTTATCAAAATGGTTATTTTTCCACAGTAAATAAAGTTCTTATTGTCTTTGAAAATGAAGTCATTTGGCTGATTTTTTTATGTAAAAATCTAATTTCACTAATAAAATAAAAATTCTTAAATCATTATCTACTACGATTTTGATGGGCAGATTTAAGAATGTTATTCAAAATAAAGTTGGCTGTTTCTGTTACATTTTGTGGTACTTTGAAAAAAAGAATGGTTTGTTTTTTAAAAAAAATCAGAGAGCACCCAGTTCTGACAAAGATGAGGAAGAACTCATAAATTGCTTGTGGGAATGCAAAATGGTAAAGGTAGAGCCACTTTGAAAATCAGTTTGGTGATTTCTTATAAAGGTGAGTGTGTACTTGCCATAGGATCCACAGTTCCACCTCTCGGTAGTCACCCAAGAGGAATAACACTTATTTTCACATAAAAATCTTTATGTGAATGTAAAAGACCAGCTTTATTCATAATCACCAAAACCTGAAAGCCGCCCAGTTACTCATTAGCCGGTGAATACATAAACAGACTGTGGTGCCTTCATACAATGGAATACTATTAAACAATAAAAAAGAAGAGCTATTGATACATGTAACAACATGTGTGACTCTCAAGTACATTTTCATATTTAAAATATTTTAAGAATCTTTTAAGATGAATTGCTGAGCTGCCATGCATGATGGTAACCATCAAGGGTGATGATTTACCAAAAAGATTTCTTACTCCATTATTACTCAATTTGTATGTACTATGGAAAAGGCAAAATGATAGCAGTGGAGAAGCAGAGAAAAAGCTATAGCAGTGGTTGCAAGTATTTGGTGGTTGGGGAAATGTTTGACTCCAAAAGGGTAACACAGGAATTTGGGGGGGGGGGATGACAGAACTGCTTAGTGTCCTGGTTATAGTTATGGAGACACTACACTGTATGTCTGTTAACCTGTAGAACTGTATATCACAAAGACTGAGTTTTACTGTGTTGAAATTTATAAAAAACTTTAAAAATTATTGATTTTAAAAATCTGCCCTTGAAGATTTTTTTTTTTTGGATCACACAAGTGATATGAATTTGGACAGCAGACCCATATGAGAAGTGGCTTATGATTGTGATCTCTCTAGTTACTATATTTTACCACTACCAGCTGGTGTCAAAGTTGAGTTAATTTCATGTGGTGAGTTTGTTTCTTGAATATCCATATGCTGAAGTTACACCTCTTTGAGATTTCAGGCTTATGTAATAGGTTTCCTGCTATCCTCTCCATTTAGGTTTTCCTTCTGTAATTAGTTGGGGTTGGGGTTCTCCAGAGAAATGGAACCAATACAGTGTGTGTGTTGTGTGAGTGTGTGTGTTGTGTGTGTGTGTGTGTGTGTGTAGGCTTGAATCCCAAATCTGATGGGGTAAGCTGGTAAACTAGAGACTCTGGAAGGGATTGCATTTCAAGTCCAAAGGCAGTCTTCTGGAAAACCAGAAAAAGTTGATGTGGCAAATGAAGTCTAATGTCAGTCTGCTGGCAGTCTGCTTCAACTGATTAGATGAGGCCCACCCACCATCTGGAGACCAATCTGATTTATTCAGAGTCCACTGACATAAATTTTATCCAAAAACACCCTAACAGAAACATCCATAGTAATGTGTGACCAAATGTCTGGGCGATGTGGCTCATCCACATTGACACATAAAATGAATCATTACATCACCTATCCCCCCAAGCCCATGTGGTCACTGAAGCAGAAATTCAAGTCTTTAAGGCTCAGCGGAAACATTCAGGATAAAAGCCTATCTTATTATATATTTTTTACTTCTGATGTATACTTTCATTCAATCCAGTTCAACAGTTCATTTAAAAGAATCCCTAATTTTACTGAGACTTTTATTTTTCAGTTGGGAGGGATATTCAGGCTTTCTACCATATGGCTAGAAACAGAAATTCTTCAGGTCCTTTTCCAATTTATTGTTGCCATTTTCTTTACTTCAAAATACCATACTGGTTTCTATTTAGGAAACTTGCATTAAGTATTTCCTGTGCCTAATACATCCATTTCCATTTTTGTGGATCTCCTTCTTGTCATCTTTCAGCTTAAAGGTGCTGTCAGAATTTGTCCAGTAAACACATATGTGCAGGCATGCCCCAGTTCTGTTTGCGTGGTCTTCCACGTCTCTCAAGTCTGGGTTAATCTGTTTGGTTTTGGGTTCCCAGTCTTTTTTTTTTTTTTTTAAAGATTTTATTTATTTATTTGACAGAGAGAAATCACAAGTAGATGGAGAAGCAGGCAGAGAGAGAGAGAGAGAGGGAAGCAGGCTCCCTGCTGAGCAGAAAGCCCGATGCGGGACTCGATCCCAGGACCCTGAGATCATGACCTGAGCCGAAGGCAGCGGCTTAACCCACTGAGCCACCCAGGCATCCGGGTTCCCAGTCTTATAGACAGTCTCTCAAAGGTATTTCCTCCCTCTCAATTTTCTTAGCATGAACGCCATGATTCTATTTTCTGTCTTAAAAAAAAAAAAATGCTAGCTGATCATTAGAGGTTGATCCAAAGTCGTGTTTAATGTAGAATCCAAAAATATTGAAAGAATAGTGATGAAGGCCAGGCAGAGGTCTTATTGCGTGCCTGGAGGATCTCCTCCAGGGAGAGCGGAGGCCACCACCCGCTTTGACCAGGGGCAAAGTCCCCATCCCCAATGGCAGTGCTCGCTCATTTTCAGCAACCCTTTGCTGAGCACCGGCTGTGTGTTGTGTTCCGTACTTCATGTAAAATTATCACCTCTAACCCTTCTCCTGAGAGGAGCTTGAAGATTCACCCGTTTTAATATAATTCAATTCTTTAGTATATACCTTAGTGACATATATTATTACCATAGATTTGGTGTTTTTCTGTTAGGGCTTCTCAGAATCTCAAGACCTGACCTTTCATCAAAGAGAATATGGCAGGGTTATCAAAGAGGTGACTAAAATTTGCAGGTGAAAGAAGGAAAAATAGATTCTACTTGATTCTGTCACTTCTGTTTTACCAATTCCTTCTCTGTGAAGCAGCATGAGAACATGGGGGAGGCCTTTGTCTGTTGGAGCTGGAAATAATGTCTTGCAGCCCTGGTTTTGGCTTTCTAGTTAGTATTGCTATTTTAATCACCTCCTGCTGAATTTTTTCATGGAATTGCAATTTTATAAGGGTTGTTTCTATTTCCTATTCTTGTTTAAATGTTATTTTGCTCTGTTACCATAAAATGCACAAGAGAAAGGTTTTTAATTTTGTTATTTTTATTATTACCATTAATATTATTATTATTAGTAGTAGTATCAGTACATTTCATTTTCATTTTAAAATAACTGCAGTTTTGTTGATAAGGGTCTCAGATTCTTTCAAGGAGACCAAAAATGGAAAGCTGGCCAGTTAATGCTAGCATTGACCTGCAGAGGGAGCTCAGTGCCCCCCCCCCCCCACTTTGAATTAGTTAATGTAGGTTTTACAGCTGTGTATCCATCACACCGTGACTTATCAACTATATATTTTTAGAGAGTCAAGGTAGTTTTTGCTTTATCTACTCCTTCCCCATGTAATGGATCACCACCCTGGGAGTGGGGGGTCAGTGCATACAGGGTTTTAGTCAAATGTGCTCCAGAAGCTTCCAGAGCTTCTGAAAGTCTCTGAAAATCTCTTCTAGGGATAGACCACAGGAAATCTGGCTTGCAGAAACCTCAGCATTTTTGGGGTCTCTAGAAAGAGCCATTGCCTTTTCTGTATAGTTTGCCATCTGCCCTTTAAATTAGTTTTTAAAAATTATACATGTAATACATGCTTGTGGTAGACAATTTTGAAAATTGAAAACACATTAAAGAAGAAGAAAAAAAGTCACTCATAATATCCAACCCAAAGTTACCCCCTGTTAATATAGTTCCTTCTAGTCTTATAATAGAAAGCCTTACTGCTTAAAACATTTCAGGGTGAGCAATTTTACTTGAAAAATCATTTTCTCACTGAAATCCATGTCCCAACAACTTCCTGAGCTGGGGAGGGTCAAAGCAAGAATGTCTTGGCATCCACAGAAGGCTCTGTTACTGGAACCCAGCTTAACTGAAAATAAAAACCTTCTCTCTCAGGGCCCTGAATTCAGTTGATGGTCTGAGGTTGAGTGGTTGGCTGTAGGGATGTGTGAGACTCAGTTTCCTAGCCTGTCCTACGCAGATGTTGGGAATCCAGTTCTTGATATTTATGCTGTCTCTGTGATGGCAAAGCGCAGTGTTGGTCACAACCCTTAGATGCCACATGGCGTGGCAGGACACACCTAACTTTTGAGGCAACAGATGTCGCACTGGGAACTGCACCTTTGACATAACCCACCATGCCTGCACAGCAGCATACTGCCCATCCACTCTTGTGTATCTGGAGGAGGTAAGCAGGGAGAAGACAGTACCACTGGCACTTGCTAATGTCCATGGAATGAAAAATGTGAGTTTTTTAAAAAACTTGTTGCCCATACTTTTCTCAAGGAGGAGATATTTCTTTGCCTCAGAGGCACTAGAGGTTAGAAAAGAGCGGAGCATTATGGTCCCCTAAGGAGAATGGAAGTACTTTCAGAAGTCTCCCAAACCCTTGACATTTGTGACCTGATGTCTGTTAGTCTTCTAGCTTTGAGGGAGTGGACGCTTAGACCACTGCAAGCAGGATGCCTGGGTCTGATTTCCAGATGCCTGTTCATTTCTTCATATGAGAGGGAGTGGACACAGGGAGACCGGGGTCAGTATGGATCATGCTTCCTGATTCTTTAACCCAGTTAAACACCATATACAATTTGACTTCACAGGGCTGCTTTCAGTATTTTCTATGTAAGAAAAAACAATTTTTTTTAAAGTTAAAATCACCTTATATGAATCCTTAATAACTATGGGGAACTACCTACCTCCCCACCCCACCCCCCAAAACTCAGAAAAGCAATAATCTACTCAGAGTTCAGTTGAGACCAGTGTATGGGTCCTAAGAAAGTAGAGTTTATGATGATGTAGTTGCTTTCTAAATTACTTAAATGAAATCAGTCAATAACTATAAATAATATTAAAAGGTAGATGTAGAACACAGACTGAGGGAAAAGAAAAAAAATCATTTAATACATTTTATTTGCATCTTCTCAGATTGATTTCTTATTGAAATGCTTCCCTGCTTTCTGGGGTTGGCTGAGCATCTCAACAATTAAGAGACTAGAATTGGTAATGGCTAAAAAACGAACCTCCATTATCAGCAGCATTTTAATTGGAGGAAAAGCACACCTGTTGTAAAGAGTTTGGGATGCTCTCGATACACCTGCTGCTTTTGTAAGATCTGCTACAAGGTTCTAGATGAGTCAGAAAAGGTTAAAAAAAAAATGTGGTGCTTGCTCTGAAGACTGTCCTCAGGTTTGCATCCAGAAAGGCCAAGTGTATTTATTTCCTGAGGGTGTGGTTGAACCTGAAAGGGGTGTCAGCCTCCTACAGACTTGGGTAGAGTTGAAGATGAAAAATGTGCTTTCAGCAGGAAGCATTTTCTAAACTTCCATTATACAGGATATTTCCATCAGAATGACACTAACAGTTCACGGCTTAAAGAGTGAGGCCAACAGTCGCCAAACCGTGGAAAGAACCAAGATGCTCTTCAATGGACGAATGGATAAGGAAGATGTGGTCCATATACACTATGGAGTATTATGCCTCCATCAGAAAGGATGAATACCCAACTTTTGTAGCAACATGGACGGGACTGGAAGAGATTATCCTGAGTGAATAAGTCAAGCAGAGAGAGTTCAATTATCATATGGTTTCACTTACTTGTGGAGCATAAGGAATAACACGGAGGACATGGGGAGCTGGAGAGAAGGGAGTTGGGGGAAATTGGAAGGGGAGATGAACCATGAAAGACTGTGGACTCTGAAAA
>NC_081562.1:118503275-118621714 GCF_022355385.1 Mustela nigripes | reverse complement strand
GCCTCCACCAGAAAGGATGAATACCCAACTTTTGTAGCAACATGGACGGGACTGGAAGAGATTATCCTGAGTGAATAAGTCAAGCAGAGAGAGTTCAATTATCATATGGTTTCACTTACTTGTGGAGCATAAGGAATAACACGGAGGACATGGGGAGCTGGAGAGAAGGGAGTTGGGGGAAATTGGAAGGGGAGATGAACCATGAAAGACTGTGGACTCTGAAAATCAATCTGAGGGTTTTGGAGGGGAGAGGGGTGGGAGGTTGGGTGAGCCTGGTGGTGGGTATCATGGAGGGCACATATTGCATGGAGCACTGGGTGTGGTGCATACACAATGAATTCTGGAACACTGAAAAGAAATTCAAAAAATAAATAAAAATTAAAAAAAAAAAAAGAGTGAGGCTAGAAAGTAATATTGTAGGTGAAGAGATCCAATGTGCCCGAGCCTTCATTTCATTTTGTGATAGGAATGGATGCTGGAGAGCTTAACTAAAGACTGAGGAACTTAATTAACAATCTAAAGGAGTTGCAATCAAATAATTACTTGAACATTTGTTAGTATGCATGAGCTTATCATCTATGGATCAGAGAAGTCTTACTCTCAGACATAAAACTTGTATACTGTTGCCAGGGGAAGAGATTATGATTTTATCTTTGTCAAAGGCAACTTTATTGTTGGGATCTTTGTTTAAAAAAAAAAAAAAAAAGGCACCAGAGGTGTATATTGGAAGAGGCAGATCTAGTGGACTTCCTTGAATTCAAGGTTGCTTGACCTGAAAGATGGTGTCTGTCCCATGGCAGGAGTTCAGTAAACATTTGCTGAATGTATTTAATGAATTGCTATTGTCTCCCACTGTGGGCTGTATACCTGGGCCCATTTCCTCCCATGACATAAAGGAAATACCCATGTGACCCACCCCCCCGCAAGTAATTTAGTGTCTTGGATTGGATCAAGGGCGAGAGGCTAGGGAGCTGACCCAGGATAACAGCTGCCAAGAGACCCAGCTGGACAGGCGTGGTGGGGCGGGAGAGGGAGGCGGTGTCGGAAAAGAACCTGGCTAGCTTGGGTGCCAGGGAAGTGTGGCTGCAGGTCAGGCAGGACCAGGAAGCCTCAGAAACAAAGAAGTTTCCTACCTCGCAGGGTAGGCAGAAGATGTCTTCCTTCTCCTACCCCCTGTCAGTCACAACAATTTCTTTACTTTTGAAATTATAATTTCTTTGTTTCAAATCGCATGAGAAATATGTTTTTTGTAGAAATATGAAGGGTAAGCAAAAAAGCCTTCTATAATCCCAGGATTATAAATTGTTAATATTTCAGCATATGATGTATCCTGGCTTGTTCCTGCATATATATGCCTGCACATAAATAAGGTTTTTATACTAAGATACATACTTGTGTGTGTTTACAATACTAGGATACATGCTGTTTCATATTATTAGTGTTATTAAAATATAATACTCCCTAGAATATATATATATGTATATATATATATATATGTATTTTTGCTGACCGCATAATGTAACAAACACGTACACTATGGTGGTTCTGAAGAAACCCGCCAAATTCATGAAGAGAGGACATGGATTTCTTCTCTTAAGGGGAGAGTAGCAAGGTTCTGGAAGAACACATGAGGTGGGAAAATATCACTGTGACCATTTATGGAAAATCTGCCCTAGTCAGCGTTCACTGCTCAGATTGGCTCTCTCACATGCTACCTAATCTTACCTGTTTTCCAAGTTCCTTCTGTCTTCTCTGAAAAGTTAATCAGCAGAATGATGTAACTAAACACAGAGGATGAAAATAGAGCAGCTGGGTTCAGACTGAGGGAGGAAACTGAGAGGGGTTGCGTACAAACCATGATGGTTATTACCCGAATTTCAGCGCCATCATCTGTGCCCATGGCCTTTGGCTCTCAACTGTGAGGAGTATCCTGAAAAATCAATTTGAAATTGGAAGAGACAAACCACTAAAAATAAAAACTTCTTAAAGAGAAAAAGAAAAAAAGGCGGGGCTCTCTGACTGCTGAGTGACTTCAGGCAAGTCACTGAATTTTCTGTGCCTGAGTTTCCTTATCTGTAAAATAAGAATGATAATAATGTCTCGTTTATGCAGTTATCATGGAGATCGAAATGTGTTAGAAAAGCATTTAGAACAATACCTGCTGTTTAGTAAACTCAATAAATATGACCTTTCATTAGCAGTATGAACAGTAGCAGTCGTAGTAATTTGATGACTTTTAATCATTGGATATTTAGATTTCAAGTTTTTGATATTATACATAATTAATTAGAACATTCTTATCAATAAATTTTTGCACACATCTGATTATTTCCTCAACGTGTAACTGTAAGGCCTGTGTACTTTAGCCTTTTGATATATGTTACAAACAGTACTCCAGAAGATTTGTACCAATTCATTTATAGTCAATATTTTAAAAGAATGCCAACTGTACCCACTCCCTTTAGCACAAGGATTGTCATTTTAAAATCAATATGTGAATTCATCTTTTCTTTATTGGTGAAGCCGAGAATTCCTTCCATATGTTTGTAGTCAGTTGTATTGAATCTTTGGTAGGTTGCATCTTTTTTCAAGGGTTGAATTAAATCTAACATAAGTTTAATCCAGTTATATTTACTTACTGTTGTGTTTTAATACATATTTTATATATCCCATATTTACTGTGATTTAAAAAATTTTTTCCTACCATACTGTATTTTCTGTTTATAATATATATATACAGATTTTTTAAAAATTTTTTATTTATTTTCAGCATAACGAATTTGCGTGTCATCCTTGCGCAGGGGCCATGCTAATCTTCTCTGTATGGTTCCAATTTTAGTATATGTGCTGCCGAAGCGAGCACAGATTTTTTTTTTTTTAAAGGTTTTATTTATTTATTTGTCAGAGAGAGAGCGAGAGCGAGCACAGGCAGACAAAGTGGCAGGCAGAGTCAGAGGGAGAAGGGGGCTCCCTGGGGAGCAAGGAGCCCGATGCGGGACTCGATCCCAGGACGCTGGGATCATGACCTGAGCTGAAGGCAGCTGCTTAACCAACTGAGCCACCCAGGCGCCCTATACAGATTTTTAAAAAAGATTTAATTTATTCATTTAACAGAGAGGGAGAGTACAAGCAGGGAGAGTGCAGGCAGAGTGGGAGGGAGAAGTAGACTCCCTGCTGAGCCAGGAGCTGGATGTGGGACTCCATCCCAAGACCCCAGGACCATGACCGGAGTTTGTTGACCAGAGCCGTTCAACAAACTGAGCCACCCAGGCGTCCCTAATATATATACATATTATATGTAATTTTCTTTTTAAAATTTTTTCCTGCTTTCTGCTGGAATGATTCAGTTTTCTTAATTCCCTTTCTTATTTTGCTATTATTGCTTTAGAATTAACACATTCTATTTCTATTCTTCTAGCACTCACCTTCCAATTTTTAACTTGTATCTCGATTAAAGTCTGTGTTCATTCTTTCTGCCTTCTTGCATCAAGGTCAGTCTTTGGAATGCTTTACTTTCTATCTCCCCTCCTCAAACGTTGCTGTTGTCTAGTATTTTATCCCACTCTTTATGCTTCTTTCCTAAAACCTCTCCTTGTTTTTCATGGCTGAGTCTTGGTTAGGGTTACCTGAATGCTTACCAATGTCATTGCTTATCATGACTTCTTATATCATATTCATTTCTTCCGGATTTGATTGCTGCTTCTTAAAGAAAATCCTTTACCTTCAGTGATAGTTAAGGAGCTAATGGTTCTCAGTCTTGGTTTGTCTGAAAATATTTTGAATTTTTTCTCACTCTTGAACAGTAGTTCCAATGGATGTAAAAATCTACATTGAGAGGTTTTATCAGAATTTTGAAGATGTCATTCCATTGTTTTAGTTTTTAATTGCTGTTGTTATAGTATATCTGCCATCAGTCTAAAGGATGCTCTTTCTGGTTGTTTTAAGGTTTTCTCTTTGCCTTTTTATTTATAGTTTTACCATGAATGATGTGTTCGAGTGTGAACTTGTTTTATCTATGTTACTTGGAGTATGTTGTACTTCTTGAATCTACAGATTCTTGTTTTTTATGAATTCTGGAAAATATTCAGCCATTTTATATTAATACTGGCTCTCCTCAGTCTGTTGATTCATTCTGTGATGTTACATACATTTGGATGTTTTCATTTTATTTGAATATTTCTTAACTTCTCATTGATATTTTTCATCTCTTAGTCTGTGAATTACAGTTGTTTCCTTATATAATAACATATATATTTTATATATATAATATATAATAACATATAATTTCCTTATATTTGCTTTCCAGTTCACAGATTCTCTGATCAGCTGTGTCTAATTAGATGAAACCTAACAACTGAGTTTTAAATTTCAATTACTAGATTTTTATGTTTAAAACTTTTATTTGGTTTTCTGGGTTTTTTTTTTTTAAAGATTTTATTTATTTGACAGAGAGATCACAAGCAGGCAGAGAGGCAGACAGAGAGAGAGGGAGAAGCAGGCTCCCCGCTGAGCAGAGAGCCCGATGTAGGGCTCGATCCCAGGACCCTGAGATCATGACCTGAGCCGAAGGCAGTGGCTTAACCCACTGAGCCACCCAGGTGCCCCTGGTTTTCATTTTTGATCATGGTTTATTCTTTTTTAATGTTTTGTTCATGTCAGATGTCTTATGTTCATGTCTGCTGGCTCTTTCTTAATCATAGCAGGTTATTTCCTCTGGCATTTTAAGAGGTTTTTGTTTTTTTTTTTTTAAATGTTCTAGATGCCATTCTTTTTTTTTTTGTAAGATTTTATTTATTTATTTTTATTTGACAGACAGAAATCACAAGTAGGCAGAAAGGCAGGCAGAGAGAGAGAGGAGGAAGCAGGCTCCCTGCTGAGCAGAGAGCCCGATGCTGCGGAGCTTGATCCCAGGACACTGGGATCATGATCTGAGCCGAAGACAGAGGCCTTAACCCACTGAGCCACCCAGGCACCCCATTTTAAGAGTTTTGATGGTAAGCTCATCCTCTGAAAACATTGTGCAGTCTGACTTCAGTTTCTTGGGGGGGTTTCATTGGCTGGAACAATTTTCATATTCTTTTCTTGGTTTTCCTGAACCATGCTGTTAGTATGAAACAGAATCCAAAATCTGCATGAAGTACAGTAATATATTCCCAGGAAAGATTTTTTTTTTTCCTTCTGACTACCAGGGCAGTAAGTCACACATGAGCTTTTTTGTTTGTTTTTGTTTTTCCTGCCTCTGTGATTTTATGTGGATATTTATCTAGCTTAATTTTTCACTGAGGGTGTTGTTCTTTAAGGGCCCCCACTTGCTATGGGAATCTTGATCTTCCTTACTCATATGAGACCACAACTCTGCCTCCTGTCTTGGCAGGAGTATTGAAATTCAAGCCTCAAGATTATGGATACTGGGCCACCCTCCCTCTGAGGTAACCACAGTGTCAGTGTGCCCACTGCTTGGGTGTTAGCTTATTGTTTATTTTTGACTTCCAGGATTTCCTTTACTTTTTTTTTTTTTTTAAGCTGCATTTAAAATCACATTTGTCCCATTTTATCTTGCATTACCAAATATTTGAAATGGCTTGGTTTCTCAACCATTTCACTAAAAATCGAAGTCTCCTCAATTTTTATATTCTTGCAGCTGATCTAACTTAACCTTTAGGATGTCACTGGAGCTTGAAAAACCACCCGTGCATGCTCCCTAAAGATTTGGAGGCCTGAATTCACCTGCAGTCTCTTTGAACTTGTATGAGAAGTGGGGTGGGGAGGGCTTCCCACTGCGCAGAGAACACAGTATGTGCTCTGGAGTTCTTGGGTAAAGATCAAAAGTGCAGCTCAGGACTTTATGTGGTGCTGCTAAGTCACGAGGAAGAAAGAGAAAGGATCAGCAGACAGACTTTTCTGAGCTCCTGTGCTTTGAACAAAGTCTGGTGAGAAAACTGTACAAATCCAAGGTGTCTCAGACTTTGGACAGCCGGAGCTTTTAAAATCTGCCTAGCGAAGGACACTGCTTAAGAGACGCTTGTGTAGGGCATTCACCTTCTAGGTAGTTGCCCTAACAGGTCACATCAGTCCCAGCCCTGTATCAGAGTATGAAGTGTTTGAGTTCAGAGAAACATCAGTTATTACTCTGTCATGTTCTTCTTAGATAGTTGGCCCTTGAACAACACGGAGGTTCGGGACATTCACCACCCTTGCAGTTTGAAATTCAAGTATAACTTTTGCCTCCCCCTAGACTTAACTACTAATAGCCTACTGTTGACCAGAAGTCTTACAGAGAATATAAACAGCTGATTAACACATATTTTTTATGTCATCTGTGTTATACACTCTTTTCATGCAACAAAGCAAGCTAGAGAAAAGAAAGTGTCATTAAGAAAATTCTTAGAAGGAGAAAATATATTTACATTACTGCGCTGCATTTATTGAAGTCTATGTATAAGAGGACCCACACAGTTCAAATCTGTGTCGTTCAAGGGTCAACTGTATTTTGCAAAAAGGAAAAAGTTTTTACAGATGATTATTCTAACTTGCAAAACCAGAAGACACAATAATGCTACTCCAACCCATGATGTGAGGAAGGTAAACTTAGTAGGAGAAAATATTATAAGTAAAGGATCATGAGATTATTTGCTATTTTGAAGTAGTCTCATTGGTACTTCCCGTGCTCCAGAGAAATGCTTATTAATACTTAATTTTAAAAGGTTAAAATGAAGACAGTTTTAGGGAAAAATAATTAGTTCTTAAAGTGACAATTATTTTTTTAATTGCATTACAGAAGGCCTGGAATTAACTGAATCAGATCAAAGCATGGGAAAAATTAATATTCAGAAAAGGTGCCTGTAAACTTTCCAATAGCTCATTGATTTGGGGCAGAATCTCTTGAACATAACTAGAATATTGTTTTCAATTAGCAATAATCGCGCCTCGGATAAACCTCACTGGCTACGATACTGCCACTGCGCAAAGCTAACTAGAATATTGAAGAGGGTCTAGAATCCCCCAGAAATGTGTCAGTGTTCTGCATAGCAACTATCTCATTATTTAATCTATCTGAAATTAATGTACACAGCTTTGTGGGATTTCCTGGCCTCAGATGTTATGGCAAAAACTGCTATTCTACAAAAATCTGTGTTTCCCTTTTCTTCCTGAACATACACATAGATTCCCTTTCCCAGTCTCCTTGCAGTTCAGTGTGACCATGTGGCTGAGGGGCAATGAGGGAATTCGAGCAGGAGAGGGTGACTGTCCTTCCAGGCCTGGCCTATTAAAAGCTTTGTGTTCATTTCTCTGGCGTGCTCTTTTCCTCTTCTGGGGGACTGAGGCGGCCACCCCCAGGTGACCTTGGACATCACATGTGAAAGATGGCAGAGCAGCCATCAGCCTGGATTCTTGTACGACTATATGGAGTAGAACCACCTACCTGAACCTTCAGGACTGTTCTATTTCTTTTTTTTTTTTTTTTAAGATTTTATTTATTTATTTGACAGACAGAGATCACAAGTAGGCAGAGAGGCAGGCAGAGAGAGAGAGAGAGAGAGGGAAGCAGGCTTCCTGCGGAGCAGGGAGCCCGATGCGGGGCTCGATCCCAGGACTCTGAGATCATGACCCGAGCCGAAGGCAGCAGCCCAAACCACTGACCCACTCAGGCGCCCCAGGACTGTTCTATTTCTACTGTGTGGAGCCATTGCGTGTTTGTGTCTGTTCTGTTAGCACAGCCCAGCCTACCTGAACTAATGCCGACTGTAACAAGGACCCCAAGGATACTGGCGCCCCAGGAGACCCCCATGTGTGTAACCCCCAGATGGAACGCTCTTTTCTAGTGTGACCATACTCTTGAAGAGATGTTCTCTGCAGTCCCTTTGTCACCCAGAGCCCGGGATCTACAGTTGCTGTCTCTGTCACCCAGGACAGCCAGATCGTCAGCCAGCAGTTCCTCTAAATGCACACATTCTGGATACCTGATTATTTAAATCCCTGGACACAGGAAACCGGGTGATGTGTTCCCCTGCCCCACCTTCCCGGAGCACTGGGTTTCACTTGAAAATTTTGGAGGAAGAAAAATATTATTTTCATATTAAAATAAATATTAATGGGCAGAATGCCCGTTGGATGAATTTGGATGAATTTCAAAGACCAAGCATAAGACTTCAAAGAGACTTCAAGCTTACATTTGCAGTTCTGGATCAAGTGCTCAGAGCTCCCCTGGGGTACGCATTCACCGTGCTTTGTGTTGTCAGCATGGTACTTTATTTATTGTTATCGTAAGGGTTTTTAGGTTTTAATCCAATGGCCAAATATTTTCTTCCAGTACAGTGCAGACACCTAATTCAAGTGTTGCCAGATATTATCAGGACATCAGATTATTTGTTATTGGCTTCGTTCTCTATCTCCCCAACCCCGAAAAAAAAGAAGAAGGAAAGAGATGAATTTACTATCCAAGCATATGAATGATATAGTAGCTTTTAAACATGAGTCTTCCAGCCAAACCTGGAAAGGGCCACGCTTCCTTTCAGCCTGTGGCCTCAGAGCCTCCTCCCCTTCCTTCCCAGCTCTCCCACTCCTGCCCCCAACTTTTCATGGAGGTGGGAGTTTTCAGGCCCAGGTCTCTCGACCCAGGCAAGTCCTGGGTGTGTGAGTTGGCGTGATCTGTGTTCTGGCCGTATGACATAGAATGGCCAGCTTCTGCTCTGAGTGGGCTTGTGTTTAACACCCTTCCTGGGCACTTGTTTTCTTTCTTTTGTTTTGTTTTTCCTAAAGTGTGTGTCCCTTCTGATAGCCGGTAAATTTTCAGTCAGCAGCCACTTGGGAAGGAAACAAGCTCTGACTCTCGCAGCAGTTTAGCAAAGTCTTTCTCATTTTCTAGGAGTGGGCACGCACCAGCAGCTCATTTCGGGCTCACCACCCACATTCCTCTTGCTGCACTCACAGTCCTGCCTTGTGGCGCCCTCTCGAATTGCTGGACGTGTGGCTTACTTGACTCTAGTAAGGAAAGTACTCCAGGGTCAGATTTGCTTTCAGAAAGGGCCAGAATGAAGCGGAAGGGAGTAGGCCAGTGGCAGGGAGAGGTTTGGGGAGCAGCTTCTTGCCTCAACTCCCTAAGGACTGAGAGGTCTGAGAAGGGAGCCTGGCCAGTATCAGAGGAGCTGGGACCAATCTCCTAGGCTAGATCCCAACGGACAAGTGCTCTGCTTAGGCAGGAGACAAAAAGCTAGCCGACAAGGGAGAGGGGCATCAGGATCAGGTGCAGAAATAGAGACCAGGTGGGAGGGGGGGAAGGGCAGGCACTGGGAGACAAAGGGAGAAGCCAGCACCTTGCCCTGGAGTTGGCCAGCCAAAAGGCAAAGTTGGGATCGTATGCCTTTTTATGAGTTTTAAATAAGAAATCTTAGGTAAAGTGCCTAGTATGTCATTAAAGCTAAATAAATATTAGTTATCTAAATGAAAAATTATAGAGAGAGGGGAGTGTGGAATTGCTACCACTTCCACAGCAAAAATATACTCAGAATGAACGATTAAAAAAAACAAGCCTTCTATAGGAAACACATACTTTACAGGGTTATAAAAATAATGTTAAGTCTTCTAAAAAGACTTTTTTAGAGCAACCTTAGGTTCACAGCAAAACTCAGAAGATACAAAGATTTCCCATATATTCCCTGCCCCCAGATAGGCAGAGCCTTCCCCATTAACAATATCCCACACCAGAGTGATACATTTATTACAACTCATGAACCTACACTGACACATCATTGTTACCCAAAGTTCATAGTTGACATTAGGGTTCACTCTGGGTATTATATTTTCTTTGGGTTTGAAAAGTATATAATGACATGTATCTATCATCATAGTATCAACCAGAATATATTCACTGACTTAAAGATTCTCTGCACTTTGCCTACTCATTCCTTCCCATTTCAACCCCTGGCAACCTCTGATCATCTTCCTGCCTCCATGGTTTTACCTTTTCCAGAATGTCATGTAGTTGAAATCATATATTATGGAGGCTTTTAAGATTGTCTTCTTTCACTTAGTAAGATGCAGTTGCGTTTCCTCCATGTCTTTTAGTGGCTTGATAGTTCGATTTTTCTTTAATGTTGAATAATATTTCATTGTCTAGATATATCATGATTTATTTACGCATTCACCTTCTAAAGAACATTTTGGTTGCTTCCAGGTTTTGGCAATTATGAATAAACATCCATGTGAAGATTTTTATGTGGAAACAAGTTTTCGACTCCTTTGAATAAATACCTAGGAACCTAATTATTGGATCGTATGGTAAAACCCACGATGTCTTCCAAAGTGTGCTAGTTTGCATTCTTAAGAAACTGCCAATATCTTCCAAAGTGTTGTAGTTTGTATTCCTTTGTGAGCTCCTATTGTTCCTTGTCTCCTATTGTATCCTTGTCTGTATTTGGTATTGTCAGTGTGCTTTATTTTGGCCATACTAATAGGTATATAGTGGTATCTCATTGTTATTTTAACTTGCATATCCTTGATGACATATGATGTGGAACATCTTTTTACGTGTTATTTGCCATCTGTATATGTTCTTTGATGAGGCAGTCTGTTAAAATATTTTGCCCATTTTTAATTGGGTTGTTTGTTTTCTTGATTTTGAGTTTTAGGAGTTCTTTGTATATTTTGGATAACAGTCCTTTATCAGAAGTGTTTTGCAAATATTTCTCTTAGTTTGTACTTGTCTTGTCTTTTGCAGAGCAGAAGTTTTTAATTTAGATGAAGTCCAGCATATACATTCTTTCTTTCATGAATTGTTTTATCAAACAATTTGGTGTTTTATCAAAAAGTCATTGCCATATCAAGGTCATCTAGGTTTTCTACTATGTTATCTTTTAGGAGTTTTATAGTTTTCTATTTTTACATTGAGGTCTATAATCAACTTAGAGTTAATTTTTGTGAAGAGTGTATGGTTTGTGTCTAGATTCACTTTTTTGCATGTGAATGTCCAGATGTTCCAGCACCATTTGTTGAAAAGACTGTCTTTGCTCCTTTGTGAAAGATCAGTCAACTACATTTATGTGGGTCTATTTCTGGGCTCTCTATTCTGTTCCACTGATTTATTTATTCTTTTGCCAGTATCATACCAACTGGTTACTGTAGCTTTATAGTAAGTTGTGAAGCTGTGTAATATTAGTCTTCCAACTTTCTTCTTCTCCTTTGATATTGTCCTGGCCATTCTTCATCTTTTCCTTCTCCATTTTAACTTTAGAGTTAGCTTATTGATATCCACAAAATAACTTGCTGGGCTTTTGTTTGGGATTGTGTTGATTTATAGATCAAGTTGAAAAGAACCAACATCTTGACAATATTGAATCTTCCTATCCATGGACATGGAATATCTCTTCATTTATTTAGTCCTCCTTTGGTTTTTTTTAAAAACAGAGTTTTATAGTTTTCCTCATATAAATCTCATACATATTTTGTATAAGAATTTTGGGGGAGTGTACTAATATAAATGGTATTGTGGGTTTTTTTTTTTTTTTGGTATTGTGTTTTTAATATAAAATTCCAGTTGTTCATTGTTGGTAAATAGGAAAAGAATTACCTTTTTTATATTAAGTTGGTATCCTGCAACCTTATTATAATCACTTATTAGTTCCAGAAGTGTTTTTTGCTGATTCTTTGACATTTTCAAATAAATAATCATCTCATGTGCAAAGATAGTTATATTTCTTTCTTCCCAATCTGTATTCCTTTTCTTTTCTTTTCTTTTCTTTTCTTTTCTTATTGCATTAGCTAAGACTTATGCTATGATATTGAAAAAAATATGGTAAGGGGGCACATCCTTGCCTTGTTCCTGATCTTAACAAAAAATCTTTTTGGTTCTGACCATTAAGTATGATGTGAGCTGTAGGACTTTTTGTACATAGTCTTTATCAGTTTGAGGAAGTTATTCCTAGTTTACTGAGAGGTTTTTTTTGTTTGTTTGTTTTTTATCTTAAATTGGTGTTGGTTCTGTGAAATTCTTTTCTACATTATTGATATGATCATGTGGTTTTCCTTTTTCAGCCCATTGATGTACTGGATTACATTAATTTATTCTCAAATGTTGAACCAGCCTTGCATACCTAGGATAAATCCCACTAGGTCATGGTGTACAATTCTTTTTATATACTCTTGGACTTGATTTGCTAATATTTTGTTGATGATTTTTCCTTATATTCATGAGAGGTATTGGTCTATAGTTTTCTTCTCTTATAATGTCTTTGTCTGGCTTTGTTATTAGAGTAATGCTGGCCTCATGAAAGTGTCAGGAAGAATCCCATCTGTTTCTATTCTCCAAAGAGGTTTTAGAAAATTGATAGTATTTCTTCCTTGTGTTTTTTGTAATTTGCCAGTGACCCTACCTGGCCTGGTGCTTTATGTTTTATAAGGCTATGAATTATTGATTCAATATCTTTAATAGATAGAGGCCTAATTAGATTGTCTTTCTTCTTATATGAGTTTTGGCAAATTGTCTCTTTCAAGGAATTGAGTCATTTGGGCTAGGTTATCAGATTTGTTGTCATAGAGTTGTTGAAAACAGTTTTTAAACTATGAAGAACTGAGCAAATCTGAGGATATTTATTATTTTTATTGTTACAGCATTAGTCTGAATTTGATCTTCATTCTTTAAAAGAGATTCACTCATTCATTCATCAGACATTTATGGAGCATCTACTCTATGCCAGGCATTGTTTAGACTTTAAGCAGCAACCAGTGAAGATGTGGCATCTACCCTTATGAGTCTAATAGAAGAGACAGATGATAAATAATCATGTAGAGATGAAAGCTAAAGAACCACGTGGAGATATAGCAGAGCTCTGTAACAGAGGCCCAGCTCCCTAGAGAGGTCAAGGGGCCTTCAGAGAAGTGTTGACTTGACTAAACTAGAAGAACTACCTGACAGTCAAAGCCAGGGAGAGGACCTGTGGGCAGGCAGGTGTTCCAGTGTCTCAGGTGGAAAAAACAGCTTATGCAAAGGCTTAGTAATAGGAGGAGCAGGGCATCGGTAAGAAGTTAAAGAGACCAGCATTAATAATATCAGTATAGAAGAGGGAAGGGGATCCAAAAGAAGGAGGAAAGGATTGGAGTCTTATTAGAAAAAGAGGAGCATAAGAATTCTCTTTGGAGGGGAAGGGAAGTGATTTAGGACACACCTCCTGGAACTGAGCAGTCTGAGAAGTGAAGGGTACAGGCTCCGAAGCAGACTCAGTGAGGGCTCTCCAGGGAGCTCCAAGGGTTATTGCCCTTACAGGCCAGTGTGCTAGGGCCTGCATCCGCAGCTCCTTGGGTGGTAGGGGGAGAGGGCCCTCCACGCCCCACTTCCACCTGTGCTCAGAGCTGACTTATGGGGCTGGCAGTGCAGGACGCTGGCATTGCCCTGTGAGCACCACAGTGGTGGGCCCCACTGCTGTGCTCAAATGCCATGCTTACAAAAATCTGGGACTTCTCTAGAGTTCCCACAAGTTTTTATGGCAGCTGTGTATGCCAGAGGGAAATACCTGTCCTTTGACATTCATTCTCCAATTCTCACAGGACCCCACATCAAACCAGGTGGTCATCCAGTAGTTCCTCGGCCTCATTCCACATGGTTTCATGTTCATGTTCTTTTCCTCCAAAAGAATAAAATGCTTTATAGCCTTCATGTAGTAGCCTCATGTGGGATCAGAGAAGTGGCATTTGGCACGGGACATATGGGGAAACAGAGGCAGGAGCAGGCAATGGCCCTGCAGGCTTGCTACAGTAAAGCAGCACCTTGACTCAGACCCACCAGGGTTGGACTTGTGCTTTGCCATTTTCTTGCAGCTTTATGACCTGTTCTATGAGCCTTGGGGCTTTTTTTGTGTGTATGAATAGAGTAATCAGGTTCTATTACAGAGCTGGTATAGAAAGTATGTGGTTCATGTAGGTCAAGTGCCCAGCACAATTAGTTCCCGTTTCTCTCTGGTTCCTAAGCTCAGTTTGTACATCATAAAAAGGTGTGCAGGTTTATCACTGGGGGAAGCACTGCGGCCCTGCGTTGCTCCCAGATGTGGTGTGGGGCTCGGAAGAACCAGGATGCTGGCTTCCTTTATTGGCTTTGCGTCCCATGAGGTTTGCCTCCCTGGAACTTTGGCTGCTCTGATAAAGTGTTCCTTGCTTTCAAAGCGACTGTTTGGGAAGATGTAGATCAAGTTTGCCCTTTTAAATTAATGAGGTGCACGCAGAATCACAGAGTGAACCTTGACAGTGACAGTGATGGGCGTTCCTCCCCAGCTGTGGGGGAAGTTACTATTCTTATCTAAGAACAGGGATCAATCATTTTTCTTTCCTGAAGAAATTTAACTTGATTTTTGCAAAGGTATTATCATCCATTCTCCCCCCCCCCCACCCCCAACTTTTTATTTTGGAAAATTTTCAAATAAGCAAAAAAAAAGGGGGGGGGTTGAAAAATGAAACCCATATACTCTTGGCCTAGATTCACCAATTTTGCCCCATTTGCGTATTGTCTGTCCTGTGTGCCTTTGTGCTCTGACCCCCCGGCCCCTGCTCTTGTTTTCTCTGTGTATGTGTAGCCATACATCTGCTTTTTTCTGCTTCCCTGTTTGAAAGTGGATTGTAGTCATCACAGAAGTTCACCTCGAAATCCTTCGGCACAAATCTCCTTAGCTATTCTCCTATGTAACTAATAATATCATCATACCTAATAAAGCGAACATTTCATTTTACCATCTCAGGTAGAGTCTATATTCCTTTGTTCAGTTCAGGATCCGATTAAGGCTCAAGTCTTGCCTGCCTCTTAGTGTTCTTAAGCTTCCCTACCTTCTTTTATGTCTTTTGCGACACTGTAGTTTTTGATGAGTTGAAGTCAATATTCTTGTACAATGGCCTACCTTCTTGGGCTGATCTGATCACCTCCTCATGGTGCTACGGAATTTGTTCCTGATAACTTCTGTGCTTTTCTTGTACGTCAGGGTAAAATCCAAGTGTATGATTATATTCCGATTAAATAATTTTGGTAAGAATGTTACACAGGGGGTGTTGAAGGCTTGTTACTTCATCACATCAAGAGGCTGTGATGTTAGATTGTCCTCATATCTGTGACGTGTTTGCTTTTTGGCGAAGGTTGTGGCCATCTGATCTCCCTGCTGTATCGATATAAATTTCTTTCTGACATTGGTAAATAACTGGGGAATCATGCCTTCCTTAGTCTACCAGTTCTAACATTAATCTCATCAGAAGCACCCTCACAGGCCTATCCAGAGCGTGTGGGCGCCCTGTGGCCCAGTCCAGTGGAGACATAAACTTAACCATCACAAATACTAATATTACTACTCTCAACCCCTAGCAAGTAAAGCTTCAGGTTTCTTAGCTATTCCTCTTGGCATTAGAATATATTAGAATATATACATTAGAATATATATTAGAATATATCCCATTAGAATATATCCCATTACAGATGTCAGAGATAAGAGTGACTTGAATTTAAAAAAAAAAAAAAAGAGTGACTTGAATTAGTCAGAATCAAAAGTCTTTTGAAATCAGCACTTAACTCGAAATAACTCTTTTCTTTGGTTATTTTATCAGTTTGATATATTTCAATTGATTGCTTCTGTTGGTATTCAATTTAGGATATTTTTTAAAAATCCATTTTGATTTTTTTTTTTAAGATTTTATTTACTTATTTGACAGACAGAGATCACAAGTAGGCAGAGAGGCAGGCAGAGAGAGGAAGGGAAGCAGGCTCCCTGCTGAGCAGAGAGCCCGATGCAGTCTGGGATCCCAGGACCCTGGGATCATGACCTGAGCTGTAGGCAGAGGCTTAACGCACTGAGCCACCCAGGCAACCCTAACCTCTTACATTCTTGATCGCCAAAGTATTATGTTTATGGTAAGACATTTCACAAAATGCAGAGAAGTACCTAAACAGTAAAAAACACTTTGGACACCATGTTGTATGATAAATTCTTGTTAATGAACTGAGCTTTGCTCGTATTCACATGATCATGTTTAGATTTGGTTGGGCTTTTCTTTAGTTTCTTTTTTAATCCCATACACATTTTGTTATTTTGATTCAGATGACTTAATTATTATTTCTATTTTAGCAAACATTTCCTCTCACATTTCAGTATTTCCTTACAAGGATGTGACCCCAGAGAATAGCGTACAGGAAGTCATGTGGTACTTTCTTTGTCTACTTAGCAGAGAAAATGCTTCAGTTGTACGAGTACCATCAGGAAAGACCTCCTCCATGGCCCCACCCTGATTCATGGGAGGAAGTGCTCATCTCCACATGCCAGGATGTAGTCTGACAGCCAAGTCCCTAGAGGAGAGAAGGATTCTTTGAAAACATGCTGCATTTCAGTAGCTTCTTGGTATTGCTTTTACCCAAGCCAGGTGGTGTAGATGGGCAATCGGTCATTTTTCTCAGGCTCAGTATGACAGCCCAATTAGGTTGTACAAGGGATGGATGTGTTTGAAGGAAAAGAACAGAGAAAGACCATAGAGCCAGCCCTGGCTTTTAAAAACTACACATTTCATGTTCGTACAGTGCTTTACTTGTTGGAAGTTTTTTTCACATGTATGGCTTGCTTCAACCGTGGGTGATGGTACCTCTGAAAAGTAGGGCAGGAATTGTTATGCCTTTTAAAAGAGGAGGAAACGGAAGGTGGTTAAGCAGCCATGGAGGTGGACTCAGGCTGAGATTTCCTGACTCCTTCTGGGCTGGCGTCGTTGATCTTTCCTTCATACTCAAGTGTGGTCAAACGTGGACCAAGGGCGCCAACACTGTTGAAGCCAGAGTCTTACACAAAGCCAAGTACCTTGTATTACATACAAATTGTCAGTGCATTGGTTTCCTGTTGCTGCATACCAAATAATCCCAAACGAGCGTGGATTTAAACAACATGTATTATCTCAAGTTTCTGTGGGTCAAGAATCTGGGTACTTTAGCCGAGTGTCTGAGTCTCTGTCTCTAAGATAAGGTATTTTGTCTCTCTATAAGAGAAAACAAATAAGGTCTCTCACAGACTGAAATCAAGGTGTCAGCCAGGGCTGTGGACATCTCAAGGCTTGACTAGAGGAGTATCTGCTTCTAAGCGCACTTATATTGCCATCAGCAAGCGGCAGGGCCTATCAGAACATTACATCCTGGCCATGTCGGCCTTCCCATAGGGCTGTTCGCAGCATAGCAACTGGCTTGACCCAGAGAAAAAGCAGAGAGAGACAGAGAGAAATACCAGGGAATAAGAGGGAAACTGAAATCTTTTTATAATAGCCCAAAGTAACAGGCCATCACTTTTGCCATATTCTTTTTTTTTTTTAAGATTTTATTTGTTTATTTGACAGAGAGTGAGATCCCAAGTGGGCAGAGAGGCAGGCAGAGAGTGGGAAGCAGGCTCCCTCCGAGCTGTGAGCCCGACGTGGGACTTGATCCCAGGACCCTGAGATCATGACCTGAGCCGAAGGCAGAGGCTTAACCCACTGAGCCACCCAGGCGCCCCATATTCTATTTTGTTAGAAGGGAGACACAAGGTCCAGCTCACGCCCATATGGAGGGGTTCATACAAAGATGTGAATATTAAGAAGGAGGGCCACTAGGCATCTTAGAGGCTTCCAACCCCCGTAGTGATTTACTTGAGGATTTTATTTTAGCCCAGCCCTTGTAGGGCTGTTTTCAGAATTTCAATAATTCAGTAGAATCTTTTTCAAGGAAAATATAAAATATTATTGTCATTAGACAGAGAAGACAAATACCATATGGTCTCACTTGTATGCAGAATCTTAAAAAGGGAGCTCATACATAGGGAGAACAGATTGGTGCTTGCCAGAGGCAAGTGCTGGGGGGTGGGCACAATGGACAAAGGAAGTCAAAAGGGACAAACTTCCAGTTATAAAGTAAGTAAGTTCTATGTATTCATGTTTTGGTTTATGTTCTTCAATGATATTTGATGGTTATATTTATAAGCATACTGACCCTTTTTATCAAATTGATTTCTAAATATATTATAGTTCTTTTGTGCATATAAATGGTTTTGTGCATATAAATTTTTTTTTAAAAAATTGTTACTTGCAGAACGCCTGCGTGGCTCATTCAGTTAAGCATCTGACTCTTGATTTTGGCTCAGGTCATAATTTCGGAGTTGTAAGATTGAGCCCCATGTCAGGCTCTGCATTGAGCACGGAGCCTGCTTAAGATTCTCTCTCTCCCTCTCCCTCTGCTACTTCCCCACCCCCAGCTTCCCAGCTCTCTTTCTCTTTCTTTCAAAAAAAAAAAAAAAGTAACTTACTTCTTTTTATTGTTTGCATAAATATAAGGTATTAATTTTTTAAACTTTGTATCTGGCTATCTCAAAAAATTATTTTTATCAATTCTAATACAAAGATATCTTTAATTTTCTGGATATATAATCCTATCTTCTGAAACAAAGTTACTATTGGCTCTTTTGCCTACGGAACCATTGGAAAGGAGGAATACCCAGCTTTTGTAGCAACATGGACAGGACTGGAAGAGATTATGCTGAGTGAAATAAGTCAAGCAGAGAAGTCAATTATCATATGGTTTCACTTTTTTGTGGAGCATAACAAATAGCATGGAGCACATGGGGAGTTAGAGAGGAGAAGGGAGTTGGGGGAAATTGGAAGGGGAGGTGAATCACGAGAGTCTATGGACTCTGAAAAACAATCTGAAGGGTTTGAAGTGGCGGGGGGGTGGGAGGTCGGGGTACCAGGTGATGGGTATTATAGAGGGCACGGATTGCATGGAGCACTGGGTGTGGTGAAAAAATAATGAATACTGTTATGCTGAAAATAAATAAATTTATTAAAAAAAAAAAAGAATCAGTCTCTAACCAAAGCAGGTTTAGGGAAGAGGATTCCCAGTCATATAATGAAGGATAGTAGAAACCAGTTAGAAAAAATGGAGGCCAGGAAGAGGTGATATGACGTCTTTACGTACTTTCTGAAAGAAGAAAAAAATAACATGGAATTCTATATCAAGCTCAAATATCCTTCAATAATGAAGGCAAAATAAAGACATATAAAACAATACAGAAAGGGAGAGAGAGAGAGAGTTTGTTGTCAGCAGAACTGAGCTATGGTACATGATAAAGAGGTGTCTTCAGGATGACAAGAAATGATAACAGTTGAAAATCTGGATCTTTATAAAACAGTGAAGAGGACTAGAAATGGTAAATATGTTATGTGAACATAAGGCCAGTTTTCCTCTTAATTTATAAAAACCCATATGATTATTCAAAGCAAAAATTGAAACATGGGAGGGGTAGCTGACCTGCTACTAACATTGAGATTGACTTGTGATTAGTGGTCAGGGGAATCAGAGCAGAAGAACTAGTTCTGAGCCTAGATATTAGATATATCACATGCTTCCACTTACTCTTCTAGGAATTTCTGATCTTTGCCATAAAAGTAACATGTTCCAAGTTGTTATAGCCCCTCGAAAAGAATAAAACATATGGATCAAACTTGACTAATCCTCAGCCTGAAGGATATCTGCCCCAACCTACCAACATACACATGAGTGAAAAATAAATACTCATTGTTTTAGGATACTAGATTTTATGGCTGTTTGCTATGTAGCAAAAATTGACTCTAATACTGTAGAACTTGAAAATGGGAATAGATGTAATAAATACAACTAATATCACAGAAATACAGAAGATTATAAGAGATGACTATACACCAACAAATTGGATAACCTAGAAGAAATGGATAAGTCATAGAAACATACAACTTCACAATAGTGAGTCATGAAGAAATAGAAAATCTGAAAAGAACAATAATGAATAAGGAGATTGAGTCTCTAATCAAAAATCTCCAAACAAATAAAGGCCCAGGAGCAAATGGTTTCATTGGTGAACTCTACCAAACATTTATATAAGGATTAATACCAATTCTTCCCAAACTCTTTCAAAGAATTGAAGAGGAAGGGACACACTTCCAAACTTATTTTTAATCTAAACTCATCAGAGTACAGCATTACTCTGATACCAAAGCCAGACAAGAACACTGCAAGAAAAGAAAATAACAGACGAATATCCCTAATGGGTATAGATGCAAAAATCTTTAACAAAATACTAACAAAAGAAATTTGACAATACATGAAAATGATCATACACCATGATCAAATGGAATTTATCCTTAAGATGAAAGGATATTTCAACATATGCAGGTTAATAAATGCGATCTATCACATTTTTAAAAATGAAGGATGAAAAGCATATGATCATTTCAGTAGATGTTTAAAAAAGCATTTGACAAATAAAACATCTTTTCATAATAAAAACAAATCCTTGATCTCAACAAATTAGGTATAGAGGGAGTTTACCTCAACATAATAAAGGCCATCTCTGACAAGACCATAGCTAACACCACACTCAGTAGTGAAAAGCAGAAAGCTTTTTCTGTTAGATTAAGAACAAGGCAAGGATGCCTGTTCTCATCATTCCTATTCAACATAGTATTGGAAGTCCTAGCTGAAACAATTAGGCAAGGAAAAAAAAAAAGAATCCAAATCTGAAAAGAAGTAAAATTTTCTGTTTTCAGATACAATCTTATATGTAGAAAATCCTAGATTAAACCCAAAACCTATGAGAACTAATGAACAAATTTATTAAAGTTTCAGGATACAAAATCAGCACATAAAAATCAGTTGTGTTTCTATACATGAACAACTAACTGTCTGCAAAAGAAAAAGAAATCTCATTTATAACAACATCAAAGAAAATAAAATACTTATGAATAATTTTAACCAAGGATATGAATGATCTGTACAATTAAAACTGTAAAATAGTGATGAAATAAATTGAAAACACAAATAAGTGGAAAGATATCTAGTGTTCATGATTGGAATAATTAGTATTGCTCAAGTGTCCTTATTGCCAAAAAATTATTTAAAGGTTCAATGCAATTCTTATCAAAATTCCAATGGAATTTTTCAGAGAAATAGAAAAACTTATCCTAAAATTTGTATGGAACTACAAAAGAATCCAAATAACCAGAACAATCTAGAGAAACAATAATCTAGAGAAAGAAGAACAAAGCTGTAGGCACCACACTTCTTGATTTCAAAGAAGGCTATTACAAGGCTATAATAATCCAAACAGACTGGAGCTGGCATTAAAATAGACTCATAGTCCAAGGAAAGAGAATAGAGACCAGAAATAAACTCAGATATGTACAGTCAGCTGATCTTCAAGAAGAGTGCCAAGAATACACAATGGGGAAAAGATAATCTCTCCAATAAACATTGGAAAACTGGATATCCACATATAATAGAATGAAATTGGACCCTTATTTTAAATTGTCCACAAAAATCAACACAAAGTAGATTAAAAATTTAAATGTTAAGATCTGAAACTGTAAAACTCCTAGAAGAAAATACAGGGGATAAACTCCTTGACATTGGCCTTTGCAATGATTTTTTTGGATTTGACACAAAAAACAAAGGCAATGAAACAAAGTTTCAAAGTTATGGAGCATCTCTCATGAGTCATGCACTTTTTTAGATCCTGAGGTTGGATAGTGATGAACATGACAGGCGAAATTTCAACAGTCATGATTTTACATCCCAGTAGGCTTCAGATTGTATATTACTTAGAGGACTTTATGTTTGGTAAAGTCAGTAACTTAAAGAGACTTGCTTGAGTTTAACTATTTTTTTTTCCAGCTTTATTGAGGAGTGATTGCACAAAAAAGGGTATTTATTTAAGGTGTATATTAGGGTGTTTTGATATAGTATAACTCGTGTAATGATTACTACAATCAAGCTAATTAACATTTATCTCCTCATATAGTTAACCATTTTTGTATGTGTGTGGCCAGAATACTTAACATCTACTTTCTTAGCAAATTTCAAGGATGCTAACTACTTCATAGTTTATGTAATGTAAGTATAGCTTATGTAATTCTGTATATTTTATATAAATATGTGTTATGTACAGTTGACTAGTTAATGCAATATATTATTGTTAATGCAATGCTGTACATTAGATCTCTAGAACTTCTTCATTTTATAACTGAATGTTTGTACCCTTTGACCACCAACTCCCCAGTTCCCCCATCTTCCAGATAACCTGGCAATCACCATTCTACTCTGTCTTTTCCTAAGTTCAACTTTTATAGACTACACATTTAAGTGGTACTATGCATCACTGCCAAAATTTGTTATCTTTTGTGGTTGTTTTTTTTTTTAATAATAGCTATCCTAATGGGTGTGAGCGGATATAACTCATTGTGATTTTGATTTGCACTTCTCTGATGATTAGTGATATTGAGTACCTTTCATGTACCTGTTGGCCATTTGTGTCTTCTTTTGAGAAATGTACCTTCAGTTCCTTTGCCCATTTTTTAAATTGTTGTGTTTTTACTATTGTAGGAGTTCTTTATGTATTTTAGGTATTAATCCTTTATCAGATACATGGTTTGCAAATACTGTCTCACATACTGTAGGTTGCCTTTTCATTTTGTTGACTGTTTCCTTAAGGCAACTAACCTTGATTTAGTTGATAATGAGGCTTATGAGCAGGTGTATGGGACCAATGTAAGACAGTAAGAAGATCAATCAAGAAGTGGTGTGTAGGAATGGAGGACAGAGATACTGGAAGGAAAGAAACCCATAAAGGTATGGCCGAAATGGTCCAAGCCAGATAAGGACCTGACCAAGGCAGTGCTAGTAGAAAGGGCAGGAGGCACTATGATGAAATTATTGATTTTTCCTGGCGATTAATTAAGGGTTGAAAGTGAAGGGCCTGGATCATTTTAGGAAGTACAGAACTTGACAACCCAAACACAACATCTAAGTGAGCAGTTAGAAACAGAAACCTAGATCTCAGGGGATGAGTTCCAGGTCAATCTGGGAATTAGAGAGCACTCTTAACTGATGTGACCCAGATTTGGAGTCATGAAAGAGGGTGACATTACCAAGGGATAAATGAGTACAGCAAGAGCAATAGATCAGAAAGATAATTTAGAAAATGTTGTTTACATTTTATGTAATTCTAATAGGAGGAGACTAGTTGCACCAAAAAACAAAACCGACAACAAACAACCCCCACGTCCTGCAGGAAACCAGGACAATGCACAGATGCAGAAACCATGGGAGATAGGAGGTCACCATGCTGCTGTAGAGACTGGGTGCAGAAGTGTGCAGTGAGTTTGGCCATTGGGGGCCGTTCTTAACGATTATTAAGGGTCAAGAAAGGAAAGAAAATGGCAACAAGCAGAGCAAAGTGGGCATGAGGGAAAATCCACAACAGCCTGCGAGAACTGTGGAAGCGCATGAAGGACAAGAACGGGCAGGCGCTGCAGGCAGAAGCCAATTTAAGAAAGGCTTTGTTGAGGATGGGGAGGTCTGAGCACATCTGCCCCCACAGAAGGGGGCAGAGCCACCGGAGAGAGATCAACTGTGCAAAGGAACAAGAGCAGAGGACTCTTGGAGCCGAGGGGTCAAGAGATCAGGAGGGATGGAAATGAGAGCAGGTGCAGCCTGACGGCCTTTAGAGAGTTGCTAACCCCTTGTTTGTCAACACTGACATATTTACCTATCTTGTCCTCACTTCATGGTGTGGCTTCAAGAGCAGGACAACCTCTTCCAATTGCCCTGCTTCTCTGGGTCTAATATCTAGTCTGATAGCAGGAAAAAAGGAAGGAGACTCTTAATTCAAGCCCTGATGCTGGTGAAGGTATCTATTCCTTCTTTCCAGATATTCCATGCATGATTAGTCTATTTTTTGAGCAGAAGGTGTGCAGGTCCTGTTCTACTAATTGTGAGTGCCAAAGCTGGGAGCACAGATTTGATGTTAAAATCAAAGTCACATAACCAGGAAAGGGGGCCATGTTTCTGTTTGTCCCCTAGATAGCCTCACATTGTTCTGCAAAACCACTGTGACATAATCAACCCCCCAACACACACACACACACACACACACACACACACACACACACACACACTCAACCAAAGGTAAAGCTTTCACAAAAATCTAATTGTTCCAACAAAAATACTTGAACTTTCTGTAGTTCCTTTCATCTGACCCTGATATTTTCCTTGAAAGTAAACCACAGTGGCTCCAAGGAGCATGGAGAAAGGGAATCTATGGACAATGAGATAAAGGAGTTTGGATTTGCCTAAGAAATATAATTAAGCCTTGGGATTTCCAGGCCTTTCCAACTACATAAAAACTGCCAGTAATCTAATTATTAGAAATAGCTCTTAAATAGTTACTTCTCTGGATGATGATAACATAGGGCTTACTAAGTACTGGGCACTGTTTCAATCTCTTTATTAAGTATTATCTCACTTGATCCTAGCAAGAATTATGTGGTGAAGGCAGAAGTACCTTTTCCTCACTTACCAATGAGGAAAACTCGCTTGGAGAATGTGAGTCTCGCGCTTGTAAGTGGTGGGGCCAGGATTTGAACTCGCAAGTCTCACATCGGAGCCTGCCTCTCAACCACCAAACAAGGCCATATCTCCAGAGACAGGCACAAGTCACTTTTCTTCGTTGTACTGGAGAATTACGAAACCTACTTTGAACTTCATAAAGCCATCTCCACCTATGGTTAGGGGCCACTTGTTTAAATCAGCATGATGTCATGTCTCTTTTTTTCCCCCCTACCCAATGAAGATTAGGGCAGATTAGTCAGTCATTTTGGCCTTAAAAAAAAAGTTAACTCAGTGGTTACCTGGCATACCACCTCCATTCCCGTCCTCAGCATATATGAAGGCAGCAAAACGTTCCTGTCACTTCTAATTTTATGGTCACCAAACAAGGCAGTAAATGCTTACACTTCAGAACAATGTCAATCCCAAGAGGAACAACTCACCAAATGGGAGAAAATATTTCCAAATCATATATCTGATAGGGGACTAATATCCAAAATACATAAAGAACTCCTACAACTCAGTAACAAAACCCCTAAACAATCCAATTTAAAAAATGGACAGAGGGGGGCGCCTGAGTGACTTAGTCCATCAAGTGTCTGACTTGATTTTGGCTTAGGTCATGGTCTCAGGGTCCTGGGATCTAGCACTGCACCCCACTGGGTGCGTAGGCTGCTTAGGATACCCTCTCTCTCCCTCTCCCTTCCGGTCCCAACTTGTGGTCTCTCCCTCTCCCTCAAAAAGAAAAAGATGGACAGAGGATCTGAATAGACATTTTTCCAAAGAAAACATTCAGATGGCCGACAGACATGTGACAAGATGCTGAACATCACTAGTCACCAGGAAATACAAATCAAAACCACAGTGATCTGTCACCTCACACCTGTTAGAATGGTTGTTACCAAAAAAAAAAAAAAAAAAAAAGACAAAAAATAAAAAGTGCTGATGAAGATATGGGAAAAGGGGGGACCTTTGGTGGGAATGTAAATTGGTGCAGCCACCGTGGAAAACAGTATGGAGGCTTCTTGTTAGTTCTGCCACCTTGGGCAATTGGGGGAAACTGACAGTTGGGAGGAGGGTGAAACGGGCTCCCTCCTGGTTTCCGGTTCCAATCACTGCGCTGTTGCAGCAGCAGAAAGAAGGCTGAACCTGTCCACTTCTTGACTGTGGCTGGCACCCACCAAGCTCACGGTCTGCCTGTCCAGGGATGCGAGCAGCAGCCAGATCACCAGCCCAGCTGTCCTCTCTCATGCCCTGCACCAGCCCCCAGAGGGTATTTGAGCATCTGCAGGGCACGCTGCCAGCTGCACCAGTGATCTGAATTCCCACTGAGTTATGCCCCCATCCAGAGATCCAAACTGTGGCTATAAGCACCTCCAGACAGAAACCCACCTCCAAATCTGGTGGTCAGCCTCAACGTCCTACTCAGAGGTCAAGGCACCAGTAAGGCAAGGCTCTCCCCTCAAGATCTCCTCTCTAGAGCATGCTGTCTTCAGAGGCTGGGGTATTGGCTCTGTAGAAACACCTCCCTCCCTAGAGGTTTGGGTGAGGCCCTCCTCCAACCCCTGGGCCCCGGTAACAATACCTATTCCTGTACCTGGTAACAATGCCTCAGCCCTGCAAGGTAGTTCCTGCTGTGTTTTTCTTTCCACCTTCCAATGTCCATTTTACAGTTCCAGCGCATTGAAATGCCTAACATGCTTTCTCTTTTTCTGACTAGAACCTAACTGATACTGCATTTAGGGTCCTAGAAGGAGGGAGTCCCAGGAAATAGAACCTCAAAATGGGAATCTGCAGTTGATTTGTCCCTATTTTTGGCCCTGAAAGCAATGCTGAGCCCTTTGCCAATGAAATACTGGGCGTTGGCAATTCACGCATGCGCAGTGGCATCATGATTAAGTGATATTATCTGCGGTTGCTTGCAGCAAAGTGGCCATTGAAGGCAAGGTTCTGAGAAGCCAGGTGGCTGCTTCTGACGACACTGGAAAATTTACGAAAAGGAAATGACAAGGTCGGGTCTTTCAACTTTTCAGCTCTGTTTCTTAGTGGAATCACACACAGTATGTAGGGTGTATACCGGCTCCAGAATCTGAAGGTATTTCTCTCTGTAGGAAGTACAAAGTGCAACTCTTACCTCTCACTTTGGAGATGATACCCGGACATGCTCTTGAGTGCCGAACCCCCTAGAAATGAGAAGAGGTGTGGTGGCGGACATCTTAGAATGAGCACCAAATGGAAAGCTGTTTCCTCCTGTGTGAATACAACTGAGTGGCTTTTGCAAGAGGGTCCCAAGAAGCAGGTGAATAAGATGACACACGCTGTAGATGTTGGTTAGCTCTTCCCCTCAACCGCAGTGGTGCTTAGTCAATGGGTTCATGTTTAAAGCGGCCATGTTGGCAGTGTTGGAAGCCCCACATCTTTTCATACCTGCATTCATCTGGCTGTTGCCACTGCTGATAGCAGAAGTGTGTACTGAGCCCCTGATATGACATCATTTCTGGAGGCCGTCTGTAGGCACAGTGATTATGTTGGATCCCTTCTACTCTCTTAAGGACAGAGAAGCAATTTATACAACTGGAATAAACCCTTGTTCTAGATGAGGGTTTGTCTTTCGCCTGTAGTACTTCTGCAACATCTTCATCCATGGACTTACAGAATATGTTATTATCTATCATGGTGCCCCTCACAACTTTGCTTCTGGCCAAAGAACTCATTTGTAGCAAAAAACATACAGCAATGGGCTTATGCCTATGAAATTCACTGGTCTTAATATGTACCCCATTACCCAGATGCATCTGGCTTCATAGAACATCGGAAGGGCCCTCAGGCAAGGCAGGTACAGTGCAAGTTGAGAAACAACACCTGAGATGTGGGAACACGGTTCTACAGTGTGTGGTAATTAATATATGGTGCTATTTCCCCCATAACCAGAGTATAAGTGTCTAGAAACCCTTATCGGGATGAAGAGAGACTTGGCTTCTATCACTAGAAAACCCACTGGAGAAATATTCCTTCCCATGTCAGCAACTTTGGGCTTAGAATTCTAAGTTAACAACAGATGCATGCTTCCACTAGGGACACGATGATGCCATCAAATTGAAAGTCGAGACTTTCACCTGGACATTTTAGGCTTTCATGCCACTGAACTAATAGGCTACTGGCTGGGACAATTGATCCTGTTTACCAAGCACAAAAGGTTGCTGCTACACTCCAGGCACGGGAAGGACTATGTCTGGAGCCTAACAAATTCTCTGGGGGGAGCTCTTGGCCCCATTAAGTCCTATAACAATAGCTGGTGGAAAATGCTATAACCTAAGAACAGTAGGACTACAGAAAATTCAGTCCCTTAGATACAAAAGTGAAAGAAACAAAGTAGAGAATGCTGGCCAACTGAGGGGCTGTGAGGAAATGGCCTGTGGAATGAGAAATGGAAGAGGAAAGTTCTAGAAACCAACAATGGTCTTGTGTCTCATACAGAAATGACGACTGTCGCAGCTGTGCATGGATGGTCCCCTTTGCTTGTGGTTGCGTCATTTTATGTAAGTCTTGCTGTGGATGGTTGGCTTTCTAATCTCACCTCTAGGTTATAGAAGGGCAGGTGCTATTGTGACTGAAGTAGAAAAGGAACTCACCAGAATCTGAGGTGGGTAGAGGACAGTTGGGACTGTGTGTTTCACCTTTTGGGGGAGACAGAGTGTCTTCATTTGTAAGAAAGACTGATGCATCTTATAGGGCAGAAGCAAGTTGTTATTGAATGAGATCTCAGGCAAGGGTGGAAGGTTGTGTATGGATGTTGCTGGCCAGAGCACTACTTAATTACATCTTGTCTGTTAGCCTGAGGCCATTCTTGACTTTGGGGCTGAAGCCCTGCAAACTGAATTTCTCAATCTCCCTGGCCAACTTCCTATTAGGTCAGTCAATGGTAAGTCCTAGAGGGGATTTGGAAGGTAGACTAGGAGGAGGAAGGGTAGACTCCGAACTCCACGTGTCTGGATATCAGCAGGGTGGGACTTCCCTCCGGAGGTTGTGCAGGTTCCACAAGGCCCCTCACCCCAGCCCATAGTTTGATAACATCACCTCCTCCATTTTATTCCCCCAGACTCCTTCTGCAGTGACCAGTTTCTGGGTTGTTCTAGAGTCCCCATTTGGATCTTTCAGCCTTCCAACACCTATGTAACCAATTCCCTGTATTACTAAATCCTCTGTGTTGGGCTGTGTGGTGATTGATAAAAGGTGTATGATTTCTGCTTTCCTAACTGGACTTCACTCTTACCACTCTCCACCCTACTGGAACAGTCATGGCTCTCTCTCTCTGTCTGTCCAACCATCCACCTATTTAATATATCCTAATTAATTAGCAAGGATTGCAAGCAAGATGATTTTCATGAAGAATTCTTGAGTGAGGTCAGAGGGCTCTCAGCGGAATTCTCAAATGACAAAGCTTGCCTTTGCCTCTTCTCTCCTTTTTCTTTGGTCCTGTCCCTACATCCTGAAACTCCAGAATCCCAGTATCCCCTCCCTCAATATTTGTACTTCCTTCTTTTAAACGTAACTAACATGTGAAAGCTTCTGGAGAATGGTGCAAAGAATCATTGGTACTTTAAAAACACCCTTGAAGCTGCCAAAGTTTTTTTTATACACAAAGGAACCCAGAAAACTGTGAGCGTAACATGACCTGACAGGTTACTTTGGAAAGGCTACACTAGTCCACCCTGATCAAGAGAATGAGTGGGTCCCGTGGTAGTTATCTGAAATTTTGGAGCCTTGGAGTGGATGATATGCAAAAATCAGACAAAATAAATGACTTTTCAGGAAGATAAATGAGATGCAAAATATTTCAGCACTCTGGAACTTGGTATTCTCTTCCTGGTAACGACAGGGAGAGAGAGTGGCCAAGGACTGGCAACCTGAGTGTGTGTAGAAACCAAGGGCTCTCAAAAAAAAAAAAAAAAAATAGATCATTTAGGTTGGTTCTGCTGCAAGTAACAGACAAGCCAACTTACAATTACTCAAGTAACCTAGCATGGAATCCCTAGATATATATGCAAGAGAAATGAAAAAAAAAAATACGACCACATGAAGCCTTCTACATGAACATTCGTAGCAGCACTATCCATAGTAGTCAAAAGGTAGAAATGACCAATGTGTTCATCAAATGAGGAATGGCGGTGTATTCATATGCTAGAATATTATTCAGCTGTAAGAAGGAATGAGGTTCTTTTATATCTGTTTTAATATGGATGGAGCCCAAAAACATTATGCCAGGCACAAAAGAACAATTTATTGCATGAGTCCATTCATTTTGAAATGTCCACAATAGGCAATTCCAGAAAGACAAAATAATGGTTGCGCAGGGCTGCAGGGCATAGGAGTATTAAGGAAGTGAGAACTAAAAGGTATATGCGGTTTTCTTTGCGGGTGATGAAAATGTACTAAGAATGATTTAAGGTGATGGTTATGTGATTCTTTTGAATAGATTAAAAACCGTTAATGGTGCACTTTCAGTTGGATGATTCTATGGTATGTGAATTCTACTTAAATTTGTTATTATTAAAATAGTTACTTAAATAATAAGGGGGTTTATTTCTTTTTTTATTATAAAGTACTTTCATTTTTTCCTCTTTTTTTTATCATGTTATGTTAGTCACCATAAAAATACATCATTAGTTTTTGATGCAGTGTTCCAAGATTCATTGTTTATGCACCACACCCAGTGCTCCATGCAATCCGTGCCCTCCTTAATACCCACCATCAGGCTCATGCCCCCACCCACCTTCCCTCTAAAACCCTCAATTTGTTCCTCAGAGTTCAGAGTCTCTCGTGGTTCATCTCCCCCTCTGATTTCCCCCAATTCACTTTTCCTTTCCTTCTCCTGATGTCCTCCATGTTATTCCTTATGTTGCACAAGTAAGTGAAACCATATGATAATTGATTCTCTCTGCATGACTTATTTCACTCAGCATAATCTCCTTCAGTCCTGTTCATGTCGATACAAAAGTTGGGTATTCATCCTTTCTGATGGAGGCATAATACTCCATTGTATATATGGACCATGTATTCTTTATCCATTCATCTGTTGAAGGGCATCTTGGCTCTTTCCACAGTTTGGCGATGGTGGCCATTGTTGCTATGAACATTAAGGTTTATTTCTTTTGTAACAGGATGTCCGGAATTAGGTCAGTTAAGCAGTTGATTAATTCATTGGTTTAGCCACGTCATCAGAGACCTGGGTTCTGTTCATCTTCCTGCTCTGTCATTTTTAGTTAGCTGCACTCATGGTTTTACGACAGCGACAATAGCTTCAGACACCCTGGGGTTGAGACAGGAGTGTTCTTTACTTATGTCTCTCTATTTCCCCAAAGAAAAGCCTTTGCCAGTGGTGTCCACGCTAACCGTCCATACCTCATGAACTAGAACTGCTCTCCTACCAAACAGTAATCCAGTCCCCAGGAAGGGGAGGGATGTCACTCTGACTGGGTCAGTGCGATCAGGTTTAATCCTGAGTCCTAAGGAGGAGAGGTGGGCGCTGGAATTTAACCAGGCCTCTGTCAGCGTGCAAGAGGGGGACACTGGCTTCAGGGAGACAGCCCCAGCAGCTGCCAAAGAGGATGTAGGAAACAGAATTTCCTTGCAGGAAGAATGGAATCAGAGTTAGCTATGAATTTACTTCTGTCTGTCTGCCTATCTGTCTCGATCATCTACCAACCTACTTACTGACCTACCCATAAACACACAGATTTTAAAATGCCTATATTTTTGACTTCTTGTAACTAAAGGGTATGTGTTTTTACCCTTTTCTTTTCTTAATCTTCCAACATTTGCATTTCCACCAAAGCATCCTATGTCAGGAAAGATTGGAAGAACTTGCACCGATGTGAGCTGGCTCAGCGGGCACCCCCCAGCCTCCGAGGGGCAGTGTGCCCCACCCTGTGCCAAGTCCGCCCAGCTGCCTCTCGAGGCACAGTTGTGGCTGAGCAGGGGCAAGCCAGGAGGAGAGAGCACTTGCCTGAGGTCTCCGTGGGGTGGAGTGCACACCCTAGGTCTTGGCCTCGCCCACCCCTCAATCGTTTCCAGTCCCGATGCTGCCTTTGCTGACGCGGACAAGGGGTCCCTGTGAGCTGTCCCCTGACATGTGGTTGTGTTTAGCTCTATAGAACTTTGAACCAACCTCAAGCTGAGCCAGTGGGAGATCAAAGTCAATAAAGTGTATGTATTTTATAAACGGTGAACTTTTGCGAAGAAACCAAACTCATTTAAGCCAAAGCCAAGGGGAGTGTTATGTTTTGACTGATGCATAAAACAAAGAAAGAACGTTGTTTCCCCCTGTGTGTTATTTGGTTTTTTTTTTTTTAAGAATGTTTATTAAAGTCCATACTTTAAAATAAACATAGAGAACTCTCGTGTTCTCTTTGTAAACACATCGGAGTCCTTTGAAGCCATGGATAATGAGTATGATAGCAGATGACTGTTTATCCTCTCCTGGGCTCCATGTTTAGTTAGCTGGGTCTTGAAATTTTTAAACCTCCTTCTCCTTGAGAGAGATTTCAGAATTGACTCTGGTAGAGCAGAGAGAGAGGGAAAAGATCTCAGGAGTTAGATTCGAACTTCTCTGGCCCCCCAAGGGGCCACACAGCCTGGGCCACAGGCTCCTCTTTCCCTGTGTTAGCATTGAGCTGAAACCCACTGGAGGTCCCCTACTTACCCAACCGGCTCATTTACTGGACTCTCCACATAGCAGCTTGCTGGTACATGTTAGAACCTTGTCTCGGGGAGGAGACAATCCAGAGTTTTTGACACTTGCCGATTTCTGGTGCAGTAACTAGTCCCATCATGGCCCACCGCAAGTCACCCGTGTCACCATGGAGCACTGGGTGCGGAGAGATGGGCACAAGTGCTTGGGCGGTAGGCCTCTATCTGGCAGCAGAGCCCCTACCACTGTCCTCCTCTGCCCACACTCCCCCCCCCCCACACACACACCCACGAGCCAGCAGACTTCATTTCAGGAACTGTTCCTAAGGGGCAGTCTCCCCCACTGTGGGGACACACTCTTTCCTTGCTCGAATGGCTCTCCTTGTGGAGCAGAGATTCTCGCTTCCATTTTCCCTGTTTCCCCAGCCTGCAGAGATCTGCCAGGCTATTCTGGTCACTTCCTTTGGACAGTTCCTTGAATTGTTTTGATGCCATTGTATGATTCACCGACTCCAGCTTCCTTTCCCCTCTGAGGCATCTGGGAAAATCAGGCTCCTTTCATATTTTCCTTTGTTAATGGCTGTATCCTGAAGTCATTCATGCCTGGTTGGGCAGGGGGTGGTGGGAGCCGTGGGCCCAGTGCCCAGGCCTCCCAGGAACCGGCACTGTTCCTGGGTGGGTGGAAAGCCCTTCCGGTAGGAGGCTACTGCATCGGGGTAAGGCAGGTTTTCCACGCAAGTTCCAGGTGTCAGTGGGGGCGGGGGGGATGTGCCACTCACATCCTGGCATTCACGTGGAGGTAGGACACCTATTCAAGACGATGAGAGCTTTGTCCAAACACAGAAACACAGATCTGGACCTCATGGTTTAAAAGCTGGAAGCTTATGTCTTTTCTTGCTCAGGGACTGGACCACCACCCAGTGGTGCATGGGGCATTCCTGGGGCCAGCTGGGGTGGGGAGACAGCTGTGGTCCAGCATCCTTGCCTCTTGGAGCTTGACTCTTCATCAGCCCGCTGGGGTTAAGAAAATCACCTTAGAAATCAAAGATGGCATGACTCTCTTAAGACCATTTGGGCCAAGGGACCCACTATGGCTCCTCGGCTGAGGTGGGACCTGAGACGAGAGACAGCAGGAAAGCTGACCATGGCTTCCTCCCGCCCTGGCCACGCTGTGGTTCTGTAAGCACCTGCTACCGGCTCGGGTTGTGAGGGGGAAGGGAGAAGGGGTGATCCTTTGGAAGGGCTTACGCCCACGTAGTTGGAAGTAGCGGGAGAAAATAGAGCTTCACAAATAGAGTGACAGCTTTGTCCTGTCCCCTCCTGGCTACTTCCGGTCAGTAACTGCTGTGGACACTGATCATAATAGCAGGAAGAGAGCTCAGCCGTTGCCCAGTGAGTACGTGTGAACCGTCCTGCACCTGTCCCAGCGTTTAACGAGTGCATTAGCCCAGTGAAGTATGTGTTTTGTTATTATTCCCATTTTATAGCCGGGAGACTGAGGCTTACAGGAAAGTTACTAATTTGTCCAAGGTCACAACAGAACTGAAGTCTGAGCCTGGATTTAAGTGGCTTCAAAGGTTTTCTTCCTGTCACTATACAACCATGCTTCTTTGAACCCCAGTGTGTGTGTGTGTGGTGTGCTGGGATTCCTGTTCTGGTCATGTCCTCCTAGATCATACTAGTAATGAGAACATATCCTCGCTTCGGTACCACACCCTGCCAAGCCAGGAATGAGAGGAGGAATAGAACATTCCCCCATTTTTGCCCCAGAGACTCAGCAGCCCGCAGGTTTCCCAGGAGAAGTGGCTCTGTCTGGTGGGTTCTAGAACTGCGCTGTGTCTGTCCCCATCTCTCCCAGTTGCCACCTCTCCCCTGGAGTCCTTGTTTCCAGCTGGCTGACTCAAACCTGCATTCCTCTGTCCCATCAAATCTTCTTGGGAGATGACCCAGCCAGACAGCCAAACTGGCTTTTCCTTTCACTTTGGCTCTTGGACTCTGAGCCTGGGCCCCGTGCGTCCGCTCGCACTCTGCCGTCTGCACGTGAGGCCTGCTCTGATCCTGGACCTGGCACGTTGCCCACCAGGCCACACACGGCAGGGAGGAAGACGGATGGAGGCCCGGCGGCTCTATGGCTTGCTCCTGGAGCGGAGACCTGGACCCCGGCTCCATTCTCCTTCCCTCTCCTCGGTGCCTGACTGTCTCACTGATTCTCCTCATGGTGGCAGCACCCATTCAGCCACTGGCAAATCAGCTCTGCTAATTGTCCAGTTAATTAATGATGATGGCTGGCCATTCCCAGTGGAGAAGATGAGACAGGGACCGGATCTGTATGTGGTCCAGTTAACCAGGGGTGACTCAGGGAAAATGACTTACCTCTCTTCTCATTTCCATATCTGCACAATGGAGAGATAATAATAGAATTTACCTCATGCAGTTGTTTCAGGAATTAAATGAGCTAACATATGCAAGGGACTTAGAACAATGTTTGGCACAGGATCATCCCTAGCTAAGTCTTAGATAATTCATATGATTGGACATAATGTTACTTCCCTTCTCCTGGGGTCCTAATTTGTGGTCACGAATGGATGGCCAGCTCACTGAACCAAAATAGACTAAATGTGTTCAAACCACATTAGTAACCAATCCAATCCAGAGCGCGGCACTAGGATGAATTAGCTCTGGCTGACACTTCATTCTGGTTGACCCAGAATTACTGGACGGTGTTCAGGGGTCTGAATTACTTACGTGTATCTCCAAAGGTAAGAAGGAGCTTCTAGCAAAGAGATAATCTGGTCTTTTTAAATTCTTAAAATTCCCCGTGTAGTCTTGGACAAATCACACAGTCCACCCAACATTATCATGTCCAGATGGCCTCTTGAGCGCCCAGCATTTTCAATGAGCGACATGGGAATGTATCTTCAAAATCAGAAAGAACAGCCCCTGCTTACAGGTCCAGTATATAAACCACAAAATAACAGTAAATTCCAAAGCCAGTAGTCAGTGGTATAGACTGAAAAATGAGCAATGTGGGAGGAGTAACTTCTTCGTCAACTGGGTATAACGAATCCAGTGGGGTTTTGATGCTCCGAGCTGGTGACCCGTTTGAACCCACTGTTTGGTTTGCAGTATCTCTGGCCTCCACTGGGTAGGCGCAGGACCTGCGTGGGGCAAGGCAGATTCCCGGAACCCCAGCAGGAGCCTTGGCCCTCCTGCCACGGGATTTGCCTAGTGGCTCTGAGTGCAGGAAAGAGGCTGCTGGGCGCCTCCCAGCTCTGGTTTACTTAAGCTTACCACTCCGCAACTTGGTAAGCTGTCCTGAGCGCCGGTAAATAAATAGCCCGCCCACCAGGAGGACAAGAAGTTCTTGTCCCCCCACCGTGGAGAGGAAGAGTGACACAGTCATAGCCGTCAGCACCTTCTCTCGGCCTGGGAAAAAAAATCAAGAAGACCTTTATTGTAATGTAATTGTTAAGCTGACTGTACACTCACACCAAGGCAGTGTGTGCCGTGGCTGACCTTGAGGATTCTGAGGGCCATCTCTCCCGTAAGACACATGGTCTCAGACAATAGTCCCTCTTGCTACAGGGTCGGATCCTGGTGCTCATTCCCGGGCAGCTGAATGTGGCTTCTCGCGGGGCGCTGGGCTTTGAGATGTGATAGAAGTCTGAATGGGTGTGCGTAGCAGCACGTGTGGTGTGTGCACATGGGCATGTCTAGGTGTGCAGGGCACCCATCATTGTTGCTCAGGAACCTGAGGCCAGGGTCTGGGGTCCTCAGACTTATGGCCGTGCCCCCACTTGCTTGTTTTTACCAACACGTGACAATGACAATGAGGACTCATGAGAAGTTAGGTCCCAGCATTTTCAGAGTAGTCACGTGTCAGACACATGGAACTTACTGAGGTCCTTACTGAGGGCCTCACACTGACAGGCACGGTCCTGGACACTTCCTTTCCTCGCTTGCTCAACGGCGGACTTGAGGCTTGTGGCTGACTGGTGGAAAGCACAGGATGGTATTTCGAGTGGGGTTGGGGCCAAAGCCCACCGGCTGCTGGGAACTCAGATCTAAGAAACCATCTCCCTCACAGCAGACAGAGACTTTTCCCTGAGAAACACTGTCGTGGAATGTGTGGTCTGTGGGGGGCCCTCATCCCCTCTCCCCTGATGGCAGGGGTTCGGGACCCGCTGCTTCCAGCACACCTGCAGCAGCCCAGTAGATCTCTTTCTGGAACCATTTTCTTCGTGTGCTCGGCTCCTGTTTCCGTCCTCAGCATTCTCATTTCCTCCCCCTTTTCCTCCCATTAAGACCTTCTCATGAGGAGAGTGTGATGAACTAATTTCCCCTATGATGCCAATTACTGATCAAGCCTGAAGTGCTATTCTCTCCAAGATAATGCTCTCTTAAGAGGCAGGAAGATAATCGGTCTTTAAGTGTAGAATTAAGTGTGGAATTTTGAGGCATCAGTGAGCGGGGAGGGAAGGTGGGGTTTCAACACACACACACGTGTGCCCACACGAGCACGCGCACCATCACGTACAATGGACTCATCAGCTCTGCTCACTGGAAAGGGCGGTGCTGGCTCTTCTCACGGTAGGAGAAAAGACATAAGACGTTGTCCAGACCCCGTCGCTCTGTCCTTCCTTCCTCCCTGGTCCTTACTGAGGGCCTCGCACTGACAGGCACGGTCCTGAATGCTTCCTTGCCTCGCTTGCTCAACGGCGGACTTGCGGCTTGTGGCTTACACAGGGCAGCTCCTCAGCACTGGGGCTAAAGGAAGGAGGGGAAGTTCCTTCTGGAAGCGCTGGCCCGAGGCCCGCTCTGATGGCCAGCACTCCCTGCCGTTGGGGCCCTCTGTCTAGGGTACTGTGGCCCTCGCCTGAGTGCGGGTGTCCTTCCCCAGCCCTGTGGCTCCTCAAGCCCACATTCTTTGGAGAGAAAGCAGGGGCTGGAAGCGGGTGTCAGGTTGCACAGCCTTGGCCCAGAGTGCTGTTCCTGCGCCCTGCCCCAGCGCTCTCCCCCTGACTGCTGGGCGAGCGCAAACATTCCATTTCTTCCCTCTATCAGTCCGACTCTGCCAGAATTCCTGTCTGAATTCCTCTTCATTAATAGTGATGTGCTCTCCGCCCGGAAGTTCCTAAGAGCCCGTTGCAGTGGATAATGATTGTTTTTGCAGGAGGGACCCCGATGGTTTTTCCGTTTCTGTTTCCATAATATGTCCCGAAACCCACACTTCATTGAAAGCAGATGGCGAACGCGTCCCTCAACGTGCAAGGAGAGACGCCGGGCTGGGATGGCTCTGAGGTGTCTGCCTGCTGGGCCGCCCTGGCACGGAGAGGGGCTGGGGCGACGGAGCCCCCAGTCGGGGCTCCGGTCGGGAGTGCACGGGGTTCGGGGGAAACTGTGCCAGTCTGGGTGGCTGGGAGGGAGATCAGAAATGGTAGGCGTGGGTGTGGGCCCTCGGTGGGGGCTGTTAGGGTGGGGAGAGATGAAGAGAGAAGAAAAGAGGAAAGCTAAGCGGGGGAGACCGCCTGGACTCTCCCGGTCCATTCTCTCACTGACCTGCTCTGAGTCTTGCCGGGTCAAGTTCTCGGCAAGTGCAAGCATCTGGCCGCTGCCCTTGTGGAGAAAGCTGGTACTGGAGTCTCAGCCACGGAGACCCCGGCCTGACCCCTGTACTCATCTGCCTCCATGTATTCTCTACCCCCCAAGAACATAAACCCTACTTCTCTGTCTCCAAACAGGGCTTGCTGCTAACCCCTGCTGGCCAACAGAATCTTGCAGGACGCCAGCCCTGCCTGGAGCCCCAGGCCCCTAGGACAGATGGTTGTGTGTTGTGCTGCGGGTCCTGTGGTGCCCTGACCAGCAGCTTAACCCCCCGGGTTGCAGCGCATGCCTGCATTTGGCTCGCTTGTCGGAGGCGGCCAGTGCCACAGAGACGCCGGGCACTGTGGACAGCTCCTCTGGGCACCGGGCGAGCATGCCTCCCCCCGGTCCTGAGCCCACATGGCAGCACAACTGTCAAGGGCTTCGAGAACCCTCCCAGCCTCAAGGCTGCGTGTAGCACATGCTCCACACGGCCCTTCCCCTGCATGCACACCCGTGCTGCAGATTCAACACAGCCCACGTGGAGGTTTAGACCTGTTCACGAGTGACCTGGGTAAAGCCGGCTTCCCCAAACTTTCTTTTAAATGCATGACTGAGGTACCTCTTGGGGGAAAAAATACTTATCTTCAAGGGTGAGGGAGCATGGCAGGACAGCTTTGACTCAGAACAAACACAAGGGGAAAGTAGATCGAGGTGTGAGCCATTGGGGGGGTGCAGTGTGTGTTCAGTTTGCCTCCTGTCCAGCTGCTGCGGGCTCATGGCTGAGTCCTCCTGAAAGCAGGGGCGGTGAGCCCACGGATGGATGGATGGGCCCAGCAGGGCCCAGCTGGTGGAATAGCACACAGAGGAGAAGAAGCTGGGCCCACTGGTGGAGTATCACAGAGAGGAGGAAAAGCCTTCCCCACCCAGGCAGCAGAAGAGTGAGGCTTGGGCTCCAGTGTGTGGGCACTGCTTGGAGGAAATTGGGGGGCGCTGGGAAGCTAGTGGGAAGTGGGAGGGCCAGAAGCAGGGAAGGAAAAGCCAACTGCATCCAGTAAGGCAGTGACTCAGTGCACGGGGCAGCAAATAGGCAGCCAGTTGCGGTGGGGAGATTTGCAAGATTGCTCCAGAAGTGCTGGAAGGCTCAGTGTGTGCGGGTCTGCAAAGCCAGCCCGTGTTGCAAAGCGTTTCCTTCTAGAGTGTGACATGTGCAGGGAGGGCCACGGTATTGGAGGATTTGCCCATCAAGCACCGATGATTTTACTTTGCAGACCATCTTGGACAGAATCCCCTGCCCGGTCTCGTGAAAATTTAGCTGGTAACCTGGTTTAATTCCACACGCCCCCGATTCAGGAAACCCAACCTGAGGACAGAGATGTCATCTGTTAGGGTGACTGAAAATCCAGAGCATCAGCCTCAGAGAGGAGAAGTTGGCGTGCAGTTGCTCAGGAAGTCTGAGAGGAATTGTTTGTGAGGGGGAAGGGGAAGGGGAGACAGAGGGCCCAGAAGGGTCGTGTGGCCGGAGGACCCCAATCCTACCAGTGACATTGTGATTTATCATGAAAAATACATACAGTTGACCCTTGAACAATGTAGGGCTTGGGGTGCTGACTACCTCTGAGCTGAACATCTGCATATAACCTTTGATTTCCCCCAAACTTAACTATTTCTAGCCTACTGTTGGCCTTTCCGATAACATTAGCAGTCCATTAACACATACTTTGTGTGGTTCATGTACAATATATTGTATTTTTACAATAAAGTGAGCTACAGAAAAGAAAGGGTTACTGAGAACCCCTGCATAGATAAATAGGCCCATATAGCTCAAACCTGTCTTATTCAGGGTAAATTATAATTGGTCTTCATCAACTTTTCTGGCACAGAGCTCCTAAAACCTTTGGCATCTCCTAAGCAACAAAGGTGTCTTCCGTGATGTGAACCAGGTGACTTTGGGACCAGGAGAACGAACTGCGTGATTAGAGGGTTGGAATTTTAAGTTCTACTTGACCGCGGGGAAGGAGGAGTGGCTGGAGATTGACTCCGTCTCCAGTCACGCCTATGTAATGAAGCCTCTGTAAAAACGAAGGATGGGATGTAGAGACCTACCAGCCCGCATTTTCAGCCATTCGGTCAGAGCACAGATGGCAATCTAGACTTGCGGCTGGCATCATCTGAAGTGGGGGGAGGGTCATTCTTGGGGGACTGGGCCCTCGACCTGTGGGATCCCACGCTGTCTCCAGGTAGATGTTGAGAGAATTGAGTTGAATGGTAGGACGCCCAGCCAGTGTCTGACACCTGCCACCCCCTCCCCACCCCATGCACCTTGGAACCAGGTGTAGAACACCTTACCACCCATATTCTCAACGTCAAGGACATCTCTTACTTTCCCTCTAGGCTTTGATGATGCCTTCTCCTTCCAAAGTCTTCCTTCACTTCTGGCCGGCCATTCTGATTTGATTCTTCACAGAGCTTGTCTTAGGTTGTTCCTTTTCCTGAGGAGAACCCATGGCCTCCCCCAGAACCACTCACAGGGCCTGGCATGGAATGCTGGCCTTTCTTGGGCACATGGCCCAGTAAGAAGGATCACCTGCATCGCTGACAGATATGTTGATGGATTAAGGGCTGTTGAAAACACCTTCTCCTGGTGTCCCCAACCCCATAAGGTGACATATCTGGGGGTAAAGAGAGGACAATTTGACTGTTGTCAGCTGTCCACCCTTGGTGTCTGTCAAGGCTCGCTGAGGGATGGGAAAGCACAAATCCACGTGTCGAGTTGGCAAACCCGGGAAATGCTAGTTTTATTGAAACTTGAAACATGTCGCAGAAGGTCTAGGTTCAGGGCCATGTTTCTTCTTCTCTGACCCAGAACAGCTTTGTTGCAGTTTCTGAAGACTTGTGATTTTTCTTTCCTAGAAGGATAATAATAATAGTACCAACCATTGACTATGTACTGTATATTAGATCGTGCGTGTGTGCGCGCACACGCACACACACACTTCACAATATCTAATTCTATACCAAATGTATGAAATGGGTACTATTATCATCCTCAATTTTCTGGTAACTAGAGAACCAGAGAAGCTAAAACGTTGTCTGAGTCTAAACAACTAGGAAGTGGTGGGAGCGGGCGTGACGGGGCTGTCGGCCTCTCACCGCCTCTCCCACGTGGCACACACGTGAGCACCATGCCCCACGCTGTGCTGGGAAGGCCTCAGAGATGAGATGGGGCCGGGCTCGTGTCCCACGACTCTTCCCGCCTCTCCCGGGACTCTTAGGGCCTTCCACCGTGGAGGACGGGCGGGCCAGCAGGACGGCTGACCACGTCAGTCCTCTGGGGGGAGAGCCGAACTCAAGTCTGATTCATAAGCTCTGCTGTTGGCTTTGTTCGCTCTAGGAAATCCTGTTCTCACGGTTTGCCAGGCAGAGACCCGCTGGCGTGGCGTCCAAACTGGGGCCTGGCTGATGTTTCGGTCCAGGAACTGCACGCCTCCTTGGGAAGTCACTGCCCCTTCCCTGATAAGAATGCAGCGTCCAGCACAAAGCACCTGGTCAGGGGCCAGGAGATGTGGGCTGGGCTTCCCTTGGGCAGGCCTCTTACCTCTCTGGGCCTCAGTTTCTCCTACTCTAACCAGCGGCCCGGATGCAGTGGTCAAATTCCTCACAGTGCCTAACGTGTGATGATTAATCATAAAACTCCAGGACATTTTGTTCCTACAATTTTTTTCTGTCCAAGCGCGTCTGGCTAGACACAACATAATAAAAATACCCCCTGAGATCAGAAATGTGAAGGGAAGGTTGCCTACAAGGTCAGACTTGTTGGAATCTCTCCTTTCTGTGAATCTCTTTATTATCCTCTCAGGGAGACTGTATTCCAGGGATTTGGGTGGCAATTTTTACGTACCCAAATGATGTACAGTTGACCCTTGAAAATGCAGAGGTTAGGGGAGCTAATGCCCTGTGTGGTCAAAAACCCCAGCATAAATTTTGATTCCCCCCTCAGAACTTAACTGTTAAGCTTACCATTGGCTGGGAGCCTTACTGATAAACGGCTGATGAACACGTATTTTGTACATTGTGTGTATGATACACTGTGTACTCACAATAAAGTAGGCCAGAGAATTGAAGAAAATTGTCAGGAGAAAATACATTTACAGTGCCGTATGACATGCATCGGGAAAAATCCATGTATACGTGCCCTCGTGTAGTTCAAATTCATGTTGTTCAAGGGGCCGACTGGACAACAGACGATCAAGAAGTTAGCGTAAGTCAATGTAACGTGCCCACTGCCCAGCTTCCGAAGTCCAGCACAGCCCGTGCCCGCCAAGCCCCTCTCCTCCGTTCCCACCGTTTGTTAACCGCTCTCCTCCCCGAGGTGACCACTGTCCAGAGTCCATCTCTGTCGCTGTCATCCGTGTCACACTTGACGGCACTCTAGAGAGGTAGGACATCACGTAAGCAGTGTCGTGTGGCATATTTCATTTTTTTTTTTTTTTTACTTGCTCTCTGTATTTTGTGATTTTTATCCATACGGATCCATTTCTAAGCCTTATGATAGTCTATTGTAGGGATCGGTCCGAGTGTCTGTCCATACAGTTTCCTCTTGGGGAACTTCGAGCCTGCTTCCTTCCTATCTTCTGCCTTAACCCTCTTTCCTTTCTTCTCTCCCTCTCTCTTTCCTCCCTCCCTACCTCTTTCTTTCTTTCTTTCTTTCAATTATTTACTTTTATCACTTTAATTTTCTTGTCCATTATTTACTCAGTGCTGTTCTAAACATCCCTGTATATGTTTCCTGAACATACATGAAAGCAGTTTTTCTAGGAGGGTTGTTGCTGGTCTGACGTTATAAAATATTTCCAAATTTCTCGTCAAGGTCAACTGATTTGCGCTCCTACCAGCAGTGTCTGCCTCCCTCTCTCCAGTAACATTTGGTTTGGTTCTGTCAGACCTGTCTTCATAAACAACAAAGTTCTTTGAGTAAGTCAAACCTTCAAGGGCTTCAAAATTCAAAACCATGACAGGAAAGAATGGGAGGAATCTCTGTTCCTGTCCCCAGGACCCCTGGTTTCCAGGTCAGCGGACACTGTTGCCAGTGTGTCCTTCCCAAATGTTGTATGTCTATAGACAAAGGTGCTCCTGTGGGCGTGGCCTCTCCCTGACCGCGTAGCTCGCTCCCTCCATCGGAGGCATCCTGGCCCTTCCTGACAACATATCCTACAGATCCTTCCCTCCCTCTGCGGAGCTGCGGCGTTTTTTATTTGTTTGTTTACATCATTCACTGCTACTTGGCTCTTTTTTAAATTAGAAGAGTAAATTTTTTTTTTTTCAAAATGTATCATACATAATAGAATATAAAACATTTATGTACAATCAGAAAAGAATAAAATGAACCCCCCATAAGGCTCGGGAGGATTGTGTTGGTATCTTCAAAACCCTCCTGGCTTCTCTTTCCAGAGAGAGCCCCTTCCCCCTACCCCCAGCTAATCCCTCTGTTCCCCAGAGGAATCATGGCTCAATTCTGACAGCAAACACAAATTTAACTGGAATAAAAAGTAAAACTGCCCCCTTGGTTCCCAGGAGAAGATACATTCAGTGGAATCTCTGGGTTTAGATTCCCCAAGTTTGGATTTCCAGAATGAGCCCCCTCTGGAGAGGTTGAGGGGGAGCGAGGCCACAGTGAGACCTGGGATATGTGGGCTCATACCTTAAAGCATCTGGTATGGAACAAGTTCTGGGTCCCAGAAGTAATGTGATCGGTCAGGTAGGCTGCTCAGAATTTCCTGGGTCTAAACTCACCATAGCCCACCTCCAGCTCCCAGGTGTCCGTCAAAAGAGCACATTTCTAGGGGTGGGAGGTGTGGAGATGGGGAACCTCAGCTGGTCCAAGCAGTAGGTCATAGAGGAGGAGGAAGGAACATCATCAGAACATGGACAGAATAAGTCAAATAAGTTCAACCGGACCTTGGTAAGTTTCACAAGATGGCAGTGGGGATGTTCTGATGACCCCAGTGGCATATCCTATGCTGCTGCTTTCCTGGTTTACTCTCTCATTTTAGTGGAGTTCTCTCTGTGGCAGTTTCCTGAGAAATGATGTGTAGGAGAGACTTTTTTTGAAGATTTGCATGTTGTAGGACATCTTTGTTTTATCCTCATACCCAATATTTTCGCCGGCTGTAGAATAGAGGCCAGATAGCTTTTTTCTGTAGAATATCTTCTCGCTTCTAGTATCATTCTCAAAATCCTAAAGCCATGAGTCCTGATCCTTTTTGTGGCCTTTTTTTTTTTTTTTTTCCTCTCCAGAAACCTGTAGGTTCTTCCAATGGTTCTTGGAACTGGAAATTTCACATGACATGCTTTTGTAGGAATCTCAGTGGGCTCTCACCATTTAGCCACACATACCCTTCCATTTTGAAAATGTTCTTGAATCGTTTCATTGATTTTCTATAGTGTTTTCTGGAAACACTATTCAGTTTTCCATCATCACTTTTCCCTTTCAGTGTTTTCTGGAAATCCTGCTCTATACCAGTCTTGAGCCAGCTGGGTCAGTCCTCTAGTTTTATTATTTCACTTTCTATTTTTCATCTTTTTGTGATTGTGACTACTCTCTGGGATAACTCATCAAATTTAACTTCCATCTAGCTTGGTATTGTTGCTTCTGCAATTGTATTTTGAATTTCCGAGATCTGTTCTGTGAGCTCTGAATGAGTCTTCTTCCAAAAAACCCATTTTTCATGTCACGAATGAAAATCTTCCCTATTGGTCAGATGGTATTAATTGTGCATGCGTTTGTGGGTCCATCCTGGCCTGCACAATTTGAGTTGAGGAATGAAAGGCTGATTAGAAGCTCCAAGTTCATGATGGGGACTTGTTGGTTTTCACACTATGATGTGACCTAGAGGGACCATTTGTCGGGGGACCCCTGGTGTCAGTATCTTAGGAGCTTTCCTCTTGGGCTCGTAAGATTCTCCATAGAGAGTCTTTCCATCCCCTGGCTGCAGACTGAGTCTGGCCATCTGTGTTCCACGGGCGGAATGGAAGAAAGGGGCTGAGATGTGTCTGCATGAAGCATTCAGGACGCATATTGTACCTGTACCCACAACAGGGATGGACGTCTTTCAGCCCCGGGAACTTCTGTTTTACCCTCTCCGGGGAGATGAGGAAGGAGTGGCACAGGGGCAGAGACTGAACTAGGGATTTGGAGATGAATGACTTCTGAAACAGCTTTCACCTAGTTCTTACCTCATCACCCTCCCCAGCCCAGTTCTGATGGCTAGCTTCGGGACAGCTGGACTGGCCATATCTTGATTCTGCTTTCAAATGGAAATCTTTGGGAAGTTTCTCTCTGTCTTGCAGTTGCTTGTCAAATGCAGGCAATAAAAGCCAACTCATGGTACGGATGTTTTGTTTCTCTACTTCTTAACTAAAACCACACGTTGGTTTGGTGCATTTTTCTTTGTGTAGGCAACAACTTGTTTCGGGCAACATGCTATGTGTCCTGGGTTTTTTTTTTTTTTTTTTTTTTTTTTGACAGACAGAAATCACAAGTAGGCAGAGAGGCAGGCAGAGAGAGAGGAGGAAGCAGGCTCCCTGCTGAGCAGAGAGCCCGACGAGGGACTCGAGCCCAGGACCCTGGGATCATGACCTGAGCTGAAGGCAGCGGCTTAACCCACTGAGCCACCCAGGTGCCCCTGTCCTGGGGTTTTTACTAGATCAGCACCGCATTTCTGGTCCTGATGTCTGTATCCATCAGCTTAAGCTAAACTGTGTTGCACTAATAGAGACCTCCTCAATCCTAGTGCCTTACGATATCAAATATTTCTTGCTCGTGTACATATTGGCAGTGCATCGACATTCACTCTGTATTCCTTGTTCTGTGATCCTGCTGACCGAGAAGCCTGTATCTTAGTCCTGTGACAAAGGCAACAAAGCAGTGGCTGGACCATGCAGTGACCCTTAAAACATCTGTTCAGACAATGTGTGAATTCCATCAGAAAAAGGTGCCCCCCATGGTGAAACCCGAACTCCATGAGCAACGTGTAGGGTCCTCCCATGAGGAAGGGTCCCCAAAGGCGGGTCCTTCTGGGGTTGAATCTAAAAGTAGGAAACAGCAAATACCTGTAATAAAGGATCCAATAATGCCATCTGTCACAGTTTCTTTATCATTATTATTTTTTCGTCTTCTTGAAACCGGCTAATCCAAAACTGGGGTTGGTCTTTTTCATGCTATGATGTTGTAACAAGGTGAGACATAGCCGTTGGACCTCTCTGCCCTTCCAGTCCCTACCCCTTCAGGGGGGCAGCACATGGCCTGGATTCTCGAAGACTACTGGCGCTTGGGTTGACTCTGTTACCACCATACATCCTGACCTGTTAGCGCTCGATTACAGGATAGGAAGGGGATACCCGCTGTGATCGGTCCCGGCAGGGCACCAGCCCTAACCGTCAGAGCCCCACTCGGCCTCAGAGGTTCTTTTATGTAGAACCCCGTTCCTGCTGCTGCGGAAATCCTGGGCTCACGTCAGATGTCTGTGTGCCTGCTGGTTTCCGGACTCGGGTTCCCATGAGGTCCCTCTTGATCTCATTACTCATGGAGAGCCTCAGAAGAGGCTCCCGTAACCTGAAGTAGCTTGAGAGAGTCTGTATTCCAGCAAACAGTGCTCCGCACTGGAACACAAGGCAGGTACTGGTTCCCTCCTGTTCTCTAGCTGCTGACTGAGCATGAATTAATTTGGTTTACATTTTTGGGAACAATAATTAGCTCATGATTCATGCTGAAGAAAATGTCCCTATCTCTTCTGCTCCATGAGGGTTTATTTTAGTTTCCTCATTTGTTTATGTTGAAGGTTCCAAGATCCTTTGGCCTCACGAAATCTGCAAAAAACTCACTCTCTAAACAAACAGCACCTTTCTCTGGGTCTGTAGGATACAGGCTATTTATTTTGATCTGAAAGTGACCAGCAGTATTTTATGCATTTGTTCCAGATGTTGCACCCAAAAGGGCTAACCTAGCCCGTGGACAACAGTGTCATCTCGGCTCCCGAAGTGGGGATAGAACCTTCGCCCGCTGGAGGACAGTGGATGCTGCGGAGATTTGTGGGTGAGCACTGCTGTCTAAACATCTCTCCCTACAGATACTCAAACTGACCACATAAACCAGTCACACGGATCTACTATTATGTCTGGATTGGGTTACTTTGCTTGTGAATATGTTAGGGAAAGTCACAAAATTGGGGTTAATCGAAAAGCCATTCTTCGCCTGGACTCTCACAAGGGAGAAGGATCCCGTGGTGGTCATCAGGGCTGTCCGAGCATGTTCCCTTGTCATGGGCTCACCTGCGACACACTGCCCCACCACATGGTACTCAGGTGGACCACAGGTCTCACTCCGGCCAATGACGTGTGAGCAAAGCCTCAAGCACCACTGTGGAATTTACCAGGGGTCCTTCTCCTGATGCAGTCATCTTGCGTGTACTTGCTGGTTGGGTCCCGGGGTAACAGGAAGCTGAGCTGGTCTGCACTGGACATACGGTGTGAGGGAGAAATTAGCTCTGCGATGTTAAAGCACTGAGATTCTGTGGTTATTTATAAGTGTAGTTAAACCCCCGGAATCTTGGCTAGTGAACTCACCTGGTGACTAAAAACCCAAGCTTTTTCTAACTCTGACGCAAAGCCCAGGAAGCCAAGAAAGAGAAGATTTAAATAGGACTATATTTCTAAAAGTCAACATTTTCTAAATGGTAAGAATCACCAAATAAAAAGGAAAAGAGGAAAGGTGAACTGAGCGAAAGACGTTTGCAGCTCAGGGTCCGAGGGCCGGTTTCCCTGGTGTGTATAGAGACCTGCACTTGCCCCACCTCCACCTGTGATGCCCCTCCCCCACACAGCCCCAAGACTCGGCTTCTCACCTGCTTCTAGAATTTGCTCCAATGCTATCTTCTTGGTGAGGCTTTCCTGGCCTCATTTGTTTCAAATGGTAGCTCTCACACAGCCTCTCTCCTCTTCTCTGCTTTATTCTTCCGATAAAAGTGGTAGTCCAGGTTTGTGTAGACGTATTTGTCTATGTTGGCCTGTCTCAATCCAGTAGAATGTAAGCTCCATGAAGGGAGCTGTTTTCTTTGTGTGTGTGTATGTTTTGGTTACCGTTCTATTTCCAGTATTTAGAAAAGTGTTAGGTGCGCAATAAGTATTTAGTCAACAGATTGATGAAGTCTGTTAAGTGAAAACGTACAGAGTATGAGTTCTCTGTTACCATAAAAAATTTTCCCTTTTACCTAATACAGACGGTTGGAAATTTTATAGAGTGAACAAAGGCTTTCTCCAACAAATAAATTGCAAGGAGTATAAAAGAAGGAAAGTAGAGGGAGAATCTGGAGATTAAAAGAGACTTAAAAGGCCTAGCAATAAATTTAAATAAGTAAGTTTCTGAAAATTTAAGGCATTTATGAAGCAATTGGACATTTGAATACTAACTGGACATTTTTTAATATAAAGGGATTTTTGTTGACTGTTAGGTGTGATTATTGTATTTTGGTTATATTTTAATAGTCTTCTTTTAGACATACGCCCCGAAATCTTCATGGGTGAAATGCCGGGATATCTGGGAAGGGACAGGTGGGTGTGGTTGAAACAAAGGTCTTATTGTGCTGATACTACTGGAAGCGGGAGGTGGGAACAGGGGGGTTCCATTATAGGATTTGTGCCCACTTTTATATATGTTCAGCATTTACAAGAGCAAACATTTACGAAAGAATATACACATGCGTGCACATTCACACACATTCTATTGACTTTTATATGCGTAAAATATCTCTAGAAGGATCCTCAAGAAACGTATTATGTTATCTATGGGAAGGGAAGGTGGGAAGCTATGCTATGAGTAGAAGGGAGTTAGGAGTTTTTAAAGAAAACTTTTACATAGTTTTTGAACTTTGAGCACCGTGAATGTATTATCCATTCAAAAAAATTTTTTGTTAAATTAAAAGGGAATCTTTTTTTTTTTTTAAAGATTTTATTTATTTATTTGACAGAGAAATATCACAAGCAGATGGAGAGGCAGGCAGAGAGAGAGAGAGAGAGAGAGAGAGAGGGAAGCAGGCTCCCTGCTCAGCAGAGAGCCCGATATGGGACTCGATCCCAGGACCCTGAGATCATGACCTGAGCTGAAGGCAGCGGCTTAACCCACTGAGCCACCCAGGCGTCCTAAAAGGGAATCTTTTAATCCAAATTGTGAAACCAGGCAGCCTGAGATCACACCCCCAGCTCCATGATTATCAGCTGTGTGAATTCAGGCTGGTTGTCTAACATCTTTAAGCCTCAATTCCCCTCCAAAAAATGGGGAGAAGGTTATCTCCCTCCTGGAGATGAAGAGTATGAAACACTTCACATACTGCTCGAGACAGGGCAAACTCTGAGTACATCTGAGCTCTATTCATTGTTTCCAGTCTGGAGCAAGGGCTCTTGGGGGGCCAAGGGCAGGAATGAGGACCATCACTGGCTTCAGCCGAGAGCTCCAAAAAAGAGAGATGCTTGTTTGTTTTTGATGTTCAGATGGTCTTGCCTTGATTAATATCAGCTGCGTGAGAGAAGACTGTTATTTATCTTAGAGAAGACGACTTTGGTTGGTACTCTGTCTGATTTTCATGGGCCTTTATTTTAAAATTGTGGTTTGAGGCCTGCCTCAGGAATTGGAAACAGCTGGGGCTGAACCTCCGAGCGGCTCTGCTGTGGGCAATACTTAACCTCTCTCGGCCACCGCGCCGTCTTCATCTGTAAGATTCGTGAGCAGGGTCAGACGACTCCAGCTCCAACAGCCTGTGATCCAGTTACGTGTTACCTCCCTGAAAATATTCAGAAATCTGTTTCTACTGGGCTGTGAGTTCAGTGGTGGGTGAATTCAAATTCACTCATTCCTTCATTTGTTCATTCAATCAGTCATTCATTCACCAAACACATGCCAGGCATGATTCTCAACCCTGGAAATCCAGCAGTGAACAAAAAATGAAAGTGCTCTCATGGAACTTAAATTCCAATAGTGGAAGATAAACAACAAGCAAGTGAACCAACCACCAATCAACAAATTGGAATAATTTCTGATGATTACGTGTACTGCCGGGAAAATAAAATAGGGAGGTGGCATAAAGAACAGTAGGGTGGTCAGGAAAGTTCTCTTTCTAAGGGGAATAGTTGTGCTAGACCTTATAGATAAGACATGAGTCATGCAAAGATCTGGGAGATGTGGTCTAGAAACAGGCGGTTCAAATGAAAAACAAACGAACCAAAAAAAAACCCCAAGGTACTTCCCTGGTGTGTTGGCTTTTAAGGGAACTCCCTGTACACTCCCCAGTCCGCACCCCGCCCCTCCCCCGGGCCTGGGCCCCAGCCCACAGAAGGGCTGCATTAGAGAAGGTTTATTCCTTTAAAAAATAATGCATGCTAAGGTTCTTCTGGGAACTTCTCTAAGGGACTCGATTTTAAAAAAAGTAATGATAGATCAATTTGGTAAACACATGCTTTGCGTTATTCTGAAGGCTGTCCTATGGGGCGCCTGAGTGGCTCAGTCAGTTAAGCTTCCGCCTTCGGCTTGGGTCATGATCCCAGGGTTCTGGGATCAAGTCTCACACCAGACTTCTTGCTCAGCAGTCCTGCTCTCCATGCTGATGCTCTCTCTCACTCTCTCTGTCAAAAATAATAATAAAATAATAAAATAAAATAAAATCTTACAGAAAAAAAAAAAGACTGTCCTAATAACTAATACCAAAAACTATGAAAGACTCTGGGGAACAGTATTTAATTCTCAGGAAAGAAAGGGGAATCTCTGGAATTTGCTTGTTCTTATCTTATCTTACCTTATCTTTGTTTTGTTTTTTAAATGCCTGTGCCCCCAGAATCTTCTAGGAGGAAAGAATGACACAGCTCTGCTCCTGATACCCTATGTCCTTTAGGTCACTTTGCTCCGCTCTGGGCAGAGGATGGAGCTGAGGGGCGGGGGGTGGCGGGCACCACGCTGGACTGAGCATGCGCAGGACTTGTCTTTCTGAGCAAATGCCGTTCCTCTTCAATCGCACAAGGGCTGCTTTTGAAAACCCTGCAAGATCGGTGGGCCCACGATTTCAACTGATATTTAAGAAAAGACCTTGTAGGTGTAGATCCATTGAATTCAGCTCCTGGCAGGCACTAAACAACGCAGAGTCACACCTTTGCCTCACACAGCATTGACCCCGCACCCCAGGAATCAGAACCCGGGAACCAGGTGGTGAGGGGGGGAGTGCTCGGTAGTTGACAAAGGATCTTGTCCCGGCGAACTCACGCACTCAGCTCGGTGGGGACCGGGCTGATGCCTCCCTTACTACTTTCAGGGACCCGTAAGAATGTCTTACTTTCTCTGCAAGCCAGAAGGAAAAAAAAAAAAAAAAAAAAAAAAGATGAACTTTTAAGCCAAAGAAGATGTTTCAATAGATAATATTAACATATTCATCTTTTTATCCGTAGAGTCATAAAACATGATTTTTATTTGATTTATTTATTTTTTTAACAGAGGAAGATCCTATGAAGGCAAAAGAGCCCAGGGCTCTGGGTGTGTTCAGGGTTAATGACTAATAATACGGTAATAAAGTTACACATTTATTATTTATGATCAGCAGAGGATATGTTACAGACAGAAAATTTTAATGAGTTTATATTTTTAAAAAATGTCGCACTGTGAGGAACGGTTGGCTACCTGATGAGGATCTTTCTTCCGGCTTCTTTACTTACGGGAATTTTTTTTCCTGATTTTCTCCATCCATTTCCCATCCCTACCCCATCTCTTTAGCATCACGGATGTTACTTTGGTCATCCTCTTAGCCACGTTGCTGGGAGAAATCGGTGGAAAATTGTATGCAAAACAGCCAGCCCATTACCTGAAACACAAGTACCTGCGAACGGTCTTGACTGTCTCCCTGTGTCCCTCATCCTTTCTTCCTTCCTCCTTCCCTTTCTGCTCGCTCCTCTTCCCCCTTCTCTAGTTTCCTCTCTTCCCTACTAACAAAGCATGCTTTTCCTTGTGCCCTGCCCAGTGCAGCCTGAAGTGACGCCCAAAGAGGAAACTCAGCCCTGGGAATCATAATAAGATACATGCAAAAGGATGTTCTTGTAACGTGTGTCCTTTCCCAGAGAAATGATCTCCTGTCCTGCTTACGTAGAAGGCCTTGTGTTTGTGCATGTGTCCTCGTGGGTGCCTAGCAGAATCCACCTGTTTAAGCGTTTCAGGAAATCTTGCTATAAATTTTGCCTGATAAGTCCTCACTCTGCTTCCCTTAGAAATATACTAAAAATATACTTCTGTGTCTTGACAGCAAGTTGAGGAACATGACAGCCGAGGACACTGAATTAATGTAAGTCATAAAAGTTTTACCTCCGTGAGATTCGCTCTGGAGATCATAAAGCTGTAGTCCATGAAAAATAGCACATGACTGCAAGCATGGGGTAGATAAATTAGCCTTTGCATTTTGCTCTGAATCTTGGCAGCGGAGAGGGCAGAGTAATACCTTTGCTGTAAAACTTTGAGTTTGTAAATAAACATAATTTAGGCTTCAAAAATGGGGAGGGCCGAGAGTTGGTCACAGTGCAAAAAAAGGTCCTTGCCAAGTTTTAAAGCCCACAGATTTATGCAAATTCTGGAAGGCCACTTGGTACAGAGGAAACTTGGACCCGCATTCAAACACTAGCTCTGCTGTTTAACTGCATCCAGTGTTCACTGCTCCCTGGCCATGGCCAGGCTCTGACCTCTTCAAGAGTAGTGGAATTTCTAGAATGAAGCTTTCTCTACCCTGAAAGTGCACAATGATCTAAAAGAAAATGTTGGTTTGTTGGTTTTGTTTTTGTTTTTATGTCGTATCTTACCTAATATGTTACAGAAGGCATGGTACAAAATAGACATTTTATAATAATAGTATTTTTAAAAGTCTTTTACTTATTATAACTATACTATGTACACAAGTAAAGATTACATCTGTATCATTATTTGGCATTCATCTACAATATTTGCTCACTTGAAAATGGGAAAACCCATCAAAATACCAGGTACCATAGGCAAAGCACAGGGATTTTTTTTTTTCCTTACTCACTCCTTTAATTTTTGACACAAATGGCAGCCCAGAAGCATACAATATTCCATGCCTTATAAAGACATTATGTTACAGTTTTATTGAGATTTAATTGGCTACTACACTGTATAAATTTAGGGAGTACAGCACAATGCTCTAATATGTATAGTAAAATGGTCACCACTATAAGTTAACATATATCGTCTCATATAGGTACTATATATATATTTTTTTCTTTCCCCTTGTGATGAGAATACTTGAGATCTATTCTCTTAACAACTTTCCTGTGTAACACACAGAAGCATTAGCTACGGTCACCATTTGTACATTTCATCCCTAGTACTGAGTCGCCTGACAGCTGGGAGTTTGTACCTTCCTCTGGTTCACCCTCCTCCCTCCTTCCATGTGCCCCCCCCCTTTAATAACCACAAATCTGGTCCCTTTCTATGAATTTGCTTGTGTGTTTTGGATTCCGCACATAGGTGGGATCGTACAGTATTTGTCTTTCTCTGTCTGACTTACTTCACTTAGCATGATGCCCTCCAGGTCCATCCACATTGTTGCAAATGGCAGGATTTCCTCATTGTTTAAGGCTGAGTAATACTCTTGTTTTTGTTTTTGTTTTTTTTAAGATATTATTTATTTATTTGACAGAGATCACAAGTAGGCAGAGAGGCAGGCAGAGAGAGAAGGGGGGAAGCAGGCTCCTCACCAAGCAGAGAGCCCATGCGGGGCTCGATCCCAGGACACTGAGATCATGACCTGAGCCGAAGGCAGAGGCTTAACCACTGAGCCACCCAGGCGCCCATGAGTAATACTCTTGTACAGCTTCTTCATTCATTTGTCCATCAGTGGACACTTAGACTGTTTCCGTGTTTCTGCTTTTTAGGATGGTGAAACCATTCAGTAATGGTAGGTACATTACCCTACGCATGTGGCAAAACCCATAGGACTTCACAGCACAGAGTTAACTTTAATGTCAGTAGAGCTTTTAAGAAATCATTTAGGAAGCAGGGGGTCCCAGTTTGGAATGTAGGCATGCCGCCACCGAAGGGGAGGGCAGAAAAGTTTTCGATGGTGGAACTTTGGAAATGAGTGGAGACGGTAAGACCCAAGACAGAAGGGACTGCTTGTAATTCTTGAAATTTGGTTGGTAGAGTTGTCCTCCATGGGGATATGGGTTCAGAACTGTGACACCACTAGGTATGTAAACTGGAACTGAGTCATGAAGTAAATATAAGGCAGATGGTGGGGGCCCATGTTGAATTTTAAGGTTATCGACAAATAGAGAGGGCTAGAATAAGTCCATGTGGTACTGGGTTAGAGGTGGAGACCTCAGCGGGAATTCAGGTTTAGCTTAATTTTGATACAGGAGGCTACATACACATGCATTTATTTGCTCCATTTGCTGGGAGGGCCTGGAATGAAGGACTCCCTAGTAATAGCAGGTGTACACAGCCAAGATCTAGCCTTGGTTTCTCATACCATTGTCTAATAGAAGGGAACAGGATTTCTTAGAAAAATGGCTGTTTCTAGGGAGGAGAGTGTTAGGAAATATACAAGATGAGCCTAGAGCATTTTGTGGGTTAAAAAGCAAGGACAGGCTCTTCTTTTAAAAAATAAATAAATAAATAAAAGAGTCTGTTTAAAAAAAAAAAAGCAAGGACAGGCTCAAACAACAAAACACCAAAACAAGTTTAAAAACCACACACACACACACATAGAAGTGGAGGCACATCCAAGAGACACAGGAACCAAGGAAAGAGAGCCCTAGGATGCCAAGCTAGAATAATTTGAACAACAAAATAAGTAATATAAGGTCATTTACACATATTTGTACAAAGTATAATATAAACATCCACGAGTCTATCCTGAGACAAATTAGTGACTGAGTACATTACACATGTTTAGATGGAGGGGATGAGACACATCTCCTGTGCAGAAAAACCCCCAGTACGTTCACAGACACTCCCTCCTGGAGGGGAAGCCTGACTCCTATTCCTTAAGTGTGGGTTGCACACAGTGACCTCCTCGCAGGGGTGCAGTGCGGACGGGGGAGGCAGCAAGAATAACTTTACCGTGGAGAGATCTGATAAACAGTACTTCAGCCAGGTGGTCAAGGTCAACAGCAACATAAATCATGTTGTCAGTTTGTGCCCTTGATATGATGTAATGAGACTGGCACTGTATCTCTGTGGTCTTCCTCCTAAAACCCAGACCCCTATCTAACCATGGAAAAAAAACAAAACAAAACAAAAAAAACAGCAGGCCAAGTCAAAAAAAAAAAAAAAAAAAAAAAAAAAGAGCACTCTTTAAAATACTTGACCTGTACTCTTCAAAACTGTCAAGATCATCCCAAACAAGGAATGTCCGGCAAATATCCCAGTCAGCAGCGGTCACCGTAGACATAACTAAGAAATATGATTTGGTATCTTGGATGGGATCCTGGAACAGAAAGAGGACTTTAGGTAAAGACTAAAGAAATCTGATTAAACCTGGACTTCAGCTAATGATGGAACAACACTGTTCACTGATGGTGACAAATGTTAACAATTAGGTAAACTGGGTATGGACATATGGGGCCGTGTATTATCTTTGCAATGTTTCTAGAACTCTAAAAACTTAAAATCAAAAGGTTTTTTTTTTTTTTAAAGCAATAATACAGTTTATCAATTTCTCTTTTCAAAATGCAGAAATCCATCTACCTGCTCCTTTCCTTTGACGTTGCCAACCTGTTCATGGCCCCCAAGAGGCCTGGTTGGTTTCGGCCATTCCTTTTTTTCCCGAATTTCTCCTTTTAGTCTGCAAATCTGCAGTACCCCTATTCAATTGCAAATGACCTTTGCTCTATGAATTTCAGAGCTTTTTCACAGCACAAAGTGTCTTCTGACTGAGTCATCTGTGGGGTGTCCATGGGTGCCCCACCCCCACTCTGTCCTCATCTCATGGCCAAGGCCACCACGACCTCACTGACTGGTCCTTCATGGCCCAGCAGGCAGAGCACACCACTGCCACGCACCACACCCCTCAGAGGATTGTTCCACATTCTGTACAATGGCCTGATTCTTCTAAACGAATGATCATAAAAATATTCTTTGGGGGAAGTTTGATTATTGGGATTCTCATGATGTTTTAACTGTTTGGACCTTCCTAGGACTGCAAATGATGTCCTCTTTCATCTAAGGGGGGGCCTGGACAAGACCCACCTTGCTGAGGGACTTATGGACACTGACCCCCAGGCCTGCAGAAGGCACACACGGCTCTTCACACACACACAGACTTGCAGTCAACACTGCCCTTCCCTCTCTCCTCATCCTGCTGAGCATAGGGCCAGGTAGCCAGCGCGGGGTTTCCCTGCTTGTGTCCCACGCATCAGTAGGAGCCTGTATGATAACGGGGGTGCTGCGAACACACACATTTGGGGAATCCTATATACCACACACGCCACGCATCTCTTGAAGATCTAACACATAAATGAGATGGTTGGAGGCTCAGAGAGCCTTGTGGGCAAGAAAGGCTTGATTCCATTGACCCGAAATTCCCCACACCGGCTGAACTCTTACTGTGTCTGAAGCCTCTACTGCTGAGCCAGCAGGAACCCTTAAATGTAGCAGTAGGGCCAGAGGCCGGCTAGAAAGTGGGAGGATGTGGAAGTCTGAAGACTAAAGATCTAAAAAGGAGATGAAAAGGTTGGCCACCAGCTCTCCTTGGGATTTGGAAGACTGGGCTGGACAGAAACCTCTGCAGGGCTCCCCTAGGTCCCCGGCTGGTGGAGTCATTTTTGCCCTGGAAGGCTGAGGGTGAGAGGTGGGAAGGGGCCGTGGGGAACCACAGAAGCACATTCTCCAGCTATGCATGGTGACGGACATTGCGGTTCGCTCCAATTCTGCTATGAGGGAGAGTAGAAACAGTCCCCGAGGAGCCCTCCTAGTAATCCCAGTGGCACTGGCTGATACACGCAGCCCAGAACCTCTCGGGATGCTCCAGCTGTGTGCTGTTTACTGGGTGGGGGAGGCCTGGAAGGCCTTCTTTTTCTCCTCTGAGGTTTTTCCCAATCTCCTGGGGAGTGATTAGCTGTCCCTCGAGCATCCCTGTGTTTACGGAGATAAATTAATCCTTGAATTATCTGCTAAAGAGGAGATAACGCCAAAGTGTGTGCCTGTCCAAATCCCAAACGCCTCTGAGAAGAAAAGCAGACCTTTTCAAAGCAGCCGCAAGGAGAGGGAAGTGCAAATGCTCAGGGCCCTTCCCGGCAAGAAGGTCAAGCCCAGCCGGGTTTGGTAGGCAGAGTCATAAATAGTTATAATCCCTTTCTTTGGTTGTTTTAAAAGCCTTAGGGACAGACAAAACTCTGAGTGAAACACAGAACTGGGCGTTCAAACATGTCTAAGGAAATCCTCCTCCCATGAGACGATGCATAAAGATCTGCCCTAGCTTCTAGATCTTAAATTCTCGTTCTGTATAAACATCAACACGACACATCCACAGACCCAGCTTTGCGGTTATTTCCATGACCTGCTCTGTAGTCATGGAGCTGTTTTCCATCTGTTAGAGTCTAGCAGCTTCACTGGAACTTTTTTCTCATCTTTGTCCTTGGAACGTGATTATTTCCTTGGAAAGTGATTATTGTGGATACTTAGTTTTGAGAGTGCGAGATGGGCAGTGGTTCCTTCAGCCACGGGGCCTTTTCTAAGCCCCAGTTTCTCATCAGTAAAAATACTCGATTTTGCATTTCTGGCCCCAAGAACTTCAAGAGAAGAGATTTCTGTCGTGGTAAGCCACCAAGTTTGCGGTCCTGCATGACAGCGGCCCCAGGAAATAAAACAGCCCTGCGGAGGTGAAGATCCAGGTTTATTCAGAGATCTGAGGAGGACCCACGAGCAAGGAGATGAGTGGCCCGAAATGATGGGGAGAGTCAGGGTCCAGGCGTCCCCAGGTCTTAGTGACCTTGGACAGTTGTTGGGATTGTTCTAAGCACAATGAGAAGCCACTGAGAAGTTTAAAGCAGGAATTAGAACAACCTGCTTTGTAGAAGGAGACACTCCGGCATGGAGGGGGAGAATGGGAGCTCGGAAGCTCCTGCAGAAGCGAGAGTGAGGACTAACAGGGGCCTGGGGCGGGGGGTTGCTGGTGGAGATGAAGGGCCGCAGATCAGGTCAAGACTTTTTTTGGTAGATAAAGTTGACAGGACTCATGGACTGATTGGCTATGGTGGTGGAAGAAATGGAACAACCAAGGATGATGCCTTGGTTTGAGCCAAAGGAGTAGATAGTGACGAAGCCTAGAGAGAAAACAGGCTTGGGGGTGGGGTCGGGAGGGGTGAGACTCAAGAGTTCCATCTTGAACATGGCAAGTCTGAGATGGCTGTGGATTATCCAAACAGAAATGTCAGGTGAGGATCTGAGTGCACAAAGCTGCGGCTCAGGGGAGACATCTAGGCTAGAGATGTAATTAAGGAATCATTACCGAGATTATATAAAATGTCTCTGAGGGAGTGACAGAGAAGACACTCAGAACTAGACCTTGAGAAATACCAACATTTCGAGAAAGGAGGAAAACCAGCCAACAAAGGAAGCCGGGAAAGGCCAGGAGATGAGGGGAAATGTAGGAAAGTGTTCTGTCCCAGAGGCCGAGGGAGGGAGGTGTTTGAGAAACAACTGTGCTCAACCCCTATCAGTGCTGCTCAGGAAAAAAAAAAAAAAAAAAAAACAAGGCCACTGAGCTGACTTTTCAGTGCTGCAATGTCGAGACTCCTAGAGATCCTGCACAAAGCCACATCAGGTGAACGGTGAGGTGGATGCCAGATTGGGGCGGGTGGCGGCGTGGGTGACGCAGAATGAAATTCCAGGTGGGATAGAAGTAAAGCCATAAGGACAAAATTATAAAAATATTGTAAGACCATACAGGAGATTCTTTTTTTATAATCTTGGGGGAGTAGGAAGGCTGTGAAAAGAACCCGAAATCAAAACTAATTATTGATTAATCACACTTAATAAGTAAATTTATTTTTCAATAAAAATTAATAAAGTTAAAATTAAAACATCTGTGTGATTTAAAAAAAAAGACCATATACAAATTTCAGGGGGAAAAGGCACTATAGATTTTGATATGCAAAGATCATATGTTTGCAATATATACAATAGAAAAAGGGTTGATACTGAGAATTTATCATGAATTTCTATGAATCAATAAAAAAGAATAAATAATCCAACAGAAAAGCAAGCAAAAGATACAGAGGCGTTTCACAGGAGAAAACCAAGTGGCCAATAAATACATGAAAAGATGCTTAACCTCATTAGTAATCTCAGATACGTTCATATCAAGTACTGGGAAAGGGTCCCGGGACTGGGCATTCTCAAAAGTGGTTGGTCATGGTGGGAGTGTAAAATGGTTCAGCCCTGGAGGGCAATTTGGAATAATATTTATTAACAAAATCCCCTTTGTGTGATAGGCCCTTCAGAATCACTTGCTTCTGTGTAGACAGTGGTTCATTGTGGTTTGTAATAGAGAAATGTAATCGAGGCATCAGCCTGCTGTCCTTTCTGGAGCTCTGGGTCCTCTTCTGAGTTCACACAGAATTCAGTTCCTTATGGCTGTAGGACTGAAGTCCAGTTTTCTTGTTGGCTGTCAGCTGAGGGCTGTTGGCAGTTCTGGAAGCTGCCCATAGTCAGCCGCCATAGGGCTCCCTCCCAACACAGTAGCTGACTTCTTCAAAGCCAGCAGGGACCTCTCTGTCCAGGACACTCGGCTAACATGGGAGTCTGTATTCTGCGTTCAAGAGATTCATCCCATCAGGTAAAAGTGGATAATACCAATGAAATTATTTTAAAAGTCATGGAAGTTGTTCAGGCCTGGTCTGAAGTAAATAAGCCTGCGATGATTTTTTGCTTATAAATTTAGTTTATTTCACAGGAGATTAGAAAATACTCATTTGAGCAGTATTAATTCACTGTGTCCTTTATCTTCAGCTTGTGGAGATTGGCTGCTCAGCCCAAAACTTTACCTTTTGATCAAACCAAAGGGGTAACCAAAATGAACTAATCTCAGCTATAAAAAAAAAATTAATAATAATCCCTGAAACACTAAGCCTCCTGTTAACTCTCTGCTCTGCTGCTGCTTGTGCAAACATTTCTGTAGCTTCCTATCTCCTGGAGAGCACTGGGAAATGCTATCAAAAGCAAGCTGTGTGCAGGGTTTTTCTTTTTTTCCATTGTGGAGAAGGTCATTGATGATGTAAGACTTGATTAAAGCTAAATAGGGTCAGCAGTAGAAATATATTTATTCCTCCTATTTTATATATCTATTTCTTCTAATATATATATATATATATATATATATATATATATATATATATATATATATATATATGACCCAGGATTTCCCCTGTAGAACTTGTCATCTTTGGAGCATTCACAGTGGAAAATAAAAAGTATCCTTAGTCCTCTTGTTCCCTGTGGCTATGATAACACAAAGCTGTGTTCTTTGGACACTTTTTGCTGCTCCAGCAGTCCATAAGAGATTTCCTCTTTGTCATTAAGCCACCATCATGAGCAAATTGTTTTGTCAGTTGGCCAGGACCTCCAGATACTCAAGGATCACGTTAGCAGGAAACTCCAGCTGCGTGTGTGGCGGTGCGGTGGCCATGCCTTAAAGAAAGCTTCATTTTTGTTTCAAGTTGTCATAATCTTTCATTGGGCTCAACAACATTAGATGAAAACACATCCAGGGGTGTTTCTACATCTGGAAGTTAGCTGTCCCGCTGAGGATAGTCAGGGTGACTCCAGGGAGTAACCAATGGAAAATGATGAGGAAATCACTCTGAAAGCCAGAGAAAGAACTCTTCATTGCACTAAGATGCTCAAAAACTATTAGATCCTGTGTCAGGCCCACATGTACCCTGGGAGTAATCAGACTCACCCAAGGCCCCGGGTCTATTCACCTCATCCAGCTGTAGTTCATCTACTCTTCATTTCTTTAGAGCGGAGCCAGCGTGTGCCCTACCCAGCATCTGCTCTGCCGGGAAGTATATAGGAAGTCTCTAACCAAGACTGCTGATTCATTTACTCAGTTAATTGGTGCTGCCTGTGGCTTAATTTGCTTAACTCGCTGGACTCCCTGTGTGTCCTCGGCCAATGCTAACCACCTAGTCCTTGGTTTTAGTTCAGCCTTCTTTATTCTGGTTCAACCATATTTAAGTTCATCTGTACTCTAGTACTCTAGATCTTGGTTCGATCACCTGCACTTTAGCCTGTGATTTGATCTTTGGTTTCCACACTCTTCTTAACCCTAAATTTTCCCTTTTAGAGCCCAGACTGTGGTCATCTCCCAGTCCTGGTGTCCACTGGCGCCCAAAGCCCACCTGCTCCCTGATGTTAGCTATTCAGTCAAGATACCCTGAAGCCATCTTTGACTCTACTCCACTTTCCCTCGGGTGAAGCTCAAGTTCAGGGAAAAGGTAGGGTGAAGGGTAAGGTTAGACTCCCAAATAGGATGAGCAATAGAATGGGGATGGGAGAAGGGGGTGTCTGTTGTGTACATTTCCTAGTAGCTTACAATACTGCACATTTAGTGGTGTGATTAGGGTTATGCAGTAAGTATGAATGTCAAAATAAACTCATCAAAATGGCAGAGTCAAAATGGCATCATAAAAATATGCACTTGTGCTGCCATCTCCTACCTGACAATAAGTGTTACAAGGCAGCATTAATAACTCTTACTCTGTAGCACTTCTGAGTTTAAAAAACTGCCGTTACCTCTCATATTTAATAGATTTCAGAATTGTAAGATACATTATATATATATATAAAATCATTTCTCAAAATATATGCATCTTAAAGTCAATGTTTATCATCACTGTAAGCCAAGTTTCAGTTGTTACCTTGCTGTCATTGCCTACTTTTTTAATAATTAATTTTTGTATTGAAATATAATTAACTTACAATGTTATACTAGTTTCTAGTGTATAGCATATTGATTCAACAATTCTGTGCATGATACAATGTTCATTATGATTAAGTGTAGTCATTTAAGTGTATCTGTTACAACGTTATTACAATATTATTGACTATATTCCTTATGCTGTAATTTTCATCTCTGTGATTTATTTAGTTTATAACTGGGAGTTTGTATCTCTTAATTCCTTTTATCTATTTCACCCATTTCCCCAACCACCACCTCTCTTATAACCACCACTTTGTTCTCTATATTTAAGAGTCTATTTTTTGTTTATTCATTTGTTTTGTTTTTTTTAAAATTCCACATGTAGGTGAAATCACATGTTTGTCTTTCTCTGTCTGACTTATTTCATTTAGTCTAGCATCTTCTAGGTCTATCCATGTTGTTGAAAATGGCAAGAATTCATTTATTTTTATGAATGAGTCATATTCCATTATATTTTATACCATATCTTCTTTATCCATTCATCTGTCAATGGACACTTGGGATCCTTCCATGTCTTGGCTATTGTAAATAATGCTGCAGTAAGCATAAGAGTGCATGTATCTTTTTTGAATTAGTGTTTTTGTATTCTTTGGGTAAATACTCAGTAGTGGGATTTCTGGATCATATGGTATTCCTATTTTTAAGTTTTTGAGAGACATCCAAACTGTTTTCCACAGTTGCATTTGAAATTTAAAATTTATTTTCAAATTGAAATTGAAATGCAAATCAAGACCACAATGAGATATTATGTTATACCTGTAAGAATGGTTAGAATGAAAAAGACAAGAAATAACAAGTGTTGGTGAGGAGGTGGAGAAAAAGGAACCTTCATGCACTGTTGGTGGGAACGTAAATTGGTGTCATTGCCTAATTTTTTTTCAATATTTAAAAAAATATTTATTGATTGATTAGAGAGAGAGAGGGAGCAGGAGTGGGGGGGGAGGGGGCAGGTCAGGGAAAAGGGAGAAGCAGACTCCCTGCTGAGCAAGGAACCTGTGAAGATTGGTGGTGGGGATGGGGAGGTGGAGATAGTGGGATGGTGGGGGGATAGGCGTTGGGGGAGTAGAGGGTGGGGGAGGGCTTGATCCGAGGACTCCAGGATCATGACCAGAGCTGAGGGCAGACACTTAACCAACTGAGCCACCCAAGTGCCCTTCAGTATTTCTTTTTTCTTTTTTTCATTATGACCACCTCTCCTCCTCCTCCTCCTCCTCCATCTTCTTCTTCTTCCTCTTCCTCCTCTTCTCCTCCTCTTCTTTTTCTTCTTTTTCTTCTTCTTCTTTAACATATAATGTATTATTTTCCCCAGGGATACTGGTCTGTGAATCATCAGGCTTACACATTACACAGCACTCCCCATAGCACATACCCTCCCCAATGTCCATCACCCAGCCACCCTATCCCTCCCCAATTCCCCCAGCAACCCTCAGTTTTTTCCCTGAAATTAAGAGACCTTATGACTTGTCTCCCTTACAATCCCATCTTGTTTTATTTTTTTCCTTCCCTACCCCCTACAACCCCACACATTGGCTCTCAAATTCCTCATATCAGAGAGATCATATGGTAATTGTCTTTTTATGATTGACTTATTTTGCTTAGCATAATACCCTCCAGTTCCATCCACATCATTGCAAATGGCAAGATTTCATTTCTTTTGATGGCTGCATAGTATTCCATTGTATGTATATCCCACATCTTCTTTATCCATTCATCTGTTGATGGACATCTAGGTTCTTTCCATTGTTTGGCCATTGTAGACATTGCTGCTATAAACATTGGGGTGCACATGCCCCTTCAGATCACTACATTTGTATCTTCAGGGTAAATACCCAGTAGTGTGATTGCTAGGTCATAGGGTAGCTCTATTTTCAACTTTCTGAGGAACCTCCATACTGTTTTCCATAGTGGCTATACCAGCTTGTGTTCCCACTGACAGTGTAGGAGGGTTTCCCTTTCTCTGCATCCTCGCCAACATCTGCCATTTCCTGACTTGTTAATTTTAGCCATTCTGACTGGTGTGAGATGGTATCTCTCTGTGGTTTTGATTTGTATTTCCCTGACAGTGAGTGATGTTGAGCACTTTTTCATGTGTCTTTTGGCCATTTGGATATCTTCTTTGCAGGAATGTCTGTTCATATTTTCTGCCCATTTCTTGATTGGATTATTTGTTCTTTGGGTGTTGAGTTTGATAAGTTCTTTGTAGATTTTGGATAGCCCTTTATCTGATATGTCATTTGCAAATATCAGTTGTCTTTTGGTTTTGTTGACTGATTCCTTTGCTGTGCAAAAGCTTTTGATCTTGAATAAGTCTGAAGAGTTCATTTTTGCCCTTTCTTTCTTTGCTTTTAGTGATGTCTGGCCCTGGGCTCTTGTTTGTTGGGAGATTTTTGATGACTGCTTCAATCTCCTTACTGGTTATGGGTCTGCTCAGGTTCCCTATTTCTTCCTGGTTCAGTTTTGATAGTTTATATGTCTCTAGGAATGCATTCATTTCTTTCAGATTGTCAACTTTGCTGGTGTATAATTGCTCATAATATGATCCTATAATTGTTTGTATTTCTTTGTTGTTGGTTGTGATCTCTCTTCTTTCATTCATGATTTTATTAATTTGGGTCCTTTCTCTTTTCTTTTGGATAAGTCTGGCCAGGGGTTCATCAATCTTATTAATTCTTTCAAAGAACCAGCTCCTATTTTGGTTGATACATTCTGTTGTTCTTTTGGTTTCTATTTCATTGATTTCTGCTCGATTTTTATTATTTCTCTTTTCCTTTTGATCTTAGGCTTTCTTTGCTGTTCTTTCTCCAGCTTCTTTAGGTGCAGGGTTAGGTTGTGTACTTGAGGCCTTTCTTATTTCTTGAAAAAGGCTTGTATTGCTATATACTTTCCTCTCAGGACCGCCTTTGCTGTGTCCCAGAAATTTTGAACAGTTGTGTTTTCATTTTCATTTGTTACCATGAATTTTTAAAATTCTTCTTTAATTTCCTGGTTGACCCATCCATTCTTTAGTAGGATTCTCTTTATCCTCTATGTATTAGAGTTCTTTCCACCTTTCCTCTTGTGATTGAATTCTAGTTTCAAAGCATTGTGGTCTGAAAATATGCAGGGAATGATCCCAGTCTTTTAGTACCAGTTGAGACCTGATTTGCGACCCAGGATGTGATCTATTCTAGAGAATGCTCCATGTGCACTAGAGAAGAAGGTGAATTCTGCTGTCTTGAGATGGAATGTTCTAAATAGATCTATGATGTCCATCTGGTCCAGTGTGTCATTTAAAACCTTTATTTCTTTGCTGATCTTTTCCTTAGATGATCTGTCCATTTCAGTGAGGGGGGAGTGTTAAAGTCCCCTACTGCTATTGTATTATTGTTGGTGTGTTTCTTTGATTTTGTTTTTAATTGGTTTATATAATTGGCTGCTCCCATGTAGGTACATAGATATTTAAAATTATTCAATCTTCTTGTTGGACAGACCCTTTAAGTATGATATAGTGTCCTTCCTCATCTCTTATTGTAGTCTTCGGCTTAAAATCTAATTGATCTGATATAAGGATTGCCGCCCCAGCTTTCTTTTGACATCCATTAGCATGGTAAATGCTTTTCCACACCCTTTCTTTAAATCTGGAGGTGTCTTTGGATCTAAAGTGAGTTTCTTGTAGACAGCATATTGATGGGTCTTTTTTTAATCCATTCTGATACCCTGTGTCTTTTGATTGGAACATTGAGCCCATTTACATTCAGGATAACTATTGAAGAATATGAATTTAGTGCCATTGTATTGCCTGTAAGGTAACTGTTACTATATATTATCTCTGTTCCTTTCTGGTCTGTTACTTTTAGGCTCTCTCTTTGCTTAGAGGACCCCTTTTAATATTTCCTGTAGTGCTGGTTTGGTGTTTGCAAATTCTTTTAATTTCTTTTTGTCCTGGAAACTTTTTATCTCTCCTTCTATTTTTAGTGACAGCCTAGCTGGATATAGTGTTCTTGGCTGCATATTTTTCTCATTTAGTGCTCTGAATATATCGTGCCAGTTCCTTCTGGCCTGCCAGGTCTCCATGGAGAGGTCTGCTGCCAATCTAATATTTCTACTGTTGTATGTTACAGACTTCTTATCCTGAGTTGCTTTCAGGATTTTCTCTTTGTCACTGAGACTTTTAAGTTTTACTATTAGATGATGGGATCTGGACTGATATTTACTGATTTTGAAGGGGGGGTTCTCTGTGGCTCTGGATTCTGATGCTTGTTCCCTTTGCCAAATTAAAGAAATTCTCTGCTATAATTTGCTCCAATAAACCTTCTGCCCCTCTCTCTCTTTCTTCTTCTTCTGGAATACCAATTATTCTAATATCATCTCATTGTATGGTATCACTTTTCTCTTGCCTTTTTCCCTTGTGGTCCAGTAGTTGTTTGTCTTTCTTTTTCTCAGCTTCTTTATTCTCCATCATTTGGTCTTCTATATCACTAATTCTCTCTTTTGCCTCATTTATCCTACCAGTAAGAGTCTCCATTTTTGACTGCACCTTATTAATAGCTTTTTTAATTTCAACTTGTTTAGATTTTAGTTATTTTATTTCTCCAAAAGGGATTTTATTTCTCCAGAAAAGGATTCTCTAATATCTTCCATGCTTTTTTCAACCCCAGCTTGCACCTCACTAATTGTCATTCTGAACTCTAGTTCTGACCTATTACTAAGTCCATATTGATTAGGTCTCTAGCTGTTGGTACTGCCTCTTGTTCTTTTTTTGTGGTGAGTTTTTCTGCCTTGTAATTTTATCTAGATAAGAATAGAATGAATGAGAGAGCAAAATACTAGAAGGGTAGCAACAACCCCAGAAAAATATCTACTAACCATTATATCAGAAGAGACCCGAAACTGGGAGGAGAAGAAAGAGGGAAAAAAATGAAAAAAAAAAAAAAAGGTATATATTAGACTGGTGAATAGAACAGAGCCACGCACTTGATTTTGGGTGCATTTTGGTTTGTTAGAAGAAACAACCTACCAAAATTTTAAAAAAAGAAAAACTTATGTATATACAAAAATAAGGGTAAACACAATGAAGGAATGGAATATGACTGTAAAGATTAAAATTTAAAAAGATTCTAAAAAAAGAATTGATAAGATAAGTAGGTCAAAAAATGAAAAGGGAAAAAAAAGAGGAAAGAATGTGACCAGGTTGGCAACTAGGAAAAAGTCATGTGCTAGATTTAGGTTATATTTTGATGTATTAGGAGACATTTTAACCCAAAATTTTAAAGAAAAAAAAACCTATATGTATACAAAAAATAATGTTAAATACAATGAAGAATTAAAATATGAGTATAACAATGAAAATTTAAAAAAAATTTTAAAGGTATTGATAAGATAAAATACGTTAAAATAGTAAAGGGGAAATTTTTAAAAAATAGAATAAGAAAAAATGAAATTTAAAAATTTAACTTTGAAAGACTTAAGAATCATTGGGGGAAAAGCCATGAATTCTATGAGCTCTGGAGTTCCATAGTTCTCATTGATCGGCTGGATGTTCTTGCTGATCTTCTTGGGGGGGACCGTTGCCATGATTTTCAAATGTCTTTGCCCAAGGCAGAATTACACCACCCTTGCCAGGGGCCAGGCTAAGCAATCCGCTGGGGTTCACTCTCGAGAGCTTTTGTTCCCTGACGCTTTCCATAGAGTTTTGGAGGATGGGAATGAAAATGGTGGCCTCCCAATCTCCAGCTGGAGGAGCTGAGAGCTCGGCCCCCACTCCTCAGTGTGCCCTCAGAGAAAAGCAGTCAATCCCTCCTATCAGCCTGGTCTCTGACTGCAGGGACCTTGCTCACCCGGCCTGTGACCAAGCATTTCTATCTCTGGCCCATGGCCCCATTTGGAGTCTCCAAACCCAGCCAATTCCTGCAACATGCTCCCTCACCACCCTTCCAGGAGAAGGAAGGTGCATCTCCCCAGATCTGCCACTTGTGGGGTCCCTGCCCTTTGAGATCATGGTTTAAGGTAACCCTGAGCTGAGAGCCCCTCCTCGGCTCTGTCTCTATCGCGGGCTTCCCTGCTCCGATACTTACAGCTCTACCACACTCAGACACCCCTGGTCTTTCTGTGACCTGGTGGGTCCTGAGACCACACTGTCCTCACAAGTCTTTCCCCCCTGCTTGGCCTCTGGAGTGACATCCCTCAGTGGAGAATACTTCTGATTTTCTGCTATTTTCTGCTACGATGCTCCACTGCTTCTCGGAACCAGCCCCTCTCCCTGGGGTCTCTCTTCCAATATATCACCTTGGATTTATTCTCTGCACATCCTACCTTCTGGAAAGTGGTCGATTTTCTGTTCCAAGAATTGGGGCTCTTCTCTTTGATGTCCTATTAAGTTTGTAGGTGTCCAAAATGGTCTCATAACCATCCAGTTGAACTCCTGGGACCTGAAGAAATTTAGTTCTCCTACTCCTCTGCCATCTTGCTCCTCTCCACCATTGCCTAATTTTTAAAAATGCCAGCATCAAAGACTGCAGCATGGGTGGCAGCAACCTGGAAAATCCCAGGGACAATCATTTTATAATCCCTAGGGGCCAAATACTTTGGTGGGGGAGGAAGGGAGGGAAAGATGGTGAATCAGATGGATTTGGCAATTCTTTAAGAGTAAGTTCAAAAGAAGGCAAAATCTAAATAATTGCAAAGCCAGCTTAGGAGATCAGTACAGTTGGCTTCTAGCTCTTTGATGGATTCCTTTAGAATGCACTGTGGCATTAAAACTCTTCATGACACAGAGGATAGTTTATGTAGAAAACCAATAGCTTTTAGTGATGCTGAGTCAAAAAGCTGTTTGGAAGAGTTACAGTAAGAATGTGAAGATGTTTGTAATGTATTTTTCTTGTGTTTTCCTCTTTTATGTATGCATTTTAGTATAAAACCTAAGTCTAAATAAGACTAAAACCATCCTTTCAATACATATAAATAAAAACTCTCCATGATACAAAGAAGCTGTCTCATAGTTTGATGGGGTTTTTTCTTTCTCAGTAATGGTGCATCTTATAAACAGCAGCTCTGAGATCATGAAATGAGAGTGCCATTTGGTGACTGAGATGTAGAGGACACTTTGTAGTGTTGTGACTCCCTGGTCCTCCCTTTGACATGGATTCTTAGTTGTTAGGATTCATCTGGATCGTGTCAGTTTCCTTCTGCTCTGGCAGATTGATTCAGCGTGGCCAAGGAACATTCCTTAGGTCTCTGTGTCGAGACACTCCTAGTAGCTGCCTACATCAAGACCTAAGTTGATAAATGCCTTTAAAATCTCTGTGCCTTCTAAGAAGCCAGACTCAGAGATGGAATAGTGAAAGACATGGCAGAGGACAAAATATGTGCCAATATTTGCAGGGCAGCCTGGAGAATATAGGGGAGGACTTTCAAGCAGTTCCTTGCTCAGCCAGGAAAGTGTGTGATGAGGAAATGTTGCAGTCAAAGTGCATGGAACTCAAACTTAATGGGACCAAGGCTACACTTCAGGAGTTCACCATGCTCATGCCAGGATTTGATTATAACTACAATTTCAATGCTTACATTCCTTTTGGGGGAAAGACAGATACCTTAGTGTTATGGGCTATAATGTATTCATTTTCCTTCCCAACAGCCACCAGTTTCCTTAATGGAAATGACATTTCCTTGTTGAGAATTTTCTTGGCCAGAAAGCCATCCTGATCGCTGCCTCTCTTTGCTTTTCCCCCACAGTAGAGCCCAAGGGGATCAAATACTTTCCCATCTGCCTTCTGCTATAGCCAGAGTGTCAGCTTGGGTCAGTGACTGACCCAGGCTTGACCAATCAGATGCTTTCTCTTGGGGACTCTGGACTTAACATGTGACACATAGAAAAAAGAGACGTTTCAGAAGTTAAGAGTCATCACAGTGGTGCCAGTTACTATCACAGTGATGTCTTGATCACACTGTACCTGAAACAAGGATAGTGTCTTATTTTATACAATATGACCCTTCTCTCCAGGTCTTTTATGATTCTTTCTGTCCTGAGACTATTCTTTTAGCGTCCCTCCAATTCTGGGAGCACCAAATAAAATCTCCTTAATCCCTCATTGCTTCAGAGAGCCAGAGCCCATCTCTATTACTTGCTACTAAGAACCCTGACTGATTCAACAACATCCCATATAGGATAAGTGGTGTCACAAAAGAGAGAAAAACTGAATGATTTTCCAGGTGTCCTCTTTTGTGTCATTAGAAGGAAGAGATGGAGGAATGGAATCTTTTTCTGGAAATCTCAAAGAACACAATGATGCTGTATCATCATGGGCAGTGGTTCTGCTAAAAGGATAATAGATAAGGCTTTTTATGGTTTCTTTTCCTCAGGATTAGATGACTGGTCTGTACCACAGATGTTCAGTAGGAGAGTGTTGGACACAGTCCCTGTGTCCAATAGCCTTCGTCCTATCTTTTCTTCCTTATGGTGCCCAAGGAGAGAAAACCAGATTTGCTTAATATTTTAAAATTAAGCATAATACTTTAGCCTTGCTAGACCAAGAACTGCCACCTCCCTCTCCAACAGAATTATACAAAGGAATTTGTGGAGAGGAGCAATAATTTTGATGACAGATAGCTTTGCATCCTGGCAGAAGGTAGTTGGTAAATATATGCATTTATTTGGCGTTCAAAAATGGTTCCCTTGTTGATAAAATTATCCTGGACATTTCTCTACATACTTGACGGCATGAAACAAAACAGAAATGGTGGGGCTTCTGGGTGACTCAGTGGGTTAAGGTCTCTGCCTTCGGCTCAGGTCGTGGTCTCAGGGTCCTAGGATTGAGCCCCGCATTAGGCTCTCTGCTCTCTTTCTGTGTCAAATTAAAAAAAAAAAAAAAATCTTAAAAAAAAAAAAAAAACCAGAAGTGGCAACCAATGGCACACCTTAGAAGAAAGATTAGTCTCCGAAGTTAAGTCTTGCTTGGTGCCCTCAGTGAACTCTACCAGCAGCATCCCTCAGTGCAGGAACATTCAGAATTGCCCATATCTGGAGGCAGTTTGGAGGTCCTCAGCGGTATTACCCTTGTGTCTGTGCAGTGCTAGTGGGGTGGAGTTGAAGACTGTGGCCATGGTTTCTTGAGTTCCAATCCATGTGGCTCTCTAAGCCAGTGCTGTGCTTCCTGTGGGAGTTAGACTTCTCATTCCCTCCCCAAAAGGAGAAACCAAAATGTGAATTATTCTTCTAGTAGAGGCAATGCATTTGACTGGCTGGTCATATTTTTTCTTATGCAGCCAACTAGGCTTAGCAGCTCTACCCCAGATGCTGAATTAGCCTCAGAAGCAAGTTGACAACTTGGTCCTAGCCTAGAGAACCCAACAGGCTGGCCACTAAGCTCCTCCTCCTTTTCCTCAGTGTTACAAGAAGTGAATACAAAGGGATCTTTTCTGCAACTCTTGCTCTAAAATTGGCAAGAGAAATTAAAGCAGCAGTGCAAGATTCACTTGCCCAGTCAGGAATATTTCTGTTAGTTATGCATAGGCTGAAGAGAGATTAAAGATGAATACTCGTGCAAAGAGGAAAAAAACCATGAAAGAGCTGGAACTTCAAGGTAAGTATCACAGATAAAGAGCAAAGCTAAGGTAGTCAGTCTCTGACTCAGCGCTTCTGAGTTTCTCACTCAGAGGTTTCTTTCCTTAATGAAATGAGAGTTGATGCTTTAAACCTTATGTGCTCACATTTCAGTTTGGGAAGGGTTGGCAGGGAGATGAAAATCCTCCTGTCCTAGTGTGAAGGAGGAAAGATAGCTGGAGTTGAAGAGCACAACTAGGAAAAGGATAAGCTCCCCTGAAGTGGGTGGGAGATGTCCGAGATGAGCCTAACCCCCTTCCCTTGGTGGTATAGAACTGTGGTCCTCAAATCTGATGTGCATCAGAGTTACCTGGGGACTCGTTCCAACACCGACCGCCAGAGTCTACTCTCAGGGTGGAATCAGGAAGTCTGGGTTGCAGACCAAGAATTTGTATTCCCCATGAGTTCCCAGGTAAGGTGGATGCTGCTGGTCTAGGAACCACACTTAGAGAACCACTGATCCAGAACCCTGTGCTGGTGACAAAAGGTTGAGGCAGAATATGGAGCCTCATGATGCCTGTTGTTGGCTCATACCCATGGCGGTCACCATATCTGGTTTGCAGACCTATTTAGTTCTGCACTTGGGCCCAATCTATATTATAGGTACTGGTGAAAGTCTCAAGGGGTACATCGTAGAAGGGAGTCACATACCTTTCTTGGCTCTCTAAAGTACTCTAGAATTTATTCCCTGTCTCAGACACTATTTTTGTACATAGGAGATGTTAGAACTTTTCTCCTGGAGGCTAGAGTAGCAAGCACATCAGGAGAAAGGCTAGGCCCAGTTGTCCATGGCATTATGTAAAAATGAGGAAATGTGACTTTAAGAAAAGAGATGATAGAACAGATTCTATAATTCAGAGCAATCTTGATATTGTGAAGGTGCTGGCAGCATCCATCCTTTGAATCACAAACTGCTGCTCTTGGACATGCTCTTCTGGGCTGCCCTGGCAGACTGCTGGTGGCCGCTGTGGAGATGAGGATGTCATTCTGGCTCTCATTAGTGCAGATGGATTCTATAGTTCAAGGACTTCTGCTTCTTAGTGAATCAGGCAAGATTTTCTTTGGCCTGCTAAGAACAGAGGAAAGTATATGTGTGTGCATCTTAGAGCATAAATTTTCAACTGTTCTGTTCTAAGGACCTCATTATACTCTTAGAAATGACTGAGTACCCCCAAAAGCTTGTGTTTTCCAAAATAAAAATAATTAGGAGGAGAGTAGCGTTGTTTTACATTTTTGCAAACCTCCTTCATGTCTGGCTTATTTGCTGGATATTTGCTACAGTAGCCTGAAAAGGGAAGAACATTTGACTAGCCTTTTCAGATAATTGTGGATATTCTTCTTTGTAACTACGTCAAAATTTAACCAATGGCAGTTTCTTAAAGATCAGTTGCAGTGTAGAATCCAAAACCATATCAATGATCTATTAATATTCTGTTGTATTCGAACACTAAGCATGAAGAAAGATCTGTCCAGGGTGTAAGAAAATTAGAAATTTTACTGCTTCATCTAGGGTGTCCTTAATTGAGGCTCCTTTTCCCCCTCTGAGTTTTTGATGAGGAGGAATTTAATGACTAATGACTGGTTTGTGCTAAGACATCAACAGTTGTACCCACCATTGCTTCCGTATGAATGTCAAGAGAGTGGAGAAGGTAAATAGCATTTTAGTATCATTAGGAAGATAGTTTTGGCTCCATGGACTCCTGGAAGGGTCTCAGCAACCCTCAGAGGTTCATCAACCACAGCTTGAGAACCACTATGCTAGGAGAATGAGGTAACAATTATATCCTATATTTTTATCCTACTGGCTCTTTGATCCTTTCATCTTTCAGTGTTATTAATGAAGAAGACCCCAAGATCACATTAAAACTCTTCTAATTTATTCACGACATCTAATTATAAGGCAAAACAAGTCACAAAAAAAAAAAAAGAAAGAAAGAAAATTACGAAGTCTCTTGAATGCAATAAAAATAGTAATTAGTAACCCAGTGGGAAGTTAGCCTCTTAGCAGTCAGATAATGAATACAGTATAGTCTAGAATACGTGGGAAAATATAAGATTGAACTTGCTGTAAATTTATGGGAACCATCATGAGAAACTTAAGAAAAATGGAATCAAATCATGTCCATTATTTTTTTGGTCCTTCTATTTGGTAGAAATAATGGGTATGACTGGGACCTCTGAAAATCCCATGGTGCTATGGGGGAGAGGTCAACCACAGAGCTAGGGCTTTGGGGATGACCTCTAGGGAAGGTGTGGGTATGAGGACTACTGAAATGTAAAAAGCCTTTACACCAAACCTAGGCATCCCAATCCTGAGCTGCGCCCAGCATCCTGTTGACCTGCGTGTAGCCACTCCAGATTCATGAGAGATCAAAGAGCAGCAGAGTCTGGCTTCTCAGTCAATGTCAAGGTAACAGCTCCATGCCCTATATCATCCTGGATCCTCGTCTTCCCCTGACATAGAGGCTTAGAATTCCTCATCTTGATGCCTTGTCCTATAGACCTCCAACTTGACCTTGACTCTACAGCTTTGTATAAAGCATTCCCCAGGTTTGTGTCTTAGGGCTTCTGGCACTTTTCTCACCCCATACCCCACATAAGCCTGGTCCGTCCATGGTCTCCGATTTGAATTGAGAGCTGGAGTTTCCTTGGCCTTGATCCCCGAACTTCCTGAACTGTTGGTATTTTGGTATAGATATCCGGTTAACAAATTTCCAAGGCCAGTGGTATTCCTTTGGAAACTCAGAGGACGATTTGTGGTACAGGTATGGCCATGATGGTTAATGAATTGTAATGAGGAATCACAAAACATACTTCAAAAAAAAGTAAATCTCTTCTCAGAGAGTCTGTTGGCCCTGCCCGTGCTTTTGACATATAGAACAAAGGCAACCCACGCCATCCAACAAAAGTAGGCATTGGGAGTCTTTCTGAGGATTAAATTCGGAGTTTGACCCTTCACACGAAGACTGAAGTGATCTGAAACGAATCAGTCAACAGCCAAGTGAAACTTCTGTAGGAACATCAAAATTATTCATAATGGAAGCATGGCTTGTGAAGGAACCCCAGAGACTGCTGAATGCAGCTCCAAGTGACAGAAATGTTGCTTGTCCACCGCTTTATCTTCAGAGCCCATCCAAATGTTGAGCACATAGTAAATGCTCAATAAAGATCTGATGGGTAAAGCAATGAATTAATGGATCATCTGGGCAAGAGTAAAGGGATCTTCGGACATGTCTCTCTAGATCTTCGTCCCATGAGTTTGGATTTTAAGGTGCCTGAGTGCAATCAGTGATAATTCTCGGCAACAAAGATAATCTCAGCCCTTTGGAGACAGGCAGGAAGCAGGAAAAAGAAGTAGGCATCCTACGAAGGGTGAGATGACAGTATTTTAATGCCGCATGGTCTGGTTGTTAGTTTCTTTGTTTATTTCTCTTTTGTCATCCAAAAACTTTTTACTTTTTTTTTTTTTTACTATTTACTGGTTTTTTACTGTTTACTATTCCAGCGTTATTGCAAATGAACTGTAAGAAATGAATGAAAAGACTTTATATCCACACTTGCGCCAAAGCTTTAAAAAAGAGCAGGTCCTTTTAGGCTGGCCTAAAGTAGCTGTGAAAGAGGTAGCTCACCAGGGAGGCGGGCATCACAATTACAAGGGCCCAGCTGCACCTCCTTGGTGATTCTTACTTCATTGATTCCATTTTTTTTTTTTTTAAGAAAGTCAAATTTTTGCCTTCAGTATTATCTCTGGTCTACTGGGCCCTGTTACTGTATACAGCTTGGCACAAACTGAGGGCTTGTAGGAGGCAGAGTCTAGAACACATGCACGTGTCATGAACCCAAGACTACTTCTAACGTCTGACTGCGATAGGTCACAGGGCCATCTGCACTGGATCACCCATCTCAGCATGGGGGTGAGAGAGGGGGAGCCACCCAAGTGACAGGAGCAAATGACTGCCACTTCTTTGGAAACATCACATGAGTACATTCTATTGATACCAACATCGTTGGGTGACACACTAATAATACAGAGTATCAGTGAAGGACAAGATGGCGGCATGGGCAGCTTTTGGCCATGACTGGTTTTAAGTTCTAATGTTGTCGGCTCTTCAACAACTAGATATTTTTCAGACAAATGGTCCTCACAAAGGGAGGGCAAGCTCTTTCTAGCTCCTGACTAAAAGAGCAGTGAGGAGCTCTGGAGTTAATTCAGTTCTACAGTTGGGTCTCTCTCTACATTTAGAGATTACAAGGATAGCTTGATGTGAAAATCCTCTGAGAAACTGGTGGCTGTGGCTGTAGCATTGGGAAACTTTCTTTATTTTGCAACTCGGTGTATGATAATATATTTTTAAAACTCTGTACCAGATTTAATTAGAAACAAATTTGATACCACATCCATTGGCTTGATCTCACTCCCTAGACTCCCTGATACATTTTGTCATAGAGCTTTTTCTCAAGGGCAGTCAGAATCACCCAGAACAATAGCCGTATGGTTCCGAGGTACAGAACTTGAGCTCTGGAAGTGGGCAGAGGCACCCAAGATGTGGTACATACAGTAGAAGCAGGACTTGAACATGTCTGTCCACTTCCAGAGCTCAAGTTCTGTACCTCGGAACCAGCAGGGGGCACGCTGAGGGCAGGGGGTCTGCCTGTTGTCGAAGCCCTTCCATGTGGAGCACTTTGTTTCCCCAGAGTGGGCCTCGGACTACGTGTGCGTGTGGTGTGGTATCGGCGTGCGGTGCATGAGCCTGTGGTGTGTGTGTCTGTGGTGTGGAATGCGTGTGACTGTGTGTGCTGTGTGTGTGGTATGTATGCATCTGTGGTGTGTAGGAGATCTGCGTGTGTGGTGTGCCTGTGAGGGTGTGTGTGTGTGTCTGTGTAAGCACGTGTGTACGCATGTGATGTTCTTGGCTTTGTAAGGAAGGGGCCTTTCCTGAGTTTCTTACCCCGGGCCCGCAGCCGGCAGTCTCGCCGTGTCGGCATCCGGCCAGCCTCGCCTGAGTGCTTCAGGCCCTGGCACCTGCGCCTTTTGGATCTTCGACCCGCTTCCCAGGGAAAAAGCAAGACTTTGCCCCGAGATAGGAAGATGCCAGCTGCATTCCTTGCTTCAAAGCAAACCAGCCTTTCCTGAGCTCCACAATGAGAAGCCCCACCTTTTTCCTGGCCTGAATGTTTACTCCTTTTCCTCAAGCGTCTAGAGACTGGGGTTGAGCTCTCCTCACTTCAGCCTCTTTCCAGCCGCCTGGGTCAGGGGCATTCCCAGCTGCGGCCTCCCCGGCCTTCCCAGCTCCCAGAGATCAGGTGGGACCCGCTGTGCAGGCTCAGGGGGGATCTGCCAATGAACTTGCCCCTCATTTCTTGCCTGCTGCCTCAGAGTCTCCAGGTTAAACCTCCTCAGTCTGCATGGGATCAACAGAGCTTTCGTAAATGCTCTCTACACAGTGTGGTTTGCCACGTGGGAGGGCCCTCCGGGCCACCAGCTGGAATATTTCCAGTCAGATTTCCTCTGGGTGGGGGGTGGGGGGGGACCCAGAATGATCATCCTGCAGTGACCTGTGTCCATCCTGGGACAAGGGTCTGGGGTTGCGCTGGCTGCCGTGAGGTCCCTCTGTTCTCCCTCCTAGGCAGGGGATTTTGTCCCACGGTGACTTTCAAGGGAAGAAAAAAGCAGATTTGGAATGAAGTCTCCAGGACTCGCTGCCGTTCTGAGGGATTATTCTCCTCCTTAATTACTTCTGAGCCATATGCCTTCCCCCGCTCCCGGTGAGTGACCTGCGCGCCGTGCCTTCCCCGGGCCCTGACTTTGGCACCAGCCTGGCTCAGCCCTGTCCCATTCCTGCTGGCAGCAGGGAGGAAAGGCTTTGCTCAGGAGAAGACAGATTAGTTTGATTCCAGCCTGCAATTGTTTCCTAAGTCCCCACGGGCTGGGGGGATCAGCGCTGGATCCGCATCTAGGGAACCACAGGAGCAAAATCTCAACTACCCCGGAACTCGGAGAGCAAACCTCGTCTACGCACCCTGCAGAGTGGGAGGGAGGGGTGCCCCCTGCCTCCTGTCCTTCCGCAAGGTCCCCTCCAGCTCCTGCCCCTCCTCCGTCGTCCTCCGCCCTCGCCTCCCTGTTCTCTTCACCCTTTGGCGTTTGGTCGTCTTAAATACAAAGAGCGGATGGGAGAAACGTGGCTCGTTCCGATGGATGCTGTCAGGGAGATATTCCAAAATGGGACACCGTGAGTTGTGCCCCTGGAAACGGCCTTAGTCCCTTGACCTGGAAATTCCTGGGTGCCTAAGCTTTGGTGATGTTCCCCGGGAGCCACGCAGGAAGGTGGCCCTGGGGAATGCAGTTACTGAAAGGCTGAGACGTCTCCTTGCACATTTTCCCTTTCTGTTTGCTTTCGCAGCAAGTGCAGAGCGAGGCTGCAGCGAGGTTCCCAAGCATTTCGACCGCATCACCGTGTGCTTGACTGGTCCCATAGCGGGGTTCTGTGGTGCTCATGCTTCCCAGGGGTGTAGAATTGCCCGAAGACCCTAGATTTCCTTATATGGCCCCAACTCAGCCTCCCCAGAGGCCATAGGCCCCCTCTTTGCCACTCCTGTCCCCTCACAAAACAGCACACAGAGGTTGTGGCCGACGGGAGGCCTATCCTGAGCGCAAGTCTGGTGGCTCCTGTCACGTCTGGGGACTGCCAATGCAGCCTCCCATGATCTCAAGCCTGGACCATTTCATGGTCACTTTATGGGTGGTGGGATTTTGACTGGACCGGATTCTAGCTAGTACCTTCTGAGCACTTGGTCTGCTCATTTAAATTTCCAAACAATCCGGGGCATCTGGGTGGCTCAGTCAGTTAAGTGGCTGCCTTCGGCTCAGGTCATAGTACTGAGCTTTTGGGATCAAGCTCCGCATCAGGCTCCCTGCTCAGTGGGGAGCTGCTGCTTCTCCCTCTGCCTGCCGCTCTCCCTGCCTGTGTTCTCTATGTCAAATAAATAAATAAAATATTTTTTTAAAAATCTTCAAACAACCCCACACTGTACGTATTACCATGATTCCCATTCTTCAGATGAGAGAACTAAGGTTCCACTAAGTTAAGTACCTTGGCTGACGTCATACAGCTTGTTCACTGAGCTGGAACGCAGGCCAGATCTGTCACCAGAACCAGAGTATTCTATTCCCCTTAGGACTCTAAGACTGAACAGTAAGCATTTTGGAAGGAAAGCTGACAGAGCCAAAACTCTACCTGGCTTCACAGAGATAGTGTGTCTGACCCTACGGGCAGGGATTCCTTCCTGGGGCTCATGTTCATGTCCAAAGCTGGGCTTCAGGATGCCGCTGAAAGCCCCCATGAAACTGTGTGCAAGGTGCTGTGGGTATGTGTGGTATATTTTTTTGTGAAGAAAGAATGCATGATTTCAGTGATTCTTGAAAGGCTGGTGCCCCCCTAAGGTTTAAGAACCTCAGACATTGTGACACAAGGTCCCATCAGTTCTCTCCATTGTCTGTCCCTCTTTTAGGCTTTCTCTTGCCTACACCATCTGAGCTGATCACTCTGTTTTTTTTTTTTTTTTTTTTTTTTCATCACTGGGAATCTAACCCAGGGCCTGTTTGACGGTAACAGGAGGTGAATGGCCACAAAGGCAATGGACCTTTACTCTCACACCGCTAGCGGACGTCCATATGCTGCTGGATCCATCTGACCTGCTGCCCAAACTCCACAGATTCGGCACCATCTCCGGGGGGACACAGTGGACACAGAGCCTGAGGAGGGTCCTGGCCAGTCTACTCTGAGGTGTTACACTAGGGTATGAGGGTCTGATCTTACTGGTGTGAGGGGCGGTGGACCAGCCAAGCTGGTGTCCCTGCCTCCCTCTGCTAGGTTCTCACTGGCAGCTTCACTCAGAATCACAGGTGGCCTCACCCATCCTTTAGGCAGGATCTTGAACTTGAGCACAGGGACGTTCTGAGAGTCGTGAGTCTGACCCTAGCCTTTTTGGCTCATTTTCCTGAAGTAGAAACTGAAAGATGAATTCCCTATGGAGCAAACTTGAGCGGGGCGAGGGGTACAGAAATGAAAACCCCAAACACCAAACGTTCCTAAATGATAGTTTTCTTCTGAATAGAGGTCATTTTAGAAATAAAACCCTGTGAATTATGGGCAATCATTAGCACGCCGGACCCCGATTAGGGTGGTCCAAGTTAAGAGGAGGCATGATGAAAATCTGGCCTTCATTTCTCGTGCTCTCTTTTTCTGAAATTGGCCAGGAGGCCATGACACTTTCCATCAGTTTTCCCATTTGTCTCTCGTTGAGGACAACTGGCCTTCATAATCAGGAACAAAGTCCTCTTTAATCATTCTTCCTTCATCCGCACCCCATTCCCCAACCTGAAAACCCCCTGGCTTTGATGGATGGAGACCCTGTCTCACTCCTCAAAAATGCCCACAGTAAGAGAACTTCGTTCTTTACCTTAACTTGTCTGATCTTACCTGACACTGGATGCCAACAGAGCCTCCCATAGAGTCTGCTTAACAATAGGTCACTCTATCTGAAAGTCCTTTGGGAACTGGTTTGCTTGAAACTGAGAATTGATTTTAGCCCTGAGCTGACTTACATAATTTTTGGAGGAAGGCACGTGGAGGTAAATTCATATAGGACTTGGACCCCAGTTTGCAGCCATCAGTGGACCCCAGGCTGGATCGGGGGTGAGCCACGTGTTGTGGGTCACACCATTGTTGCATGTTCACTGTTTGGATAGAAGAGAAAGGTCCAGCGGAAAGGCCCAGTCTTAAAAGAATTTCTTTCCTCAATCACAAGTTTTAACAATTCATAGAGAACAGAATACAGTGCAAATAAAGCACTTCTTATTCTGGGCTTTTAGGAGAACTGAGTCAGAGATTTGAAAGGGGGGTGGCTTGTTTGGAGCCACAGGGGAGATACAGATCTCCAGGATGGGTTAACATTCCTCATTCAGAAACTGACTTCCGGGCCCCTGACCTGGTTCTGCCCCTCCCAACCTGTGACCTTGAACAAGCAGCTTAACTTCGTGTGCCCAGTTCCCTACATGTAATATGGGGGAAGTAACTTGCCTTGTAGGGCTGTCTTGAGGATTATGGGAGTTAACGTATATACTGACAGAGTTGAAACTGGCTCGTGGAAAGCACTAGATAAAAATGACCCATGATTGAAGCCACTGCTGCGGTTGTGGTAAATACCACCTTCATTCTCGAGGATGCCAGAGTCCAAACCTCCATGCTTTTAAGGGTGTGGTCCCTACCAGCTCATCTTTCCCTGGCCAGAGTCCCATCACTCCAGAGAAAAGTCTGGTTCTCCTAATCTTAAAGGTCTCTTGGAAGGGAGAGTCCATCAAAGCCTCCGTTATCTGATCTGTAACCATCCTTCAAGTCAGAGAGTTTTCCTTATAAGTAAATTAGCTTCTCTTCTTGAAATTAAAGCCATTTCCTCTCATTTAAACCACTTTAAGATGGAGAAGTGTTCTTGCCTTAAAATAACTCTCCTATATTTAAATGCTTGATTAAATCCCTTTTCTGCCTTTTCTTCTCCTGAAAAGAGTCAGAGTCACTTAACTTTTCCCTGGGGTTCATTTCTATTACCTACTTGAATTGTTCATGTTCTTGCCTTCCTGTTTTCCATCCCTGCCTCTTAAAAACCAAAGCCATGGCTGAAAAGAGTCAGTTATGACAGTCATTGCTGATGCAGCGGGCGAGGGAGAAATTTCTTCAAAACTCTTGTCCATTCTATTCCTGTTGTCTTGGTATCTGCCACGCTTCCATGGCCAAAGTCAAACATACCAGTGAATGGTGCCCAAACTTCTGCCGAGGTGACCCTTCTTGACCATGTTTGGTGTCTTATCCCTTGCTTCCACTTATCGTTCACCATCTTCAGTTCTTCTGGTCTTTCTGAGCCTGTCAAGGTTGCTAGACTCACATCCAAATACAGAATTAAATCTAATGAGCAAGAAAGTGAGCTCCCCAAGGGAGAACCTTTTACGCTCCATCCCTGGACTCATCATGATGACTAGCCCACAGTAGAGCTTCAGCAAACTTTGCGAAACACATTTCCTAAGCCACCACCAACAGCATGAGGTCTCATTAGGACTGAAGTAGGCCCTGAGGACTAACGTGACATTCAGCGATAGATGTCCTTTCCCCCATATTCCCATGTGGAAATGGCTGGGCAGATGTGACATCTCTTAAGTAGGGTGTACCCACGTGGAAATGTGGTTTGTAGACTTTTTTTTTTTTTTTTTTTTTTTTACCAGAGTGCTATTTCATCTTGGAGTTGGGCAATTTCAAGAAGCATTTACAAAGCCTCACAAAAAGAAAACTTGATCTACTTCAGGAGTAGATTCCATTCTGATGAGCTCTTCGGAGAGATATGGAAGGGAAAAGTAGGACATTGTGAAATCAAACCAACAATTACAATGTCTTATAACTCCAACTTGGTTGGCAATTATTGGCTCAAGTCACACTTTCCACAGGGTCAGTGTCTCAGAACAGTGTTCTTCAAAAATTACACAGCCACTTGTTAAATATGCATAAACCAGATTTATTTCCATCTGCCCCAGTATGTGTGCCCTCCCCCCCAATCAGCTGGCCCTACTCCCTGCTCCTGGCTCTTTCTCTTTCCATGGCTTTGTTATTTCTGTGTTTTTGTTTTTGCCAGGGATGCCCTGCCCCTTATCTAGTCCAGGGACATCCTGAGAAGCATTTAAATCCACCTTGAGGTCCCCTTTCTCACTGTCAGTATCCTCTCTTTGTTCATATGTGCAAGTTTTGTCTTCCCAATTACTCGTCATTGAATGTGGGCCAGCGGCAACAGTCTTATCCCAATTTTATAGCCCCCAGCAAAGGGTAGTACAAAGGACAGAGCTCCTGATCAGTGGACTGCAAACCCAGTCAATTTCCAGAATCACCTGAGCTGTTCTTAAAAATATCTACTAAGTGAAAATCTCTGGAGGGGAGGTCCAAGAATCAGCTTTTCACATTTTTTTTAAATGTTTAAATTTTTTTTAATGTCACAGGTGTTAAGTCTGATGATAGGTCAGATTTGAGAATGCCCAATGATGTGAAAGGACTCTGTGTCAAGTTTTTGGCAGTTCAGTGATAGAGCTTCTGAGCCTTTGACTTGTTCTAACAAAACCAAAAGGCTTTCTTCCTAAGAGGTGCTCCGTGAGTCCTGACCACTGGAGTCCATGAAAACATTTAGCTGCTATGATGCTACAGGCATGGAGATATTGGCTTTCTCTTCCCCAGAGATATTTATGTCTTTCCTTACTTCGCATCACATCCACCTCCAAACTAAACACCACTGGTCTTACTAGCCAGTTGATTTTGCATCCAGATGAATGGGCTTTGCTTGGCAACTATCATTTTCCATCTCTCCTGCTATAAAAGATGGCTTTTCCTTGGCCAACATACAGGACAAGTTCTCTTCAGCTTCAGTGCTTAGTAATGGTTTTGTTCATGACATGCTTGTCCATTCTCAGAAGGGACAATCCCAACCACTGTCATTACCACTTTACCATGCTCTCTTAGACAGTGCCCCCCTTAAATGTGGTGCTGGGCCATTCATCTGTGCCAGTACAGCTCAGACTGCAGACTAACCTGTAGACACATGCAGCCAGCTTTTGCTCAGAGGTTTGCCTGCAGTCTTTCTAATCTGTGGTTTGGACTCTCCTATAAGCCCCTAACCTTGGGCCTAGGATATTCTTTAATATGTTGACATGAAAAATTTTCTGAATTTGAAGCCATCAAATTTCATTTCTCATGTGCTATCCATTTCTTGTCTTATAGCTTACCGTAAGGACATAATATCAATATTAATAAAACCATTTATTGAGAACCTAATATGTGTGAGACAATGTACTAGGTAGGTTCTGGGACTGCAAAGATTCATAAGATAAGGTTCTTGCTCGAGAGATGACCACACTCTGATGAGAAATAAAGGATTCCATTCATAAAAAAGCAATTTACAAAGACACACAGCAGATATCAAGCCTAAGATAAATGGCTCAGGCACTAACCACACTTAGGATTAGAAGGAGGACTTGCCTATGCAGTGCTTGAAAGCCTGGGGGCAGGGAGGGAACTTGCTGTATATAACATGCAGGCTGGCATACAGCAGGTACTCAGTAAATGCCTGCCAAACTAATAAATGAATGACCAGCTGGATGGTGGTAAGATAGGAAGAGGGCCTTAGAATATAGGTGGACCATATTGAGGAGAAGGACACACACACACACACACACACACACACACACACACACACACATACACCCCACAGCTGCTTTATCAATGAAGCATGATCCTGTTTCATCAGGGAGTAACATGAGTGAGAAATTTAGGAAAATATAGCTCTGTTAAGGTCAATCTTTTTATTGTTGGGAATCGTTAACTGGGCAATAACTAAATTAATAACACTAAATATTGTTTATTTAGTAAGTAAATTATCAGTAAGCAAATTATTAGTAATTTAAGAAGTAAATTCTTTTCACTAGATGAACTCTCACTGTGTAAATTCATTGGTTCGCCATCTCACAGGGACTCAAAGGACAGGCCTTTGTATAGATGCCTTTGCTGCGCTACGTTTGGTCACTACCTGATTTACTTTATAAGCAACTCATTTCTATTCCACCTTGCCCCAAAACAGATTGCATATTAAACGATTTATGAGAGCTGAGCTAGGAAGTAAGACACAAAGAGGCAGAGAGATGGAGCAGAAAGGACTGAAAAGCCGCTGGACTCATTGGGTCTTCCTGCAGCTTGGGCAAGAAAGAAAGCACACGAGTGACTGAGAACCATGAATCAAAGAAGTATCTGGGAGAAGAAAGGAACAAAACCTTTCTCCTTGCTCCTAATTTCTGAAGAAAACCTTGTCATGGGGCTTTTTTAACCCCGATGCCTAGTTAATTGCTGCTTTTGCCATTTTTACTACCAGTGAGACTCTTAGTACGGGTAGCTAGTCAACTTTCTCTGTGCCCGGCACTGCGCTAAATCTAATACATGCATTAAAAAAAAACTTAATCCTACAACTGCCCTGTGAGTAGGTCCTGACCCTCCCCGCTCTTGCCAGAAGTTCTCTGATAATACGCATCCCTTCCTAAGAGCAGCTGGCTGCTCTCCCTGAGCTGGTCCTCTCCAGCCTAGGAACCCACTTGCAGAGAGCAAGCGGACTGCAGCCAACAGGACCCCTGCCCAGTGGGAGCTAAGAAGATCCCACCGCAGAGACCACTTTGATCCAGACAGTGGAGCAGGCACAAAAGCTATGTCCCAGCCATACAGCTCAAGGAGACTCAGGAGGAGGTCTTCAGGTTACACAAGAGAAGAAGCAGCTCTAGTCAATGGCGACACTGGATGGTCGACCACCATGTTAGTCGTTTGGAAGAAACCATGTGCCCTAATCTCAGAGTCAAAGAAAATGTTTCCAGCCATGAACACTAGAGCAGGTCACTCCACATCTCTCAGATCCAGATTCCCCTGTGAACAGCGGCAGGAAAGGAGGTCTGCCACCTCCAGTGTGGATTCCAGGGGACCGGACTCGGAAGTGTGTGTGACACATTGAACATGAAAGCTACAGCATATGATTCTGCTCCAATATAAAATCGTGCATGTTCTTGTGTCTACATGGGACCTGAGAGTCACTAAGAGTTCCTCTTATCTGTGCCTCAGTATGTCTTCTTTTATTCTTTCTGCTACCTTCGTGACCCCTTCAACCTGCCCCAGGTCCTGGTGACTGGCTGCTTCTCTCCCCTTCCTGTCCTTTTCCTGTTTTCACACTGACTGTAGATAGGAAAGGAACAGAAAAGGGAGGAAAAGAAAAGTGAAGAGAAGAATATTATTTATAAACATCCTTATTAAAAAAAAAAAAAAGGACAATTGTGGAACAAATACTCCTCTTCTGCGGTGTCACCTACCTACCAACTCACGCTTCCCCACACCCTCTAGTTTCTTTATACGTGGTCGTGATTTTCAAATGTCTGTGATCACAGAGAAGCTACGTGATGTGGCTCTGTGAGTTCTTATTGAACACTGCCTTGAACGGTTCCCAAGTTGCTATGTCACCGTCATAATTATTTTCGCTACTGGCTGTGAACTAGCCCATGGAGTAAAGTATCTCATGATGAAGATCTGAATTTTATAATTGTTGGACATTTAGGTTTATTTTAATAAGTACTTCCATCACAAATACCTTATGGTATTATAGTCTTCCTTCCCCTTGTGAATTAAAGGAAAAAGTGTTTATAATTTTTTTTTTCTAAAAGCCAGGCAGAATTTTCTAAATTCCCCCCACACTGAGGATTTATCAGCCTTTGCTGATCTATTCTGCCTTATCTTGCTTTATCCTCCTGGGATCTTCTGGTCAGTGAGGCAAGGAATTAGCTGCTGTTCCTAATCATGACTTTTCTCTATCAACAAATCTGTTTGAATGTTGTTTCTTGTACTCTCAAAAGGCCAGAAGAAGGGGCGCCTGGGTGGCTCAGTGGGTTAAGCCTCTGCCTTGGGCTCAGGTCATGATCTCAGGATCCTGGGATCGAGCCCTGTATCGGGCTCTCTGCTCAGCAGGGAGCCTGCTTCCTCCTCTCTCTCTGTTTGCCTCTCTGCCTACTTGTGATCTCTCTGTCAAATAAATAAACAAAATCTTTAAAAAAAAAAAGAAAGAAAAGGCCGGAAGAATTAGGTAGCTAGCCAGATAGCACTTGCGTCATGGTTGTCAACTTTGGAGACATGATCCTGTCCAAAGCACCAAGAGGAAGTCTACCCAACAGAATGACCATGTTGAACAGCAGTGTCCCACTCAAGCTCTGGGGAAGGTGTTGGTTCTTTGACCCTAAAGCAAATGGATAGATAGCTATAGTCATTGGGGTCCAATCAGAAAAATGAGAACTACTCTAAGAATTTAATATAGCAAGGCAGGGGCATAGATAATGGAAAAGCCAAGAAACCAATTGGGAGTGGTGAGGCAGCTGAGTGATCACCGGAGGCGGGAAGTCACTTCTATCCCCAGGCTGAAGGACAGAGCCAGGGTCATCTGGTAGAAGCTGGGCCCAGGGGACCTGCTCCAATAGCACTAAAGTTATGGCAGAAGAGATGCAGACCTGCTGGAGATGCCATCCAAGACACAGAGAGACAGGGAGAAATGCCCTGGCTTCTCCTCCCTCCAGCCTTTCAGTCTCCCCACAACGCCTCTCCTTGGTGGACTCAGCTGGACACCCTGCGTCTCAAGAGTCTGGGACACACAGCTTGCAGGGGTGCAGCACCCCCTTCCCTGCTGCAAGTGAATTAGGGAAGGGATGAGGAGTGAGCCCCAGGGCAAACAAAGAATAAGCACAAAATCATAGGGCTAAATAGTCATTCAAAATGGCACCGAGGCAAGAGAGGAAAATCCTGCGATGTGCTGGCCAAGAAAGCAAAAGAGAACGAAATGGTTTGGTCTTAAGTACCTAGATCAGCCATATACAAGTGCATTGTTAGTTGCAAATGGTGCCTCTAGCACCAGAAAATGACTTACTGTTTCCTGCAGAACATTATCTGGTCTTGCCACCCTTGTGACCACGAAAAAGGACACAAATAAGAGGGTTGGTGCACAGCTGCTGAGACGGTACCATGCCCATGCCCCTGCCCCATGAGAAAGATGGTTCCTTTTGTGCCCCAGACCTGCTGGGGGCAGATCTGCATCCCTTGGCCATGTGCTAACTCTGTCTTCTGATGGGGTCACACCAGGGAAAGTAGGCTTTATCAAACCTTAGCATGAGAAAGGGAGCTTAGAGAATATACTGCCTCTACTGCCTCGAACACCCAGTGTCAGATTCTTCCAAGTCTTCTAATAGCTCTAGTTGTTACAAGGGTAGTCTTTTTTTCTTATTTTATTTTATTCATCGGTAAGAGAGAGAGAGTGAGAGCACAAGCAGGGAGAGTAGCAGGCAGAAGAAGCAGGCTCCTTACTAAGCAAGGAGCCAGATGGCAGGACTCGATCCAGGACACTGGTATCATGACCTGAGCTATAGGCAGATGCTTAACTGACTGAGCCACCCAGGCATCTCAAAGATTGTCTTTTTCTAACTGCTACTTATATTTCTGCAAGGAGGCTCTTCTTCCACAAACTCAAAATTAAAAGAACAAGTAACAAAGAAGGTAAAAGAGTCGTCCCCACTCGGGGACGAGAAGGACAGAGCCAGGATCATCCCTGGGAAGGTTATTTCAAGAACATCTCATTTTCAGGGAGTATCAGACAATCTTCCACTCATTTCCTTTGAGATTAGGTTCCAGTAGAGTAAGACTGCCTGGGTTATTTTTGTAGTAGCCACTAATGGAGTGTCCACTGATGTGTCTTTTACAACATTAGGTTCTGGGAATTAACAGTTGAATAAGATATCATCCTTACTCTCAGAAAATGCACAGTGTGGTAAGAAAGGCAAGCATCAAGATCACTGGCTTGCAAATATAAGAAATACAAGAGAAAAATGAACAAAACCTGATGACGCCTGTAGGAGGGAGAAATTGACTGTGTTTGGAGAGACCCAGAGAGGGTTTCAAAGACAAAGGACATTTGGGGATGAATGGAGAGAGCCTGAGCGTGCATCCCAAGGCTTCGATTTGAGAGAATGGTTGGACACAGCCACTGTGGTTTCTTGGGGATGAGGTTAGGTAAGCTGGGGCAGTGTGCCTAGGTAATGCCTGAGTAAGAGTTTCTCTGATAAAGGAATAATTAAAATGGATGAATCTGGGGTTGAGTAGGTGTATTTTCCCTAGGCTGATCTTTAGAGGTTATTGAAAGAGACTCCTTTTTCCTTTCTTCCACCTCAAAAACAAACACCCAACCTGCAATCTCTGCCACATCCCCTCCACGCCACTACTGTAGTACCAAAACCGCCATAGCTGGTCCATAGATGAGTCAGTCTGGCTGTGTACCAATAAAGCTTTATTTATAAAGCATCTGGATTTGGCCCAATGGGTCATGCTTTGCCAACTCCAGCTCTACAGGAGCAGATCTGAAAATACAGTCATCATGTACTCCTGGTTTGTGATTTTAAGGTCTGTTTTGAGGTTGTATCTGCAGGTACTGGAGAAGAACATGGGGGCGGTGGGGGGGGGGGCGCTTAGGAAGGAAAGTGAGGGCAGATCGGAGAGGTCTTAGCTCTAGGGAGGAAAGGGCCAAGGTGGAAGGCAGATCCCAGTCGTTCTTCCTCTTGGAGTGCCTCCTGGCCGCCAGCGGGCTGTCTCACTGTGGCTCCGACTAACTGTGTGTGTTTGGGCCAGCTGCCGCCAGGCAGGAGCTGAGTTCATCCCCGAGGTGACTGTGCACGGGATAATTTATATTTTGGTGTAAACCCACCTCGAGTTCCTTTGAGATGAAAGAGTCTATATAAAACTGAGTTATGACCCAGCTTCATGGGAGCACTGCTGAGTTTTTCCAAAAGTGGAGTTAAACCCCTCTGGCATCTGGGAAGGGCTGGCTGTAAAGGACGGTTGGCCATGTCGGCGGCTCTAGCTTTCGCTGTTGATCTGTGTGCGATAAATCATTCTCCTCCTCCAAGTCCAAGGCGGCATTTATATTTGCCAAGACGCTCAGGAGGAAGATCTCCAACTGGTCTAAGCTGAGGCAGATCTTTGCTTTTTAAGTTGTTTGGGAAGTGAGAACACATACACACATTTGCACTTGCTCACATACACACACGTGCACACGCGCACACACACACACGTTGAGCTCCCATAATGACGTATTCCAGAATAGCTCTTCCCTAACCCTGTAACTTCATAGGGATTGTCGTGACACTGGTTTTGTTTTTATGAGAAAGATGTGAGTTGGTCATGCTCCTTTGACATCCTGTCCTTTTTAACGCCCGGAAGACTCGGTTTTGGAGGAGCAAAGCTGTCTCCAGGTGTCCCCGTCGCTAACAGAGGCCAAGGGCTCCCCGGGTCAGCTTGGTGCTGGGCTGCCCCTTGACAGTATTGAACAGGGCATACCAATGTGCCTTTTTTTAGAAAAGACCGTAAGTGTCTTATCTTACTTCTTTGGAATTTTCCACAGTTATTTAGCCTCTAGTTTAGGAAAAGTGGGTTTGAGGGTTCTTCAAATTGTCGCCGAGCGCTTACATCAGATCTGCGAGCTCATTTCACTTGAGGTGGATGGCGCTCCTGCTTGCCAACCTACCTCATTTCCATCTCTCCTCCCCACTGACTAGAAACCTTGTGGTTAAAATAACACACAGCCTCTGTTCGCAGCTCCAACTTAGAGCTAGCTGCTATCGGAGGCAGATTGGGGATTTAAGGAAGTCTCAGAAGATGCTCTCGAGTTGCTTTCTCAGTGTTCAATGTTAGATTCTCGTGAAGAAATCAGGGAGCTGGTCAGGTAAAGAACTTCTTTTCTTTTTCATTGTTTTGTTGGGGGGCAATGATGAAGAACACTGTATCCATCGCTTTGGAAGCAGCCGGCTTCTTGACTCTTGAACGGGGCTTGTGTCTGTGTCTCTGACAGGGGAGTAAAGCGTGACACGGGAATCGCGCGGAGAAACTGCAGTGGCGAGTCTCTGTCATCAGAGAGAGAGGGCTGGGGGCTCAGAGGGGACAGATGTGGCTCCCCAGGGGAGCAACAAACCGCCTTTGGGGGTGTGCAGGTTAGAAAAATAGGAAACAGTAGTTGGGTTGGTCTGTCTTGGTGCAGCGTCTGGAGTTCGGTGGCGTGAGCAGCGTGCCCGGCGGCGGTGCCCAGCCCTATCTGGGCATCACGTCTTCTTAGAAGAGATCTAAGCCCATTCCCTTCCCTTGCTACTTCCCCCTCCAATAGCTGGGTGCCATCATTACTTGTCTGTCTGTCTGTCTGTCTGTCTATCTCCCACCTCTAAATTGTTGTGAAGCGTCGCTCTGCTATCTCATTTTAAAATATGTTTAAACTCGTGCCTTTCTTCAGTGATAGAACATTGAAGATCTGTCTTACATCTCTTTGTCAAATATATTAACATTTTCCTTGAACACCTGTAACTATGGCTTCTTGAAATAAAATAACACCCGTTTGTAGAGCCATTTTTTCAGAAGAATTTGCCACCGCCCCTCTGGGTCTTTCTTCAATTATACTTTATTATTTTTTTTTTTTTGCAAACATTTATGCCTCTGAAGTATTTCGATATATCTCACCCCGGCTAAACCAGGTGTTTACTTACTTGGTGATCTTCTCTCCCTCTCCTTCTCTCTCTCTCTCCTTCCCTTCCTGTCTTCCCCTCCCTCCCAGATCATGTTCCCTTTTATGTCTTAATTTGAAGAAAATTCTATTCCTATTTGGTGTTAGAGCCAAATAAGTCAGCCAATCAATCAATCAATCAATCAATCACTCAATCCCTGGTCAGTCAACCATTTGTTCGAGTGTGACCTGCACGCTCTGTATTAGGATATTATTGTCTTGTATTCCCAACCAGGGTTGGGGGAAGATCTGTGCCATCACCACATTTATCGTGTGTTTGGGATCCTCCATAGGGTCAATAATTACCAAATACCATCGGTACAAAATGAAGGGCTAAATTTCTAACTGCGGATTATGGGACACATTGCAGTAATGACGCAGCCTTCATTCCCGAGAGCTCACTACGCACCAGGTACTAAGCTCAGCACTTTGCCGTCATCTACCTTGAGGATTCTCTTGACAGTCCTCCGGCCGCAGGGCAGGAAACTGAAGCCTGGAGAGAGGCTGATGCCCAGCCTCATCCGACGAATAGCAGGAGACTGGCTGCGCAAAGCTTCAGTCCCGCCAGGACGCAGGCTCCGGCAGGTGTCAGAAATTATGTGCAAGAAGTGGTCCGTGGGCTGGGCCCCCAACTGTTGCCCAGCCTCCAAGCAGTGAGAAGGAGCAGTTCTGTGGGCCAGGGTGGGCATGGCAGGGAGGAGGGTCAGGGGTGGCTGGGGGCTCGCGCCGCAGCTGGCGGGCGGGGGGACGCGCAGGAGGAGCCGGGTCGTGAGAGGCAGCGGTGTGGGTGCGGAAGGAGCCTTGTGCTGTTGGGCTGAGGCACGAAACGGGGAAGAGGGTGGATCCCGAGGGACACTGCTCAGAGCCCAGCGCAGGCTTTGCGGCTCCCTGCCTTTCCCAGGTACTGCAGGGCTCAACCCCTCCGCCTCTGCTCTCAGAGAGGGTGCTCCCTCATCGGACAGGCTTCCTGGACCCTCCTAGTCAAGGAGCCGCCTGCAACCACCCCTGTTTGCTTCTTGTTGTGGTAAAATAGACATCACATAAAATGTACTTTTTCAACCATTTTCCAAGGTACAATGACGTGGTATTTAGTACCTTCCCAACATCGTGCAACAATCACTGCCGTCCAGTTCCAGATTACACTGCCGTCAACCCAAAGGGACATCCTACACCCTTTAAATCCTATATCTACTCCCCATTCCGCCAGCCCCCCAGGCCCTGACCACCAAACCACTGATCTGCTCTCTGTCTGTTCTGGACATTCCATATAGACAGAATGGTGCAGTATGGCCTTTGGTGTCTGGCTTCTTCCTCACAGTGTAATGTTTTCAAGGTGCATCCCTGACGGAGCCTGAATGGTCCGTCATGCCTTTTCCTGGCTCAGTGGTACTCCCTGGTATGCACAGTCACATGCTGTCCGCCCACTCAGCATCTGGTGGGCACATGAGTTTCAGCTACTGTGAACGGTGCCGCTGTGACGTTCATGGGCAAGGCTTTGTCAGGACATGTGTTTTCCGTTCTCCTGGGCGCGTATGCAGGGGCGGAACTGCTGGGTCATATGTAACTCTATGTTAAGCTTTGCAAGTTGCTGCCAACCCCCAGCAGCTGTGCCATTTCACGTTCCCACCGCCACGGACGAGGGCTGCAGTGTCTTCGCATCCTCGCCAACATGGGTTACTTTCTATTTTTATTTCCTTACAGCCGATCTGGTGGGTGTGAAGTGCTATGCCGTTGTGGTTTTGATTTGCATTTTCCTGATGACACCGAGCATTTTTTTTTTTTTTATGGGTTTGTTGGCCATTTGTCCTGTTCAATTTTTATTCCCTTTATTTGGCTCTATTCTTCTTTTTTAAAGATTTTATTTATTTATTTAACAGAGAGAGAGAGAGAGAGAGAGAGCATGAATAGGAGGAGGGGCAGAGGGAGAGGGAGAAGCAGACTCCCTGTTAGCAGGGAAGCCAATCCGGGGCTCGATCCCAGGACCCCGAGATCATGACCTGAGCCAAAGGCCAGTGCTTACCTGACGGAGCCACCCAGGTGCCCCCTGGCTCTATTCTTGATACATAAGTCCTAGGTTTACCTCTTCTTGCTACATAACTAAGTAACTTGTTACTAAGTAACCTTCATGAGGTAGGGACTCTGACTGTTTTTGTCTCAGTATCTCAGTATCTAGGACAGGCTTGGGTATCACAGTAAAAAAAAAACTCAGTATGTATTTTCAGAATAACTGAATATCCAACTATGGCTATTGCCCCCAGCCCTGGGCCTAGGGCTTCTCCTCCCTGCTGGGGGGGGGGGGGGGGGTCAACGGATGGGCAGCACAGTGAGGGGAGAGCCACAGCTGGCGCCTACACCACTCCCTGCCCCGAGCCCGCGTGGCCAGAGCGATCGTGGCCTCCCACACCCAGCCAGCCCTTGGACCGTGGGAAGTGGGAGCAGCCAAGTAGTTACAGAGATATTCAAGGTTGAGGTCGTGAGAGCCAGAGCTAAGGCAGCAGCAGGGAGAACAGAGTGGGGGGAACCCCTAGGAGGGGAGTATTTAAGGAAAAATCCGTAGAACTAGATGACGGGCTGAAGTGTCCATCAAGGTGACTTCAAATTTTGAACTTGGAAGGTTTGGGAAATCGGGGGCACGATTCTCGGGGACGGGAAGTTGGAGAAAAGCGTCTCTGGGAGCAGGAGAAAGGGAGGGTTGCTTTGCACTGAGTTTGAGAAGGCAAGAGATCAGGGGGCGGCAGACACAGCCCTGTCGCGGAAAGGGAGCGGGGAGACAGACACAGAAAGGGAGGCAGACCCGCAAGTGTCGCTATGGGGAAGATGGGGGGAAGGAGGGGGGTGAGCACAGGGAAGAGGGGCAGGGGGAAGAGCATGGAGAGAGAACCAGAGTCTGGAGATGCTGGAGCAGGAAAGACAAAAGGAGGGGATGTAGAGCACAGCAAAGGAAATGGGTCGGGGTGGGGGGCGGTGAGAGGTGGTGAGGAAGAGGAAGAAGCAGTGAGGGGTTGGTATTCCAGAATATTTCCCATCTGTTCAGAAGCAAGTAAGAGGGAGGGCTGGGGAACAGGGAGATTTGGCAATTGACCTGGGGGGGGAGAGGAGGTCCATGTTCTTTCCCTGCCCCTCCTTTGCCCCCATCCAGTCCCCCCAAACACCCCAAAACTAGCCTCTCCTAATGACCTACAGCCCAGAACCTTCCAGGGGAAAGGCCGTTACTGAGTCAAGTCCAGACTTTCATTGAGAGAGTTTGCAAGGATATCCTGAGACAGGAAGACTTTGAAGCCTAACATGGCTTCTTTGTCCCACGGAGCGCAAGTCCTGCTGTGCCCATGGGTGTGCTCTGCACTTTGCAGAGCGGTGGCAGAGCGAGACCTCAGTGCACATGATGGGAGGTGTCTAAAGCTCCCCAAGCGTGGGAGCATGTGAGAGAGGCAGCCTGGGGAGGAAGGAAGGTGCTCGGTCCCTGGAGGGGGGTACTGAGCTGGGAGAGCCGCTCCGAGATCCTCTGTCTACCGCTCTGGCTCAGGCATTTCATTTGGCCGAGTTGGACCAAGGACTCTAAGCTCGGCTTCATCCAGAGTCAGGGTGAGAAAAACACCTCCCCAAGTGTCCAGTGGGGAGCAGGTTTATGGGAACTTGCCAAAAGCATGTGCAAGCTCACTCCCCTTTTAAATGTTAAGGACATGGGAGTTTTCTCTTCCATCCAAATGTAGGCTGAAATGTATTCATGAAGACGGCACTAACTCCCCAGCATGGAAAACTCTGATTTGGGGAAGAGCGTTTAGTGGCAGAAATCTAATCTCCTCTCGCAGACTCAGTGGAAACTCCAGTGAGGGGAGGATCCCCGCCATCTTCCCTGCTGGCGAAGGACCCCGAGGAGGGTGCCCATGTGTGACGAACTGAATGCTGGGGACAATGGTGTAGCTTTGTGTCTTTGTGAGCCTCTCACTTTAAGTGTATAATATTGTTCCGTGCCTGGAGTCCTGCTGGTAGAATTTTCACGTCTCTGTTGCAAGTTCGCGTTCGCTAATCATAAGGCTGGATGCCTACACTTCCCCGGCTCTGAGCCCAAATAAAGAGGAAACTTCTGAAAGTCAAGTGCACTGTACAGAGACTCCGTGACAGCCACCGTGTATGTGACACCCTTATCACAGAATAGGGCTCCTGACGTTTTTCTGGAACATGACCTTCTGACTAGGCTGTAGAAGACCTGCCAGGATAGGGTACATATTTTATTAGACGGTACTGCCAAACATTTTTTAGACTTTGCAAGTAGTTGTCCCTTAGGCAATTAAAAAGCAAATAAGAGTTTCACTTCCTTCTGAAATGCTGGGGCTTCAGGACTGGTGTCCTTGGATGTGTTTTCTGATGTCATTCAATCATTCCCTCATTTATATACTTACTCAACTAACAGATATTTGTGTAAGCTCACCGTAAGTCCCACTGGGAGAAAGAGGCAAGACCCTGTCCCTGTTCTCAAGTCTTAAGAAGCAGTCCAGGGCTACCAGGAGGATGAAAAGAGATCATGGAAGAGAAATGTACAGAAACCAGGTTCTGGGGGGGCCAGCGAGCAGGGCTCCTTCATACAGCTCTGACCTCCCCGTATTTGAGCTGAGGGGCACCTCCCTAGCAGGTCCAGCCAGGAGGATGATAACTGAGAAATTAAATGGGAGAATGCACGTCATCCAAACTCAAAGATCTACGACCCATTGGGTTCATCCCAACAACCCTTTGTGCTGCTGCAGACCTCGCAGTGACCAAACTCCACACAATGCACTGCTTTTATCTGGGACACGCTTCCCTGCTGGAAAACATCTGTTCAAAATCATAGATGGTGTTTAAAGCATCATCTGGAATAACGGTTTTAATGTTCCAGAATGGTGTTGGAACAGAAATACCAGCTGGGGTCTTAGAGCCCTGGAATGCTGTGTCCTAAAGGGAGGGACGTGTTCCTTCCCGGATGCCGCGTCGCCACAGGGACATAAGTGAGGAGAAGGACTAGCACAGTTGGGTTGATGCTGGGTCTGAGCCGTTGGAAGACCCTTAGTGGACGTAAGCACATAAATTGTAAACAGCCTTTGAGCTTTTATATGTATCAGAAGCAGTAAGGCCAATGAAGGCCGATGCTCATTTATAATGGCAGATGAGGGGCGCCTGGGTGGCTCAGTGGGTTAAGGCCTCTGCCTGCAGCTCAGGTCATGATCCCGGGGTCCTGGGATTGAACCCCGCATCGGTCTCTCTGCTGGGTGGGGAGACTGCTTCTGCCTCTCTCTCTGCCTACGTGTGATCTCTGTCACATAAATGAACAAAATCTTTAAAATATATATATATAACGACAGATGATTAGCATAAAACAACCACCTCACAGGCTTTGAAAAACATCATGTGAATTATTTTATAATAGTCTTACCTTCCTGATTTTTAATTTTCTTAAATTAATATTAAGATTTTATTTATGATTTCAGCACATACAAATGAAGGTGAGGAATTGGGCCAGAAAACTGGCAGAAGAGCCCCCTTAGGGGTTAGACTCCACCCACAATAAGGGGCTGGTGATAGGCGTAGTGAAGTTCAGCTTTTGTCTTCTTGTCATCCTTTTTGATACCAGCCATAAAAGGGTGTCTCAAAGTTATTTTCACCTCTCCCCTGGGTACTCCTCAACAAAATCATTGCCAGGTAGAGTTAGCAAGCTAGAGCAATCCCGCCCCGTCAGTAAGAGGGTGGATTTAGAAACAGAACCCACTTGGTTGGTTCTCCAACCTGCCTCTTCCTAGCAAATTGACTTCCCTAAGCTTGGGTTTTCTGATCTGTAAAAATCAAAATAATAAAAGCTCCTAGCCCTCAGGAATGTTATGACAACGAAGTAAGCTAATGTATGCAAAGCTCTTAGCGCATCCCATCAATGTTAACTCTTACCATCACAGGTAACCTACGAATAACAGAATGAGCCGCCATCTTTAGCCAGCTCCCAGCCTGCCTCTCTTCCCTCTTGTGAGTTTAGCCAGAAAGCTCAGTTCTGATGAAGTTATTCCTCTGCTTGAAACCAGGGAAGGAATCAAGTCCCAACCACCATAGTGTGCCCAGGGGTGGGGGTTGGGGGGGGTCATGGTGGGGGGTACTTAGGAAGGTGCTTCCCCCTCTTTTCCCAGCAGCAGCCCTCTCCAGCCCTGTGAGCCCTACACTCCAGCACCCCCTAAAGTCACAGCCCTTTCCTGAAGGAGCCCTGCGCTCCGAGGCCTCTGTGGCTTAGCTCCACGTTCCCTCAATCCTGGTGCCCGTTCCTCCCCATCTCTGCCCACGCAGGGGTACCCATCAGAACCAGTCAAGCAGGAGTTCATTCCTTCCAGCGCGTTTCCGGGATACCTGCTGCCTCCGCCATAGCACCAGCCACTCTCACTTGGAATTTATGTCTCCTGCGGTACACCGCGAGCTCCTTGAAACCTGGAATGAGGTCTTGCTCATTGATATGCCTCCCGTGGTTCTTTGTGTGGTATCTTGCACATAACCGAATAGCAGAAAATGTTGGCTGAATCGAATTGAAACATTGATTCTCTGATTGTAGGTCATTCCAGGAACAATAGGGAAGCTTGTTTGGGATCAAAAGAACGGGATACTTAAGTCTGTGTGTGTGCACGTGTGTATGTGTGTGATGTACATACAGACACATTTCCTCATCTGCGAAATAAACACACGACGTGTGGCGTTCCTCCCAACTTGGAATCTATGAATCTGAGTTACGGGCTTTCCTTACCTTACCCCACAACTCTAAATATTAAGGCAAAAGCTAAGCTGGGGCTCGGCCCTCTAGAGCCACGGGAAGTTGACTAGGCAATAGGTAAGTCACTGAGAGTGGTCTGAAGGGCAGCGTGCCTGCCTCCCCTGCAGCCCAGCTGGCCTTCCCCAGCCAGTAGACTTAGCTCATGATTTCAGTCCTACTTTTGATGTCAGAATGTGGTAGATTTTCTCTTCTTCCTTGTAGCACCTCACAAGCATGTGATTACCTTGGCCACAGATAGACACCCCATAAATGTCTCTTGAGTGAATGAGCAAATAATCTTTCCTGACATCCAGTAACAATAATAATGATAATTGTAAATACATTTATGACCGGAGTCTATGCTTAAAAACAAAGCCACGGTTTCTGCCGAGTGATGAGTCTTCCTCTATGCATTATACATAAATTAGCTCACTTCACCGTCGCGACATTCCTATGGGTGAGGGGGCTACAAATTCAGACCTCTTGTCATTGTATGTAGCAATGATCATGTAACATTATTTGTTGAGCTTATCACTATGTAAAAGCATTTTGTGCTCATGATTATTATACGTCTCCTTGTAAAATGTCATCTCCATGAAGATAGGGAGCTTCCCCCTCATCTTACTCATCACTGTTTCCTTAGCACAGTTCCTGGCACATAGGAGAAGCTCAATAAATGCTTCCTAAAGACAATTGTAATTTTTATCAAGAATTTGGTACTAAATGAGCTTTATGAAAAAGAGAAAATCATTTAATCGTTGAAGGAAGCTCATTCTGAAAAAGAGAATGAAGCCTGAAATTGATTGGGTTTAGGGAGGCGGGGTTAAGACTAATGGAAGTTTTTGTTTGTTTGTTTGTTTGATTTGTTGGTGGGCGCAGGAACGAGACAAAAAATGGGAAGATGGGAATCCCCCCTGAAGGTTTTGGAAATGATTATCTAAAACCTTTCTTTTATGATATTGTTTCCCCTTCTGAAGGGCGGGGAGTAAGAAGAATTGGGGATAACTGCAGGTTTCATTTTCCCCACTTTTTAAAACTCTGAAGGACAAGAATAAAAACGAGGCAGATTGGAAATTCAGAGGAAGTCTACAGAAGAGATCACAGAAAAAGTCCGGGTGGAAAATAAACTAAAAATCGCAAAGGACAACGCAGCTCTCCTGGCAGGAAGTCAGCAAATGGGGAGTCCAGAGGCTACCAGTGAAATCAAGTGAAGGAAACAGTGGGAGGAAAAATCCAGAAAATGCATCGTTAAGGCAAGCAGCACAGATGAAGTTAGGCTCTGCCAGCACGAGTGCTAACTGTTTAAAGGAAACGGGAAGCTTTGGGGGCGAAGGTAGTAAGTGGAGCAAATAGCGGGGCGGTGGGTGGAATTTTTAGGCTGGAGATTTCATGGCAAAATGTCACGGACAGTAAGAGCCTTGGCATGGCAGGTAAAGGGAAGAGCCATTCCAGAGACTAAAGGGGCTTTATAAAAAAGACATGAACATGTTAGGAGTTGGAGGACAGTTGTCCCAATAAACACCCAGACAAACAAACCAGAATTCATAATTCATTCATTTGGCATTTATGAAGCCTCAGCCAGCTACTGGGGGTAATGGAGGTACAAAGGTGGGTGAATCAGGCCAAACACAAGCCCTGCTTCTTCGAGTTTACACATGAATACATCAGAGAGTCTCACGGATGAACATATATGTTCAAGTTGGTGTTCTGGGCAATGGAGTTCAGACGGAAGCGTGGATAACAAAGGAGCCAGGTCTACACGGCCTGCGGAGGGGGAGGAGGCGTAAGCGGGCTTTCAAAGGAGTGGCGTTTGAACTGGGATCTGGAACAGGAGAGGAAGGAGGATGGGTGGAAGAATCCTTCTGGATAGAGGGAACAGCGTGTGCAAAGCAAGTGAGGTGGGAGGGGCCTACAAAGTCACATCCGGCAGCCCAGGGAGTCATGGACCTTGACTGGAGTTTCATCCCAAGAGCGGGAGGACGTCATAGGGAACTATGACTTCTTCCTCCTGGGAGGAACAAGGTGCCCCCAGCAGCTGGACTTTTCAGATAACCCAAACTCACGCATTGCTGTGCCAAAACCACCTGTATTTTTCCCACCTTTGATGGACAAAGGTCTTGGATGAAGCTCGCCAATGTATTTCCTATCCTTCCCGAGGCTTACTCCCTGAACTCTGAGCATTTTCTTCATGGAGCAACGCAGCAAAACCTGTACTTTTGAGGCACAAAAGCTGCTTGTCCTTATGCTCGGGAAACCTAGACTGCTTTTCGCTTTGAGTCCTGGTCTGTTTTTTGACCTTTTTCAATTCCAGCGGCTGCCGCTGCGTCTGCCTCATTCTCTAGTTGAGTGCCCCAGTCTGTTGCAGAGGGAAGAATCAGAGAACCAAATCAGGAGGCTTCAGTTCAGCTGGAGTACGTGGGGTTCGTGGCTCCCTGGGCGCATTTTGGGTGTCCTTCAGTGTGCACTGACGCTCTTAACGACAGGGCGGCTGGAGCAGGCTTCAGCTGGTGCCCTAGGGCTGTGCTGTACAATAGAGCAGCCATGGCCACACATGGATTTAAGTGGAATTAGTTAACACTGACTAAAGTTAAGAATTCAGGCCTTTGTCTCATTAGGCACATTTCAGGTGGTTGATGGCCACATGTGGCCAGTGGCCACCATACCAGACAACACATATCCAAACACTTCTATTATCACAGAAAGTTGAATGGGGCCGTAGTGTCCCAAGATGTTGGTGGAGACCAGGAACCAGATCATCTACACTATTGTCATCAATATTTTTAAACCTCTCTCTGACAGTGACTCTAGACATGGACCAAATGCAGAACTGAATGTGGTCTTTCCTATGCCTCCAAGCTGACAAAAATACAACCCACAAATTATTCCTTTAGAATTGTTATAATTACTGTAATGCTATTGAAGAAATGCTTAGAGATCTGCTATTTCCAGCAGAGCAATGGACTCAAAGCTCATTAAAATTCTACAGTTGCTCCCTGGAAAATCTGAGCTCTTGCTCAGTTCACCTTCCCACAGTGTCTCCAAATAGACACATGTCGCATACATGCCATGCAGCCTTAATGATGTGTTTGAGAAATTCCATGACACCCCCCCGCCACACACGATCCTCAGTCCGTTTATACCCCGGCCTCAGGAAACCAGGTACATTCAGGAACCTGAGACCTTGGCACAAGCAGATGCTCATTAAAAAATAATAATAATAATAATCAGCTTGTTGAACTGATGAGCTAGTTATCCTATGTTCTGAGCTCAGAATAGCAAATGAAGAAGAAATAGATCGAAGATATTCTGGCTGAATGTTATATGAAAGTCATGTCAAGGTGCGATGAATAATGCATTAGAGAGTCCTTGATTTTCATTATGTGGCAGCTTGAGAATGTGGTCTGTGCCCAGAGGTTTCCATAACCAGCACAGTCATAATGACATGTATACAGGATCGCTAATCCCTGTGATGACTTCTGTAGGCGAGGTAGCCTTCTCATGGAACAGATGAGGGAACGGATTTGGAGAGATGGGGCTGATGGCAAGCAGGAGTCTGGCTCTCGGCTGGTATGACTCGTATCCCCTCAGGGCTAGCCCCCCACACCCCCCTGCTGCTCTCAGGCGCACGCTCCCCTGTCTGCTGGGAGGTGGGCTAGGAAAATGCATGCACCAAGGCCAAGGGACAGGGAAAGGAGCTCTTTCTTGTCCTGGTGGCTCAAATCTTTCTGGAAGCTTCTCCTCATTGTAGCTCCTCAGGTGACAGTATGACTTGTATGCCCTGAACCCTAGCTTTTACTGACAGGGGAAGAAAAAAGTGGAATGCAGCATTCTTTCTCTGACTGTTCTAGTCAGCTGACCCAACATGACAGGAGTTTCAGAAAGAAGTCCCACTTTGTTTAAAGGCGAACAAATAAGCAAACAGAAACAAACCAACCTGCAAAAAAGTTCTCCAGGATGAATGCGAGCAGCCTATCTCTTGCTGATTTGGTCATGTGTCATTACCATTGCTGCTGGGAGAATGCACCGTTCAGGGCAAGGCTGGGGTTTCGGAGTTTTGTAAGGGTTCTCCGCTAGAGAATCTCGGCTCTTAACCTGAGTGGCCCATAGATATTTTCTGAGCAACTGTCCTATGTCGGGCTCTCAGGATCCAAGGACGAATAAGATGCAGTCCTTGCCCAAGAAGGGGCTGTGGTCTGCCCTGGGAGAGCCACAGGTCAGCAAATAATTAAAACACCGCAGGATAAATGTTATGATACCAGGACGTAGGAAGTGCAAAAGTTACATGAGTACTAAATGCCTACTTTCAACCCCAAATCCCAGGTTAGGGCAGTTGGATGGGGATGTAAGCTTAGAGATGGGACAAGCTAGGAGCGGGCTCTAGGCCACGATTAGCGCTGAGCCATCCAGACAAGGCACCGGGGACACAGGTGCCCATTCCTGAGGCCACAGAGGAGCTGGCCAGGACCTAACATAGAATGATGGTCTTACAATCCACGGTTCACTCAGGGATAGAATCAACCTTAATAACTGACTGGTAAGTATCCATCAGCGATACTGAACTAGAAGTGGAGAAATGGGTCTGGGACCAGATAGTAATTTCAAGAGATGAGAGTCACGGGTTCATCCATTGGGCAACACTGGGAACTGCAAGTTCGAGCAGGAGAGAAGAAAGAGGGGCGTGGACCCTGGAAAGACCCAGAGTTGTGGGGCACGAAGAATGTTCGTAAAGTTTGCCCCAAGGCCACAGGGAAAAGGATGAAATGATCAGAGGGACTCGGTGTCACAGCCCAGTCTACGAGGCACCGGCCCGAGCCCACCCCGGACTGAAGTCTGGAGCACCGGGTCCAAGGTCTTCCTCAGACAATCGGAATGGGCCTTGCCCCTGCTGAGAGCCAGATGCTCTCCTCAATGAGGGACTCTGGAGGCTCGTTTTCAGAGGGAGTGTGGGAAGAGGAAAAGATGAGAAACCTCCCCACACCTCAGCGAGATCGGGGAGGGAGAAATCTGTGGGGAAAAGGAGAGGCCAGGCAGGCTACATCTGCGCCGTGTGGACCAGAAGGAAGGGGGGTGGGAGTGGGTGGCCGGCCTTTACGAAGGCCAGGATGGTGCTCTAGCTTTCAGCTGCCAGAAACCCAGTTTCTTCCCGTGAGGCTGCCCTCCTCCTCCCCCGGCACTGCGCGAGGGAGGGCGCAGGCCGTGCAAAGCTCCTGCACTTTCAGCCAAAAGGCGGCGTTCTACACAGACGCTGGGGCAGCGACACCACCCCCCAGCGGTGGTCGGACTCGTCCCAGTATGTCCCATATTTCTCAGCAGCCCTCTCCCCCCCCCACACTTCATGAGTTTTCCCCTCGGCTTCCATACAAGGGGTGACGAGGCAGGAAGGCCCGTCCCCGATGACTTCCTCACGTGCCTCCCTTTCGTCCCTCAAGGGGCTGCCTCCCCCTCCCCGAGTCCCTGTGGGCCCGGTGAAGTGCTGTGGGAGACAGACGGCACCAGGGAAGTCCCCTCCCTCTATAAGGGGATGCCCGGCTCTCAGCCTCGGGCCTCAGGATGGCAAGCAGTAGCCAATAAACCTATATCCGACACGGCCATCGGGTTAGAGCTTCCTTCCGAGATGCTTGTGGAAGAACCTTGACCTTCAAGTAGTCGCTGTGTCCTGAAGCCGTCCTCAGTCCCTGGGGGTCCCTTGGCTCTATTGCTGTCACCTGACTGAAGGCCCGAGGGGCCGAGTACTGCCCTGACCATCCACCAGGGTCACATACCAGGGGTTGGAGCTCAGCAAGAGCTTGGGGGTGCCGGACCCTGAGTCCCCCCAACTGGCGGATACATATATTCCTCATGGACTCAGCAGACCTGACCAGCCCTTTTCTCCTGCTGTCCAGAAGGGACCAGCTGCGGGCCGTATGTCCATCTCACACCTCTCCATAGGCAGCTTGTATGCCCCAACGATTTTGCTGAGTCGCCAATTCCAAATGACCCAAACGGACGTGGGTGTCCAGATGTGGCCAGCAATGGGCTTGTGAGCAGCGTTAATGCTGGGCACCCAAAGTCGGGCTAGAATGAGCACGCCGTTGGGGTCCACATGGAGAAATTAGGAGACCATCTGTGGCCTTTGTCAACATTTAAACCACGCCCAGCATGAGCGACACCTTGGTTTCGGCTGAAGACACATTCCTGTTGTTAAGTCTCCGGATAGCAGAGCACAGGCCTTTTGCAGCTCAAAACGGGAAAGCGCAGCAGACTCAACATCTGGGACCTTGGATATCTGCATGTTGAATTCCTTCTACAGTGTATCCTTTCCATTATTTTTTAATTTCTCAAAAATGCCTATTTTCTGGCTGAAACCCGTGGCTTACTTAGGGCATTTTGCATTCTTTCCACTTTCAGAATCAGCGTATGTAGTTGGCTTTTTTTTAACAGACCATTTTCCGTAGCAGAATATTTTCTGGGATATTCATAAGCGTCGCCGAGCTGGGGGCAGGTGCCGTGGGCTGAGCTTCCAACTCCTGGCTGCGGCTCAGGTCATGATCTGGGGGCCGTGAGTGCAGAGTCTGCTCGAGATTCTCTCTCTCTCTCTCCCTCGACTCGTGCTCCCTCTCTCCCTAAAAGAAATTATTAAAAGAAAAAAAAGGGGGGGGGGGGTTACTGAGCAGAAACACGGGGAAACCTCTGTCGAAATGTAGACAGATGCTAAGAGGAAGGCCGAGCTCATCGCCAGCTAAGTGGCTCGCCCTCACCCCACGCAATCGCTCTCAGACCCTTCCAGCGCCTCAGCCGAAGAACAGAATAGTAAATGTCACAGATTTTCGGGGTCATTCACAGAGAGTCAAAACCAGGAACAGTCAAGCGGCCAGTGCACGCCGGCTCTGGCCCTGCCATTAATTCTGCCCTCGGGAAGGGAGAAGCTTCTTTCTGGAAACCTTGGGCCACTCCCAGTGGGACACCCAGTGCCGAGCTCTGTGTTCAGAACCGAGGCCTTCCCTCAGGATGTTGGCCATGGGTGCAGGTGCCCGTGAGGAGAGCCCTCGGATTGGCCTGTTGGCTCCCGATGGCAGGGCCCAGGGGGAAGACCGGGGGAGTGAGGGGTGCCGGTGATGGTTTTGGCAGCTACGGAGGCTCCCAGCTGCTCTGCTCCGCCTGCCACCAGAAGGCTGCGGATGGGCATTGCCAGGCCTGTCTGGGGCCCTGCCTGCTTGTCACGGCCCCGCTCAGATCCCCACCGCCCACAACCCGCTCCCCAACCCCTGCCCTGCCCTCGTTTCCACTCTCCACTCGCCTCGCTCCTTCCAGAACCTCCCTCCGTGTCACAGAAAATGGACTCTGTGATTTTCGACAGAAAGGAGTTTGAGGGGCACTTGAATAGAGTTTAGAATCTGGTTATTGCCATCATGAGGAAATTCAACTAGTTTTCTATGCCTTTCCACCTCCTTAACTCCTACACCTGTCCGAGACAATTTGACGTCAGTTCCCATGTGTGAGCACCCCCTCCTTCTGACAGGAACTTCCTTGAAAGATAAATTTAAACAGAAATCCCATTATGCCATTAGAATCTCATCCAGAATCGCATTTATTTTTGAGAAGTTTTTTCTTAGCGCTGTTTAGTGATCTTTTAATTATGCCAAACAACTGTCAGAAATCATATTGCTGGGCTTCTCGAAAATGTACCCGTCGTCTTAAGTCACCATATTGCTCTTCCTCCAGAGTTCCGCTGCTTTTGTTCAGCCACGAAGAGGAAGACCAGCCTCTGCCCCCCCGCCCCCAGGCCCCGAAGGAGATGAATGCGCGTGGCTTGGAGGGCCCGGGCTGGCTGGGACTACGTCTTCGCCACGCCAGGCGGCCATTTCTAATCTTGCCTGGGGCCTGGCTCCAATTCCCTCTCGTGCCCCTGATCTTATTTATCAATAGTATGTGAATTAGAGCAGAAGCTACCAGACAGTGAGCTAATCACGGCCCACCCTTCCGTCCGGTGAGGACAGCTGTGTCCCAGAGGCCCAGATATACCCCAGACCCCGCGGTGACTGGATTTCCAATTTTAAGGGTCCTGTGTCTCAAGAGTGGACAGGACCTTTGATTGAGGACAGAAAGGGATTAAGGTGTAGACAAGGATAAGATCTAGAATGTTCACATTTTCTTCCCTTAACTCTGCCTTCTATCGCCCCGTGCCTCTGTGGCTGCCTACCACCCGTGCAAATACTTCTCCTAAGAAGCTCCTCAAGCCGTCCGCAAGTAAGCCAGGCGGTGTCCAGGCTGAGTTTGGCACCTTGGTGTGTTCTTAGAGTATTTTTAGTCATCCTTGGGTTTGGAAACAGAAGGAATTTACCGAACACCATTTATCACACTGCCGGACTAGCAGCTTTTTGGCTAAATTCAACCCCTAAATTAGTTAAATAGGTGCCCATTAGATTGAGAAGGAAAATATCAACAAATTCTCCAGTTAACCGGGTTGTGGACCCGGTCTGGGACCCAGACATTCTTCTGACCATTTTCATAAACGTAACGGCGAATGAAGCAAACTAGTCGTTTTAGATTTATCTGGAAACAATTGTGTTTTCATATATTGCAAATAACATTTATACAGTGGAGTTGATGTGTGTGTGTGTGTGTACTTTAAGAGTCCCCGAATACAGAAAAGTCTTGCTGTCTGCTAGACAGCTAGCACCTGCTGTCCTATTCCAAGTGATTAACTCATCTACAGTGACTTCTCTTTTGATAAATCAGACAGCGTCCCTGGCTACAAACACGGTGGTGGCTGGCCTATATTCTATGAAATGATTACCCAGGGACCTCTAGATATTTTGATGCATTTCAGAAGGGACTTCCGCAAAGGTCTTCCAACATTGCTGTCCCTGTCCCTGGATAGCCATTAGCAGCAACTTAAAAAAAAAAAAAAGAAAGAAAGAAAAGGAAGGAGCATTCCCATTTCACACCCCTTCTCCCGATGTTCCGCTGAGATCCGACAGATGGAAACACAGCAGTAGTTTCGCAAGTGGCTGCCAAATAGGGCAGCCAAACGAGGCAGGGAGAGAAGGGGTGCTATTCAAGATGCTGAGAGCCGGATACTCCTCCTGCTCTCTCGCAGGTAGCCGCTCAGCCATGCCATGGCGGTTCCGCTCCGCTCGCCAGACCGAGGCAGCTGGAGGCGGGAGGCCCACCCTCACCACCAAAGGAAGAAAGTCACCCAGCCCTTCATTTCACAGATGGGGAGACCTTGATGCAGACAGGCAAAGTGACTTATCAAGGACATGGAATGATTCAGGAAAATTCCAGTCTCTCGACTCCTGTTCCAGGGGTCAGGCTATCACAGAGGCGAAGCAGGGCTTGAGGAACCGAAGACCTTATGCTATCCATGGCTTCTAAAGTTTGTCCTAAAGGCGGGGTGGGGGAGCCTTCTTCATTTTGGTTCACGAGCTTTATTGTTTGTACCTCTCTGCCCAACTTGGGATAGAGATCAAGGGCTTGGAACCAAATGGACTTTGTCTAGTTCCTGCTTTTGAATCACTGTGTTTTTGAACCTGATTAGCTTTTTTGTTTGGTTTGGTTTTTAAAGAGAAAGAAACTGAATTACAGCCTTTATCTTACTATCTTCCACACTATTTGATTTAAAGCCTGAACCCTGAGCTGCCAGATCTGTCCACTCGCTCTGAGTAAACAGAGGAACCAGGAGGCCTGCCGTGAGGACTCCTCCAGCTTGGGCTGAGACCAGCAGACTACGCAGGGTTGTGTTCTAGCACATCTAAGGGGCCCTTTCTATCTGAACGTCCTGTGGGGAGAAATACTGGCATTTTCTATGCGAATACCAATGATCTATCTTTGGGGGCCTGAAGTTGGATCCACAGCTTCAAACTGCTTATTTATACTGTTCATACTCGACTACTTTGCCTTTTCCCACCAGTTCCGCTCTATATTTATTAATTTTAAGCAAAAATTTACTCATGTCCAAGGAGGTTCCTGGCACCATACTGGGTCTTTTTTAAAGAGGAATGAAGGAAAAACAGCCCTGACTTTTCCCTTGACACATTTGGAACCCGTTGAGACAGGCAATTATGTTGCCGATAAAATGATACTGGAGAATGTGCTTTCAGTCTACTGGCCAAGCGGGCTCAGTACCACGCCCCTAAATTAGACCTGCTCTCAGCCGTAGACAGCGTTGGTGCTGAACAGCCGTGACCATGTGCCTGGAGGACCGACAGGGAGGCTCAGAGGGAGGGAGAGAGAAGGCACTGAGCTGTGTTCAGTTCCTCCCAGACTTGAGAGTGACATGCCGTTTGGCCTGCTGCTTGGGGTACAGTGTGCGCAGTGGGGTGGAGAGCCTGGAGTCTGACTGTGTCACCAACGGAGATTAGGGCTTCCTCCGTCTTATTGGTGTTCCTACATCGCAAGAGCCAGGATTCCCGTCCAAGTCTCTAGAGTCTGGGGTTCAGTCCATTTTTCCTACTCTACTCTCTTAACAGGTGACAGCAGACTTCTTTAAGTGAGACATAAAAATCTACCAAAACTAAGAAATTTGCTCTATCTTTAAAAAAAAGAGAGAGAGATAGCAGTGTGCCTTTTAGAAAGCTATTTCTGACATCTCGGATCAGTTGAATTTCTTTGCTTATAAGAAGCATTGAACATTTTAAAATCAGATGCCCCACATTGGAAAAAGTTCAGGTTTGCTGGTTGGAAAAAGCTAGATGGATGTCCCCCCTCTCTCCACCCAACGTATGAGCTACGGGAAGGACCATGGTCAAAAAGTTAGGACACATTCTGTCAGTTGGAAGAAAAAGCACTGAATGGCTCTTTTCAATAGTGGGACTGGATTTACACCCAGGCGAGAGAGTGCTGAATGATTCGGCCTTGGGATGTGACTCTCAGCTTGCAGAAGTCACTGCTGAAAATCAAAGCGAAGATATCTGAGCTTCCCACCTTGGGATGCTGACCTCATCCTGCAGGCAAACCAAGAGAAGTGAGTTCTTGATTGATTTATCTAACGCAGCACATTTCGAACTCAGTACTAGACTCTATTATCTGCCCTGTCAGTAAAACATCCCCTTTGGGTTAACGGCCCACACAGCTGACACATCATTTACTCGGATTTGCCTGCCAAAGGACAGCTCAGTCCTTTGTGGAGGGGAGAAGTCCAATGTCCCCAAAGAGGCAGATAATAAGTAGACTTTGTTTCTAATTGTTTTGCTGGGCAGTCCATCTTTTGTGTACTTTATACAAGTTCATTTTTCCTGGAGGAAAATTTCTTTTATGAAGAAAATTAAGTGTACTGGTTTATTTTTCTGCTGACAGTTTGATGCTAAGAAAGAGTCTGAGCTTTCCTTTTTTCAAAACAGTTGTCAGAGATACAGAGTTTTATACATTTTGTCCTACCATCCCACTCCATTTGCCATATCCTTTTGATTCTTAACCTTTCAAAGGAGTTCATTTATACAAACTAGAGGGAAGACTGGATTGGGGTTATAATTTAACTGATTCTCTCTGCTGTATGCAGGTGAGCAGGGGTGGCGCTTAGAAGCCCATGGATTGGGCACCATCCCCTTGGATCCATGGGCACTCTTAGATAGAATAGGTAAACTGAGTCTTCAGTGACACTACAGATTGGGCTCTTGGCCTAGGGGCAGTGACGGAGGGAATCATCCATGTCGACCCATCATTTCCGACTCACACATAGTTTCCTACGTACGACCTTGGCTCTTGAAACTCATTCTCATTGCCTTGATCATGACTCACATTGTTCCTCACTTGGAACCCCCTTCCTCCTATCCTGGAAGGGCATTTCGTTCCTTTCAAGTCACCTTTCGTGATCGCGTGGCTCTCACTGGCCTCTGTCTTCTCTGAGTTTCTGCAAAGCCTGTGTCCTACATTGCAATCCAACACATCTTCTCTCTAACTTCATGGTAAATTTATTGAAGCCAATGGCTTTTATTTATTACAGAATTTTTGAGCTAGAAAGAATCTTACAGTAAAGGCAAAGGGGCATATGTAGTCACACTACTGAAGAGGAAAGACCCATACAACGTCACATAAAAATAGTGGCAGATAAAGCAGATGGTCCACACCAAACTGGGCCACAATGTGCTTGTTTTATAGTGGATCATTTTAGTTAAGCCTTGCCTGACTTCACAGTTTGAGGCACTGACTTTAACACCAAGTGTCTAGGTCAGACCAAAAGACAATCAAATTACTCCTCTTGCAAGAGTGAAAATGTAGAAATTGACCTTGAGTTCACAAAGAAACCAAAGGATTAATTAACCAAAAAAATTAAAAACCACCCCAGTTTATATGACTGGACGAAAAGACAGCCGTGAAGAGCAGAACACTTGCCTCTCGCATTTCTAGTGTCCAGATCCGAGTGTACTGCCAGGTCTAGTACCAGGATTGGGACTTGACTTTTGTCGGGGAGGAGGCGAGGACAAGCCGATCTGAAGACCATACGAAGGCAGAAAACAGAACGATCATGGACTGGGTGACTACGGTGATTTCCAGAGTGTAAATGATTTTTTTTTTTAAGATTTTATTTATTTATTTGACAGAGGAGATCACAAGTAGACAGAGAGGCAGGCAGAGAGAAAGGAAGGGAAGCAGGCTCCCTGCTGAGCAGAGAGCCCGATGCCGGACACAATCCTAAGACCCTGAGATCATGACCTGAGCCGAAGGCAGCAACTTAACCTACTGAGCCACCCAGGCGCCCCAGAGTGTAAATGATTTTATATTAAGTTAATTTAATTTCCTCTGTCACCTCATGGATAAGAGGCATTCTCAGATTCTTTAAAACTGTTTTGTCCAAGCGCATGTTTTTTTCTCATGGTCTAAAAGGCTGCATTTCTGTTGTGATTCGGGACTGACTGCTCTAAGGGCCAATAGAAGTTTCATTTGATGCCCGTGTCAAATGATGGATCAAGTTGTTTAAACGCAGATGGGATGACTTAGCAGGTAGGCATTTGAGGTTTAACTATTAAATTAAAACTCTTCTGGCCATCTGTAGCTCTGTAGTCCGGTGTACACGAAGAACTCTGCTGTTTCTATAGAGTAAAGCGAGACACCCATAAATAAAAATATTTGAAATCTTGAAAACTCTTTGCAGTCATGTAAAATGCTGTTTAAGAATCTTTTATCAAATCATTCCATAGATCCACGTAAGTGCACATAGGCAGAAAATCTAATAGAAGTGACCATTTATAGAAATGGTCCTTTAGAAAATGCCCGCTTAGCATTGGGTGGAGGTGGTGGGAAGGCACGGGACAGAACACTGCTCTGTTTCTAAACCACGGTCTGGCCCTAAAGAAGTACTTTCCTTCATCTGTAATGACTTCTGAGGTTTCTCCAGTTCTAGAAAACTCTAACTTTCGAAAAATAGATTTTTTTTTCCTCCTTCTTATGCTTAATATAAGAGATAAAACATTTCTACAGATGAGGACAGGAATAGTATGCATTTCTGGAAAACCCTGGAAAGGTGTACCTGAAATTGGTCAGGAATTAACTGCATCACCTCTTAAAACACATTTGGAATTAAGTTTCAGATCATTTGGTCAGAAGCCTTTTTTTTTTTCATTCCGTGACATTCCTTAATAACAAGTTGTCACAGCCTTCCCATAGCAAAATTTTTACAAAGGAATCCATATCCTAAGGGATTAGAATAAGTGAGAGCTTTTCTTAGCACTACCTGAGAACTGACTCTATTTTTCATCCTTTGGGAAGCTGCGTTTGACAGCTAATGGATCTGTTTTTGTTCTAAAACTACCATCTGCTCCATGGCACGTTTAAAGGTTTCTCTCATCACCATTATGTGGGAGATGTATAAATATATATTCATAATTATGCATTTCTAAGAAAAAGGCAAAAACACAATTACACTTAGGCTTCAAGGAGGCAATATTTAAACAAATACACCAGCAACTCCTAGTTCCACACGCATTTGATACCGCTAAAGACACCCAGAACATGTTATGTGGACTCCAGGTTGGCAGGCAGTGCCGGAGGTCAGAGTAGGAGTGACGGCTTCTAAGCACGAGACCACTAACTCCGGGAGCGGCTGCGCAGCAGCTGGGTGCCATGTTCCCAGAGGCGTGTCCCGTCACACCAGGCTCCCTTCTAGTCCAAGACATGCCAGCACTGGCGTGCTACCGGCTGGCATTGAGTTCCGGCTTCTGATTCTACCCCGTGCGTTTACCTACCCCACTGGTGTGTCTGACCCTTTCTTCAGTCCTGGGAGCCAGCTCTCTCTCTGATATGCCATACGCTGGTTCACACTGCATTTTGGCCACTTTCAGCAAATCATTCCTGCCTGATGTATAAAATATCAAAATAGAGTGGCCCTCTGTTCTAGTTTATTCCTTACTCTCTAGTTAACGTGGGAAACTAGTCCACGGTAGGAGTTCGCCAGGGGCCAGTAAGGTCTTATTTCTCCCCAACAACATAGATGCCTCCTAAACTTGACCTCAGGAAGCATTTGCCTTCCCCTGGGGAACTCTGGGTGGTCAGCAGGAAAGGGATTTTGGCCAGGGGAAGATGTTCTATTGTTCTTCCGTGAGTCTGGGGTATGCACAGTACCTGGTACAGCCTTAAGCCAGGATCACCCTGATGAAAGAGCTTGTTTTCCTCTTTCCATAAGTGGAGAACAAGTCTTGGTAGACTCCTGGTCTCTCAGGTGGCAAAGGAGCTCCAGAGCCAGCTGGGCAGGAGGGGCCACAGGCAAGGAGACACGGGCTGAGCCGGAGGAAAGCCGTTCAAGGAAGGCCTCCATCGAGGCAGGCCTGTGCTATAACCCTGGGCATTGCTGCTGGGACTGGGATCCAAGGGGACCCGGAGGGTGATGAGTATGGGGAGCGTTCCAGAGGCGGCCACGGCCTGTCGAAAGGCTGAGAGGGAAGCAGGCCTAGCTCCGTGGACGAAGAGTGGTCGGGTGTAGGAGGGGGAGGGCTGGAAACCCATGAAGCCCACCAGCGGGAATTTAATGTAGGAAGCGTGCGACATCGGATTTGAACTCAGCAGAGGCTCTACCAAAGGTCTGCCAACAGAGGAGGAGGGTGGTCCGCATGGGATTCATGCCAGATTGTTCTCCGGGCGTTGTGCGGGAAATCTGCAGCAGTAGAGGAAGGCCAAGCGCAGAGCCCCAGACAGGACACTGTCGCCAGAACTGCAGGAAGAGCTGGGAAGGGACAGGCTAGAAGGACACAGAGTGATGCCCTTCTGTTAGGGGAAGAGATGTGTGAGGAAGAAGGGGCTACAGCTGATTCCGAGCGGAGAGCCCAGGAACCGAGAGGAGGGCACGGTTCACGCAGCTCTTTGAAGATGGGAACAGGAAAGGGAAACACCTACTCTGTGAGCAGAAAGGTGCAAGTGATGCTTGGAGACCTAGTGGTTCTCCTAAGACGAGAATTCCGAAAAGAACAACTTTTTTTTTTTTTTTTTTTTCCCACTCAGGGACAATTAGATCAAATCACTGGACAGTGAGAGGATCGATCCCATCTGGACTCACTGTAGGAGACATCACAGCTACTTGACTCAGGTAACTCATTAGGGAAACCTGCTTAGAGATTTTTTTTTTCCTGCCAAGTCTTTTATGTGGATATTATTTTCATTCTTGTTTCTTTCTTCAGGAGGGGGGTGTTGTTTGAAAAAGTAATGATGAATAATAACCGGGAATAACCATGGACGTAAGACTTGACCTGAATCCTTCTTCTATCATATTCTCGTAGTCCACAGAAATCCTTCTGAGTTTTTTTTTTTTTTTAAGATTTTATTTATTTATTTGACAGAGAGAAATCACAAGTAGATGGAGAGGCAGGCAGAGAGAGAGATTGGGAACAGGCTTCCTGCTGAGCAGAGAGCCCGATGCGGGACTCGATCCCAGGATCCTGAGATCATGACCTGAGCCGAAGGCAGCGGCTTAACCCACTGAGCCACCCAGGTGCCCCAAAATCCTTCTGAGTTTTAAGCAAGGGAGAAAAATGTGAAGTCCTAGTGTCTGGTTTTTGTGAGTTAAGAGTTAACCATGAGTGTGTGAGAACCATCAGCCACGGTGTGACCCTCCAGAAACCCTCTTGCCTACTGCCCTTTAGTATCTGAAGGGGAGCAGCCGGGTTGTGTGTCACGTGACCCAGCCCCCTAGCCACGCCCGTGGGAACCTGACCCAGGAGCTGACATGGGTCAGCCAATCTGTGGCAGGAAACCTGGGCAGACGTTTCTGCGCAGGAGATGATAGTAAGCTAATCAGTTTCTTTCTCTTAGAAATTTCCTTCCTTAGCAACTCAAAGAGCCCCATCTGGAACAGTAATCTCTCCATCAGTCTAAAGTTCACTCGTACCTTTCTGTACTCTGCTGCCCATTAGCCAGGAGCTCCTAGAATTACTTGACCTCCTCAGGAAGTCAGTCAGATCCCTAGACCAGGATCACGGGCAACTCCCCGGATGTCAGACGTTGTCACCAGCATCTGACAATCGGAGGCCGGAGCCAGATTTGTGGAGCTCCCACGGCCATGTCCACAGCCTCAGATACGGTCGGCTGCTTCCGGGGCACACAGAGATGACCATGCCATCTCACCATCCATTGCCACGGTGTATTTAAGATGCCTTCTCTCCTGAGGGTGGCCAGCATCCGTCCCCACATCAGGACCGCCATCCTCCGAAGAGTCACCAGGGAGAAAAGCTCTGATATATCTAGTTCAAAAGAGGAACGCACGCTTGTCCTGCAGCCTTTTTATGTAGGAGTATAAAGGGGCCTGCTGCCGTCGGCCGATCACCTGAGAGGCAATTTTTCTGATGGATCCTTCCACAGACAGCTCTTTCCAAATATCATAGGTATAATTTACTGGCCTTGCTGTCGGGTCAGAGCAATCAGCCTTTCCCTCAAAAGCAGAAACCCTGGCCATGGTCACCTTCTGTCTAGCTTTTCAGCCATGAAAGAATCTATTTCAACTATCTTCTCGGGGCTGATGGGTGATTTGCCTGGGTTTGCACTAAGCGGCGGGTCTCGGATGCTGCCACATTAAAAAAGGAAACCCTTCATCCGGCCCGCTGGGAGTGCAAAGTGCCTTTCTCGATTCAGATGTTTGCCTTTCTACAATTGCAATCAGTCCCCGTGCACTATGTGGTTGCGACAGTTACAAGATGAAATCCCCGCAGAGTGGCTCCGAGATTTGTCAGGAAATAGGCTTCCCGCAAGCCCTGTTTGGCTGACCAGGGCGAGCCACTGAAATTTCAACGGAAAAGCCGTTCCTATCTTTAGTGACTCCGTTATTAAGAGCGTGGAACGCAAATCAAAACCATAATGAGATACCACTTTGCACCCATCCGGGTGGCTATTTTAAAAAAGAAAAAAAAAAGTTACAAGTGTTGGCAAGGGTGTGGGGATTTTAGGACCCCATTTATCGGGGTGGGAATGGGAACTGGCTCAGCCAGTGTGGAAGACAGGGAGTGCCTCAGAACGTTAAACATAGAGTAACCCTATCATCCGCAGCCCCGCTCACTGCTGAAAACTGCTGGAGGCAGAGACTCAAACAGCCATTTCTGCACCACTGTTCACAGCAGCCTTACTTACAATTGCTAAAAGATGGGACACCCTGCACCCATCCATAGGGGAGCGGATAAGCAAGATGTGGTATCTACACACTATGGACGGTTTTTCAGCCTGCACAGGGAATGCAATTCTGGCCCATGTTCCAACGTGGAACCTTGAAAACTCTGTGCTGAGTGAGACGCGCCAGTCACAGCCTGAAATGTATTCTAGGATCCCATTCCTACATGGTCCCTAGAAGAGAGAAGTTGTTTTTTGTTTTTTTTTTTCAAAGATTTCATTTATTTATTTGACAGAGAGAGAGAGAGAGACAGAGATCACAAGTAGGCAGAGAGGCAGGCAGGGTTGTGGGGGGGAAGCAGGCTCCCCACTGAGCAGAGAGCCCAATGTGGGGCTCCATCCCAGGACCCTGAGATCACGCCCTGAGCTGAAGGCAGAGGCTTTAATCCACTGAGCCACCCAGGTGCCCCTTTTGTTTGTTTGTTTGTTTGTTTGTTTTTCCAGATTGTATTATTTATTTAAGAGAAAGGCAGAGAGAGAGAGAGAGAGCTCAAGCGAGCATGAGGGAGAAGGGAGAACAGAGGGAGAGAGAGAAACAGACTCCCCACTGAGCAGGGAGCCCGATGCCGGCTTGGTGCTGGGACTCCAGGATCATGACCTGAGCCAAAGGCAGATGCTTAACAGACTGAGCCACTCGGGTGCCCAGAATAGGGAAATTTAAAGAGAAAATAGACTCGAGGGTGGCAGAGGCTGAAAGGAAGGATAAGTGCACGATTACTGTTTAACGGCTGTAGGGTTTCTATGAGGGGTGATCAGAAAGCCCCGATCACGGACCGTGGTAGCGGCTGTACACCATCGTGAATGTACTTGATGCTACTGAACTGTACGCTTAAAGATGGTTGAACTCGTAAGAAGAAATACATGGAAAAGTACATTTCTCCTGTTCAGTTACTCGCCGAGGGCAGAGGTAGCTGCCTCGTATTGTCTTCTGCTCAGGGGTTGGGAAAGAAGCCACGCCCCAGTGTCCCCTTGTCACACAGAAGACTACAAGCTCTGACTCTGGGAGGCAGGTTTCCCTGGACCATTCCGGCTGGCCTGCAGCAGCCCTCTTAATATTCTCTGCCATGCCAAAGGTCTTCTTAGATTTTTTCCAAGCTCAATCACATACATGCCCATTTATTCGCCTGCCATTCCGGGCAAGCGAGTTCTGCTGGGGAATGTACCTTCTCCTCTCCCTGAGAAACCCTTTTAAAATGAATAAAACATGGGCCTGAGCAATTCAGCCTTCCCAGCTGGTTCTCACCAGCTTAGAGGATGTCTTTTGTTTCCTTCCACCCTTGACAAGATGATGGCTTTGCTCTCATGCTGACTTTCATTCCTGTGAAGTTGAGGATAACGGGCCTTCTGTCGGTCCCATCAAATATAGAGTCTCGTGATCTTCGGTGCTGTGCTACCCGGGACTACACGTGTGTCCTTGTATTGTCCGAACCGCACACGAAGAGCGCATCACGACTGCGCCGCAAAACTCAAGCAGGGCCGACGGGCCAGCTCTGGGATGCATCCCTCGCTGAAGCGTGAAGCCCTGTTCCTACATCTGGCCGAGGGAGACCCGCCGCCTCGGAGGACTACACTTGGTAACTCAGCTCCAGCTGTGTTTCCTGCAATCAACGAACACCTGGACAGTGTCGCTCTTTCGACAGAAGAAAAGCATTGGCATTCTATCTCTAGAAAGAAGACACTGTCCTAATTCTGGTTGGGCACCAAATGCTCAGAAAGTCCTGTTTGAACCATATTTATAAATTAGAAGTGAAAACATGTACGCCCCAGGAAGCATCAGGCTAACTCCATTTGTCATCTCAGTCAAGAAGATTGGGAACAAATGACAATGCTTGGGAATAAGTGTTATAATATAATGAGGAGACGGCCGTGGCAGGCTGGGGAGACCAGAGCAGACCAGGGGCAGGACAGCTCTGTTGATTTTACCCTGATTCTTCCAGGAGACTTCTTCCCCCTTTGGCAGATATTAGTAAAGCAAAAACAAACTGCCCTAATTTCGAGGCCATTTCCCCATTCCTACTCACTTCAGTTTTTTTCCACTGTGCTGCTCCACGATCTGATGGCATGAACCTGACAGGTTGGCATCTGCCAGTGTTTGGTGCTTGGCATTTCTGACATGACACTGGCTTCCTTGTATGGAAGCATTTTTATTGAGAATGATTATAATTTCCTAGAGTGGCTATGGGGTACAGCTTCGCTTCGAAATCTAACAAAGTCGGAGCAAACCTTGGGCACTGGATCTCCTTAGCGGGCTCTCCGCTCAATGACTATGTGACAGTTACCCAGGAACCTGAGAGGAATGTTAAATCAATGAAGCCGTTCTGTGGAATTGGGAGAAAGCTGTGTGAGATGACACCAGACTAACAGGTCTAATGAGAAGAGCATATTGTTCCTCAGGAATCCTACTAAAAACATATTGAAAGCAACATGTCACAGAATCTCTTATATGGGCTTTTTCCTGGGAGTGGAGGGGAACTGTGCTTGCATTAGAGCCTTCATTTTCAAAGCACATTTCTTTCCTTCAGAGGTTAGGACAACCCCAACCCATTCCATTCTGTATTCCGAGACCTTTTTCCCCATGAAAGAATAAGATGCTTCCTAAGAGTCTCTATAGATTTTCTGTTTGTGTAACCAGAATTCAAATAAAATAATTAAAGCTTCTAAAAGCTAGTCTGAGGTGAGAAATGCAAAGGAAGGGGTCTGCCTTCTAAGAATAAGCAGGTTTTGTTTCATGTAGGAGAAGCATCCTTTGTTGGGATGTGGTGGATGCGGGGAGGGGAAGGGTAGGCACACCATGGGTGATGTACGCTCCGTGACCTTCCTCTCCCACAACGCAGCTCAGAGCCTTTTTGGATTCCTCCTCCACGGGGGGACCCCTGGAAGCTGGGGGTAAGCACACAACTGCAGATCTTGCCTTTCCCTGAAAACCATTGCTGAGTTGTATGCATCAACACCACCCCTGCCAAGACCCACTGATACATGAGGTGAGATGCTGCCCTCCTGGGAATGTTTGGAAGCCAGGCTCAGATAGCCAGGCTGACTCTTCTGGATGTTTAGGCCAGAGAATTTGGCCCAAGATACATTAGAGCACTTAATCTTGAAATGACTGAAACTTTCAGTAGGTTTATAATCTGGTTGCGTTCCTTTCACCTTGACCAGCTGCCTACTAGGTGTCCTTCCATTACATTTGGAAAGAAGGGGTGAAAGGTAGTGTGGAAATGGGCTAGCCACAGGTACAGTAGGTGTTAATATCTAGAAGAGTCATGTAAATTTATCCTGCTCATATATGCTTCAAAGTATATGCTTGGCTTGGTATCAGATGGCTATTTTGTCCACAGTATTTTTGTCAAGATTTCTAACACATTTATTCATCCTCTCGTCACTGGGCCAAAACTGGTCTTCTAAATCCTGAAAGCTAGTTCTTTTACTGCCCTCCACGCATCCACACACAGAGCCATATGCTCCGATTGAGCTCTGAGAATTCACATTTCATATTAAATAAGAGTCCTTTTATTTTTTTTTATTTATTTTTTTTATCTGAGAAGATGTCGCTTTATTTTTTTTTTATTTTTTATAAACATATATTTTTATCCCCAGGGGTACAGGTCTGTGAATCACCAGGTTTACACACTTCACAGCACACACCAAATCACATACCCTCCCCAATGTCCATAATCCCACCCCCTT
>NC_081562.1:118427301-118498275 GCF_022355385.1 Mustela nigripes | reverse complement strand
CTAGCTGAAGCAGTCTCAGCTTGCTACTTCTCCGCCATCTTGACTCCTATCGAGTCCTTTTATTTTTTTATTTGATTTTTTTATGGAGCCCAATATGGGACTTGAACTCATGACCCTGTAATCAAGACTTGAGCTGAGATCAAGAGTTGGACAGTCAACCAACTGAGCCACCCAGGCGCCCCAACAAGAGTCCCCTTATTAAGATGTTCTCTTGGAATCTTGTGATACCTGGGATCCCTGGAAAAATGAAGCTATTTCTAAATATCCTGCTTCATATAGTATCTGGACTAAACTCTTTATTTCAGTACTTTTAAGGAGTTCTAACACTTTGTTTTAACCTGAGAATGCACATGGTCTCTGCGATACAGTTCCCTTGTCTGGAAGGAAGCAAGGAGGGAAAGAAATGCCAATCTTGCTTTCCATCTAAAAGGCTAAGTGGAACAGTCTTTCTTAAAATTTGTTAATCGTCTAGTATCTCTGTAACATTTTTTCCTATAAAAATCAAATGAATATAGAAATAGTTTCCTCCCTTGGTTCTCAACAAATGAAGGCACTGTGCTCATAAGTTATATTTAGTTGCTCGAAACTGAAGATACTAATAGCTCGTGTTTGCAGAGGGCTATGACGTGCCAGGTGCCCTGCATTTCCCTCATTCATTCTCACATGAACCCGATGAAGAGGGCAGCGAAAGAACAGCCTACATTTATGGAATGCTGACTCCGTGCTGAAGACGTCCACAAAATATCTCATTTAATGGATTGTGGTTTGTCATCGCATAAACTGAAGCTCAGAGAACTCAAGACGCCCAATTCTTAAACAGCACCACAGAGCTCCAAACCAAATCTGCCTGACCCCGGAGCCTAAGTATTTCTTCCTTCAGGTTATGTCACCTCCTGACAAGCAGGGGAATTGGGAGGCACGTTACTGTCAACTCACTGAGCTCCCCCAGCGGGGCAGCTGGTTGCCTGGCGGCTGGTTGCCTGGCGGTTAACCAGACCTGCAGAGCCGGATGAGAGGGGGGACCAGGACAACCTGCCGGTAGGGGCAAGTTAATATTAGGATAGGTCACAAGCCGCCCCTCTCAACCTTCGGGGCTCATTAGAATCCTGGAACTTGCTTAAAAGGCAGGTTCCCGGGCCCCACCCCTAGGTTCTTGGCCAATGACAGCACACCACTCATCTTTCTGCAAATGGCCCACAGCTCTGCGGGTTCATACTGCAATAGATTCAGACCGTGATGCTTCTCGTCTTCATGGTTTCTGCTGTGAACGGCAGCTGTCCTCAGCTCTCTTGCCCCGAAGGAACTCCCCATCTAGCGGGATGAAGGAGGCCTTTGGGCACATAGCCATGCAGCAGGAAGGCAGGCGCTTATTTTGAGATATAAGTAGACTAATAAGTGGGAATGTTCAATAAATAGACTTACCTCAGCAGTGAGAGTTGTGTGGGAACTAAAGATGGTTCATGGCACCTGCCTTTATGAAGGAGGGGAGAGGATTTGGTCTTCCTCAAGCGTTGGTGTCTGTGGGGGTTCTTCTTGCTATCTTTATATTGGCATTTCAAATACACCTCAGAGAAAATCTTTTAGCTTTTAAAGATTTTATTTATTTGTTTGTTTATTTATTTAGAGAGCATGAGTGGGGGGAAGGGCAGAGGGAGAGGGAGAGAGAGAGTCTCAAGCAGACTCTGTGCAGAGGCTGACCCTTGGCTAGATCTGATCTCAGGACCCTGAGATCATGACCTGAGCCGAAATCAAGAGTCAGTTGCTTAACTGACTGAGCCACCCAGAATCCCCTGCCTTTTTAACTTTTAAATATATTCCTTTAAACATAGTTATTAAGACCTTAAAATTTTACATCAAATGGCTGAAAATCAGATTTGCCATCCTGCAAATGGTCCCCACATTCCTAACTTTGGTCCCCTTGTTCCTAACTGTCAGGATTTCCCTTCCCCATGTGCTGGTGCCCTGTTCACACTACAGTTCATTAGGAAATCTGGGAAAAGTTAATAATAATAATAATAATGGAACAATTTGTTATGAGGTAGCAGCAAAGAATTTATAACTATGAAACACTTTTTAAAAAAAATTTATTTGAGAATGTGCATGTGTGTGCACATACACAGACGTTCATGTGTGTGTGTGTGTGTGTGTGTGTGTGTGTGCACGTGCACACCAGCAGGGATGAGGGGCAGAAGAAGAGAGACAAGCAGGCTCCCTGATGCGGGCAGGACTCAATCCCAGGACCCCAGGATTATGACCTGAGTCAAAGGCAGATGCTTAACCAACTGAGCCACCCAGGCACCCTAGGAAATATTCTTCTACATTTTAAATTAATCCTTCAACATATAAAATCCACTATTACCTTATATAAAGGTTTGCCTACTGGTGAACAGGTGGCCCTTGACCACGAAGAAGGCAGGTTCTCTGGAAAGGATATTAGATGTGTACATGAGTATCATCTGTTCCAAGAATGCATAATACCGTAGCTCCAGTGTATGCTGTAGAGAGAGGGGGAAGCAGAGCGGGTTTCGTACTCATTCTGTGACTAGTTAGTCATGGTAAACTTCAGGTATTTGGTGGTTTGAGCAAAAGGACTGATGCACATTCCCGGCATCCAGAACTGTAGGGAAGATGGTAAAAATGTTTAGACAAAGAACGAACACATTCACTCGTTTGACAAAACCCAAAAGTACGTGCAGTTCCAGCAGACTTCAGAACTGTGCTTTGTTCAGCCTCCGACGGCAGAAATTCACTTTAGGTTCCCAGGCAGGACGGAGGCTCTAGTGATGGCACTTGTTGGAATGCGGAGTCTTGCTGGGTCTTATCGGCAAAGCCCGGGGACGAATGAACCAAGTTATCAGGGGAGGGTGGGTGACCAAAGAAACACGGCAGCCGCTATCGAACTTACCCACCAGCTTTCTAGCTGAATGAGACACTGGGTTCAGACTTTTATTGTTACTTTTTAACCATTGCTGATGAAAAGCTGACTTTCAGTAATGATTTGTTTTCTTTTCTCTGAATTATGTTTCGTGTCCATTGGTTGCCTTCCTGCAAACTACTAATTCCTCCCTTGTCCTCTCTTTTTTGCATGTTTCATACATATTGCTTTTAGAAAATTTAATTTCTGGTGGATTAAATCAAAGAGACAACTAGCATGCCTTCTGGTTGGTATATCCCACAGTTACTTAAGAGGTCAATAAACAGAGTTTGAGGACAGTAAACTTTTTTAAGGCAGAACATGGAAAAAACAAAAGTAACACTCAAAAAACAGATTCACAACAAGCAAATAAATAATTCAAGGAAACTAGTCATTTTCTTAGAAGTGCTGGCCAGTTTTCCTTTGGTAAACTCTGACCCTCAGCTGAACGTTTTGGCCCCATTTGCATGGTGAGGATTTATTGCTCGGGACTTGTACGGTGTGAGTTTCCTGATCATTTTCCGCTTCAGAGATAGTCACCAGTTCAGTTCAATGGACAGCTGTTTCATCCAGCTGCCAAGGATATGGGGCTAGGTTGGCGCAAACAGAGGGACTGATTTGTACCTGGGTCTTGATTTAACAAAGGTGACTGAGTGACAGCGTGGAGAGGTCGGTGCCACTGAAAGCCAAATGTAAAGTAACTCACAGTTCCCCTAGAAACACAAGGTGTGGCACACCATGCAGGGGCCACAGGCAGGGTGGGGGCCACCAGTGTCCACCAGGAGATAGAAAGGAGCATGGGGAAAGCACAGACCACGGCCTTTATTGGGGTCTCTGTGTAAAAGGCAAGGCAGGGTTAGGGGAAAGCTGAGGATCGTCTGGACTGAAGAATTCTAGTAGGCTTTGGGGTGGTAGGGGCGGTCCCAAGCCAGGGCACATACTGGCTTGGAATGTGACAGTTTGGTACCAAGGTGGTCTAGAGAATGGGCTCTGCATCACTGGGGGGCTGGAAACAGCTGTGGCTGGCAGGTGGGCCCTGCACTGTAATTCCTGGATCCAAACAGACAAATGCAGAACAGAGGAAAACACGTTTGGGGGTGGGGGGTGACCGAGCCTTTCCCCTGGGAACTCAGAATCTAGGAGCTGAAATGCAGGATAGGCCATGATCTATCCTCGCAGCTTGAGCAGAATGCTGTAGGGGTCTCACGGAGGCAAACATGCCAAGTCATAGAACGCTTTCTTGCGTGGGAGATTCCCATTCTCTTCAACGCTCACCTGGCCTCACTTCCTCAAAGTCCTCCCACTCCGGTAATGGATGTTGCCCTTATAGACATGGAAGGATGCAGATCAAGGCCTAGTCAGCCTTCTGGCATAGAAGAAACATTAGATAAAAGGTCGTTCCCACTTGTCTGGCACAATGTGGTGTCATTTCTGTGTGGCTAGCCATCACCATCTTACTAAAAGGCCAATAGGTCATTCTCGCCCCAAACGGAAGCTTTCTTTTCTTCTTGCAATTAATGTTGGTAAACAACTTGTTTTGTTGTTGTTCACATAGTTCCCTTTTTTTAAAATGAGAAGTCAGAAGGGGTTAAAGAAAATGCTAGAGTTCTTTTTGTTGGTTCCTGATGAGCCCGTGTGTGATGAAAAGAGAGGCAGCTCGGGGGTGCCCGTGTCTGGACGACACGGTGCCAGCCACACCATTGTCTTCTTGAGGCCACATGTGTGTCTCCCTTGTACCAGTGGGATCCCAGCCAGCCACTGTCATTCCCGGGAGGATAGCAAAACAGGATTTTCCTAATGAATCTGGCCAAGAATCGCAGCCTACAAGCAGGCGGATGCTTGGAATGTTCTGTCAACCACGAGTAAATAACCACCCTTTGCTAGGGTGGTGACAGGGCTTGGGAGAGAGGCAGAGAGGCTGTTTCCCATCAGTGCGTAGCCTCAGAGAGGAAAAAGCTGACAAAGAGGTAGCAAATAATAAAAAATGATTTTTCCCATGCAATAACTCTGCAGATTCACTTTCCTTAGAATGAAGGTATAGGGTTAAAAAATATTTGTTATTCTTCTCTTAATTCCCAGGATTAGAAGCTTTCTGTCTGGGCTGGTGCCCTGACAGCCCTGACCATTGCTGTCTAAGTCAATGGTTAACAGACACCTCCTGAATTTTATTCCCAAGGACATTGCTCTGGTCTTTCTTGAATGTTTATCATGGGCCAATCATTCTGTTAGGCTTTTGACATGCGATTTCTATTTCTTGTGCTCTATCCCTGCTTCTCAAACTTTCCTGTGTGTAAGAATCATCTGGACACTTACTGGACATTTAAGTAAAGTGTAGATTGCTGGGTCTCAACTGTAGTAATTAGAAATTCTGATTGTGCCCAACATGGATCAGGCCCAGGCACCTGGCTCTCCATCAAACCCCCGGTTAATCCTAAAGGAGGTGGTCCATGGAACGCACTTTGAGAAACCAGAGTTCTAGTTCATGGTTAAAAGTAATTATGCAGACTACTCTCTGAATTAATATATAGCATGGCACTACCTAAAACATTAGGCTTATTGGGACCTGTTCCAGTGTTGGTATAATTATTATTGTCTGACTGTTAAAACAAGCCAACAAGAAGGACTTCAAGGTTTTATCAAGGACATTAATCTTTTAAAAAAATGAGGACTGGTAGTGTTCTTCAGACAAAGAAAAACATCAAAGAATATCTAAGTCAACTAAAGGAAACCTTATAGTAGGTCATCACAAAACAGCCCCAAAGCAAGGAGGGAGGAGGGTTATTTAAGGTCCTTGAAAAGGCAGGGAATTAAAGAAACATCGGTTTTGTCTTTTTTTTTTTTTTTTTTTTCCTTTTTTCTTAAGCGGCCGTTAAGCATTCTTTCTCTGGTCATCGCACATCTGCCCTGATGACTCAATAATCCGAGTTCCTTCCTGAGTCTGTGAAATCCCTTCTCTGGGACTCAGAGGAAGGCGGGGACATTCAGGCACCCAGGGCTGGTCCTGACACACGTTCCTTGGACCAGTGCTGGGTTTCTAAGGGCGTCATGCTCAACGTTGGTTTAAATCATGATTTAGATCACATATCACAGAAGCAGCAGATAGATATTCTCCCCTGTGCTTAAACCTCCCCCAATCAAGTAGGTAGGAGGAAGGGCCTGAAGTTGCAGGAAAGTGGGGTTGGCGGTGAGGAGAGGGACTGTGATTCTTCCCACGGTCAAAATGAAACGGGCGCAGGGGTTTCTGAGTCACAGAGTCCTGACTTACGAAAGAAAAATCCTTTTTTTCCTAAAAATATAACAACCAACAAACGCATAGGTGCACGTATAGATGACATGAGACTACACGCGGCTGTGGAGCTGGTTTCTCATGTGCCATGTCCAGGGTCTCGTAACTGCGTACCGCTCACCAGGGAGGCCAATTGGCCCGGTGGACAGACCTGACCCACTTTTATCCTCCTCTGGGGAAGCACCGCCCTCCCCTGCGCCTCTGTCTTCTTACATTGGGATTCAGACAACCCAACCCTCCGATACTCATGTATCTTTTCAACCTTAACCTTCATTATTCTATTCTCAAATCTTCAGGAAAAAATCTCCCACCTTCCTCCCCAGCTCCTCTACCACGTTCTGTCCTGTTTTCATTTTGCTTGTTCATCTCAAGTGGCCTTAGTCATGGCTGGGAATCAGCAGAGCAGGGCTAGGGCTGTATCAGTGCTGGAAAAAGGGGGAAGCCAAACAGTCTGAACCGAGGTTGTCGTGATAAAGAACCAGGGCTCAGCGACCACAGAAATCTTTAAAATCGCAGAGTCATCTTCAGAACCCACAGCGGTTCAATCTCATTAGCTTCTTCTAATTAAATCTGCCCTTACCAAACTTGCCACTGAAACACAATTTCTCATTAAACTTTATTTGGGTGGGTTTAACTTAGTTTCTAGTATCGCTTCAATTTTTTTTTTTTTTCCTACTGCAACCATACAGCATTTCAGTTACATTGTACAACTTCTGCAAGGCTGACCCAGAAAACCCAACAATATCATATTGTTCTAATCAGTTTGCTGGCTGATAAATGATCTCGCAGGAACATTTGGCTCCATATGGGTCTGCAGAGGGCTGGACACGTACAGGTGTGACACACAAGGAGGAAAAGTTGTTTCACCGAGTTGACAAATTGAGGACAAATGGGAATTGTATGTCATTGAAACACTCTGTCCCTGAAAGACATGTTCATGGCAAGAAGTAATAGCACCACCGCCTAGGACTATGATTTTCCACAAAAGCCTCTGCAATTCATTTTCTCTTTTTCTCATCTTACTCCCGCAGTCTGGAGAGGATACCCTTCGCCTCTGCTTAGACACAATGCAGCTGTCCTTCCAGGCTCTCCACAAAGCCTTCCCCAGTGGCTCCAGCCCACAGAACACTGTTAGTACAAGCACCCATGGTAGGAGCTGTCAGTTTCTGCACGTTCACTCTGTGGCAGTACTTCGGCTTTCCCAGGACGTGAGCACTATATCCTTATCCCCATTTTGTCTGAGAGGAGTTTGAGAAGGACAGAAGTCAAGTAACACGTCTAGAAAGAGACAGAAGCACCCCAAATTGGGATCTGTGCCTTCCTCAAGCACCTGATCATGCTGTCCTGTCTGCCCCATCTCCCCGATGGGATTTACTCAGAAGCCCTGTAGATAATGTCACACACAGCACTGGATCATATTGTTTTTCTTCTCCAGCACTAGTGTTTTTGGCTTTTTTTCTTTGCTCTCTTTGCTTATATGCTCCTTGTGGCTCGTGTTCAGAGCAAAGGTCTTTGGCCAGATTCTGCAACTTCTGTGTGCCTCCCGGAGCCCCAGTGTCCCATGCACCCTTCCCCCTCCCACAATAGGACTGTGGTGAGGATTACCAGAAAATAATGCATATGAAGGGCTCAGAGTGGGGTCATCTGCAGTGAGAGGCCAAACAACTTTATGTATTACTGGTGTTACAATGAGCACAACCCTAACTCTGAGAGGTTTTCTAAAAATTCGTTCTGCAGGGGTTCCTGTCTGCTCTGCCATCCATGTTCAGCCCTGGGGACTCGACTTAGCCGACACCCTCTCCCTCTCCCCAACTCATCAGCAAAATTGAACACTTTATGTCTTTTTTCCACCCTCCAGAGTACACAGCTTTTGCCCTTGAATGGACCTAGCAGCAGTCTAATCACTGCTGCCACGGAAACATAGAGTGGGCTCGGAGGTAACTGGTCACTCCAGCCTGAACTCTCCCACTGACCTCCTCCTACTCTTGCCTTTAGGCAGATCCCACTCCCAGCCTTAGTTTCCTCATCTGTCCCAGGAGAGGATAGACTGACCTCTAAAGTGTCCTGGAGCCCAACAGCTAAGACTCTTAGAGGTCTTTTTTTAAACAAGGAAATCCCAAGCACTAAGCTGTTGTCACCGGCACTGTTTTCTGCTCTTCACGACTTCCGTGATTGTGTTTTTGTGAAACGGTGTGTACGGCTGTTTGTGTGTTTTATGCGAGGGTGTGTGTGTGCGTGTGTGTGTGTCTATGCGAGTTTGTATGTGACTGCATGTGGGTGTGTTGGTGCGCAACTGTGTGATTATACATGAATGTGGGTGCATCTGTATGTGAATATTTTTGGTGTGTGTGTGTGTGTGTGTCTGTGTGTGTGTACATTAGCCCAGGGGCGAAGCCATCTGAACCCAAGTGACAGGAAGAGAGAAAGCTGTCCCGCTCACCTGTGCCTTTGGGACGACCCACCCAGGCAGGGCCCGCACGAGGCGGGGGAGCTAGGCTCCGCACCCAGGTGCCGCCCCCTCCCCCGCCCCCGCCGCGGAGAGAGTCGGAGCCTGGAGACCGCCTAGCGGGCGGGGCGGGGCGGAGGGCGGGGCGGGGCGGAGGGCGGGGCGGGCGGTGGGCGGGCTTCCGGGCGGGGCGAGGCCCAGGGTGGGCGGGGCGAGGCCCAGGGTGGGCGGGGCGAGGCCCAGGGTGGGTGGGGCGGGCGGCGGCGGCTCCGGGCATGCTCGGCGGTGGCGGCAGCGAGCGGGCCGGGTCGCGCTGGTCCCCGGCCGGCCGGAGCAGCGGCGGCGGCGCGGGGCAGCATGAGGGAGCCGCTCGGTAAGTCCCGGCGTCTCTCGCCCCTCCTGACTCCCGCCGTCCATTTGGCCCGCAGCCACGGCGCTACGCGGGCCTCGCCCCCAGCCTCCCGCGCTCTCCCCCAACTTCTCCAGCCCGGACGTTGCTCGGGTCTGAGCCTCCCCCAGCTTTAGGGGATGTCCGCACCCCCGCCCCGGGCGTCCCGCACGGTGCCCTGCCCGGCCGTCGCGAGCCCCCTGCCCGCAGCCTCGGGGTGAGGGAGCGCCCGCTTTGCGGGGAGGGGGCGGCCCCGTCCCTCAGGTGCCAGCCGGGGTGCGGGACTCCAGGGTCCGGCGCCGAGGGCCGCGGCCGGCGTTAGCGCTCGCTTGGCCCCCTGCGCAGGGAGGGCCCGGGACGGCGGGGGTCGCGGGCTTCCCTCTCGGCGTCCTCCCCGCCAGCCCGGCTCCAACCAATCCCCTCTTTCGCTTGCGCGCCCCGACTTCGCGGACATCACCCCAGGAACTGACAGCCACTGTTCAGAGTCCCAGCGGTCCCCGGTTCCCACAGTGGCCACCTCCCCCGCTTCCCCCCTCACCCCGCGCGCCGTCCGGACCAGCCCGCGGGACGTTGAGAGCTCGTCGCCGCGCCCCACGCTCGCTGCTTGGGTCTCTGCCGGGCCTTGCGCGCCCCTCTCTGCGGGGTCAGGACCGGGGATTAGGGCGCTAATCGCCGCCGCTTCCTAGCAAGTGCCTGGGGCGGCCCGGCCCCGGGCAGCTGGTGGTTAAGCCCCCCCCACCCCCCCCCCCCAAAAAAAAAAAAAAAAAAAAGAAGAAGAAGAAGAAAAAGAAAGAAAAGAGAGAGAGAGAAAGGGGTGGGAGAAAGGAAAGAGCCCCGCCTGAGAGTGCTGTAAATCTCCTTAATCAGCTCGTTTATGGGATCTGGAGCCTGCCTGCCTGTCTGCCTGCCGGGCTGCCTGCCGGGCTGCCCGGCTGCCCGCCCAGGTCTCCGCACACCGATTTCCCGAGCACCCTCGTCACCCCCCACCCCCCCAATCGCCATCAGATCACCCTAGAATGCCAGGTTTTGCCTAGATGCCCTAGCCACAGTGGGGTTCAGCACCTACAGCTGAAAGCTCTCCCTCCTTGCTCCCTGTCACTGGAGGTAGTGCCCAGCGCCTCGGATTCTTCTGGGGGTTTGAAAAAGAAGCTGTGATTTCACTACTGGAGAAAAACATTTTAAAAAACGAGAACTCTACGCCAGCGCAGCCTGGTCCTGCCCTGTTCCTTGCTCATCCGTACTCTGTAGGGGCAGAGGGCTTTGGGCAATTAGCTTAGGCAAAACACCTTCCCCTCCACCCCCATCCTCTGCCTCTCCTCCCCCTACCCCCGTGCTCGCTGTCCCTCCCTCAGTCTATTTGCCTGGTCTGTCTTGGGGAGAGGGATGAAGTCGTGTGGACCATACAGCTGCTAGGTTTTCTCTACATCTTCATGTCCTTAGTCTCTTGCTTGTTTTTTCAGGTCTGCAAAGAAATTTGATTTGAGATGAAGGTTGGAAGGTGGGTGTGGGGGTGGGGGGAGCAGAGGATTCCTGGGAGTAGAGGGACATAGGATTCAGACAGCCAGAAATACTTAGACAAAAATGGCAGACTCAGTATTCAAACCTGAGTGCTCACAGGCTAAACTTCAGGAAAACAGTGTCTGATGCCAGGAAGTTTTAGAATTTAAGATGACTGGATTAAGACCATGTAGCAAGGCAAGTATGTATCGTTGTTTTAGAAATCCCATGCAAATTCTAGTTCAGGGGAGTTGTGATGGTTTGCCTGTGAAATTGAAAATTCAGTAAATTCATTTGGTTTCTACTGTTGTGTGGCTTTTTTTACCTTGATATTAAGTGTCTTAATCTTGGCTACCAGCTGACCAGCGGTCCTGAAGGTCCCTAACTATTACTCTGGGCAGACAGCATGTAGCAGTTTCACTTCTCCAAGAGTGGGTGAGCAAATATTTGTTGAACGAGGCCTTAATCTGCTGGGCCTTCCTCCTGGCAAACTTTACTCCTGTGCTACAGAGAATGGAAGGTCAGGCCCTTGGCAGGCCCAAGAGATTTAAGGGGATTGGGTGGATGGAGAAAGTCTGTGCCAGAAAAAAAAGAGAGAATTTTGTCTCTCTACCTCCCTGGACTATAACTTAAAAGTGCCTGAGTGTTCACATGCTCTGGAGGCTTGACAATTTAATCAGAGTTATCTAATGACCCATCTGAGTAGTCATAGATTCTAGAAGCTTATGGCCTATCGATCAATAGCTATAAAATGCAACTAGAGATTGGAGGTACATAAAGAGAATAAATAAGGACCAGTTTTTCAGTTTAAAAACCAAACAAACAAATCTGAAAAGATCCTTGGAGTATAATTTTTTTTAAGTGCAGTTTAAAAATAAACTAGAAATGCTATCAGTAAAGAAAGCCCAGAAGTCTGTGGTTCCGCCAAGTTCTCATTGTCCTGGCTGGAGAGTCCTCTAGTCTAGGAGGACAGTAAACACCAGCCCTGCTGCAGGAGTTTCGAGTTTCTCTTTTAATGAGCTTGGCAGGATTTCACGCTAATTAATCTAGGGAGAGTTTAGAACACAGAGCGTTGGATTTGAAACAATTGTTCTGTTGTGGTTTTGATTTTGATAAGGGAAGACTATCTCCCTGAAATCCTATTTCAGGCCTATGCTGAACCCATTACTGTGCTTTATTTGGTTTTTTAACAGATGTTGTTTTTCACCTTTTGGATGGCAGGGGTTATCTCGCTCATTAAAACCTTGCTATTGTGCTTTGTTTCAAGAGCCTATGGAGTTAAGGAATGCTGAGGGACAATCACTTGCTGGGGCCAGTGCGCAGGGGAGGCGAGGTCGGTCTCCAGTACTTGGATATAGCCTTTAAAATGCTAAAAGTCATTGAAAAACTGTTGGAACCACCCTGATACTAAAATCTCAATTATCTTGATTTAAATTGATGATATCTTGTTTAAAATTTGGATTGTAGGGCGCCTGGGTGGCTCAGTGGGTTAAGCCTCTGCCTTCTGCTCAGGTCATGATCTCAGGGTCCTGGGATCGAGCCCCGCATCAGGCTCTATGCTCAGCAGGGAGGCTGCTCCCCCCGCCACCCCTCTGTCTGCCTCTCTGTCTGCTTATGATCTTGTCTGTCAAATAAAATTTGGATTGTTACCTTTGCTTTCTTTAAATATATTTTTCCAAAAACTTTCTGTAGGTAATATAGTTGGGAACAGTCAGGCCAAGCTGGTAAAGATGAATTATCAGACCCCAAAATATCCTTGTAATTTGCTGCTTCTTGGTGATCTTTCTATAGCTTACCTCTAAGCTTGTTTCTTTTGTACATAAATGAAATAGTTTATTATGAAGAGACACCAAGATATATTTCAAAGGAGAAAAAAAAAGGGGGGAAGAGGCAGAAAGCAACTGTAGGTATATACAAAGAGTAGTAGGAGAAATGGAAACCAGACTGTTGCTTGGCAGAGTGGGGTTACTGGGAACTTTTACTTTTTATTGAAACACTGAATTTTGCATTGTTTACCCCTAGTATAACTTTACATGACTTCTGCAATTAGAAAATAATGTACAAGTTATATGAAATCATTTAAACTTTAACATTATAATAAGACCTTGGTTCTTTTATCCAAAAGATATTTTAAAAGAAAACTAGTGTGTTTTAAGTTAAATAGACCATATCAGGAATCTTAACACATGGAGTTTGATTTACATCATGGTAGTGGGATTACATTCTAATCTAAGTTTTATAGTTATTTTTACAAATAGTCAAAAATTCCAGAAGATTTGAAAAATCTTATCCAATTTCACTCCTTTTCGTAATGACTGCTAATCTTCCAGAAATGTTACTGAGGCACTTAGGGTCTCATAAGAAGAGGGTGAGGTCGCCAAAGCAATAATGGCAGAATTTAGAGGTGAAAAAGATGACAGGAGTGCATGGGTGTATGTGCGCTTCTGGGTGTGTTCACACAAGTCTTGGGAGAAAAGGCAAAAAATCAGAAGAGATAATATTTATGAAAAAAAATAAAGTGCATAACATTTGGTACTTCCCTTCTCTTTCTCTGTGTTTTGGAATCAATGCCTTCATACTGACCCAACCCAGCAAGACTAGCATTCCAGGATCCTTTTGATCTCAGAACCAAGTTTTCCACCTCCCTTTTTTTTTTTTTTTTTTTTGTCACCTTAAAGAAACTTAACTCAGTGATGTTTGCTCTACTAAAATTATCACTTCACAGATTAAATACGCTTTTTTTTGTTTAGGAGACTTTAACAACTTGAGGGCTCTGGCAACAGCTGGCCATCACACTGTTGTGCGATGGTAACAGTGGTGTGTGAGTACTTACTGGCCCAGCACTTCAGCTGGGCCTCTGGAGTTCTCGACTGAATTAAGACTGAGAAGAGAAATGGCAATCCTGTTACTCATAATAAAATACATAGTTCTACGATTCAAAAAAGAAACCCACAGAAAGCATTAATGTCCATGTATCAGTTAGCAATGAGTCCTATTCTGCTTTGGTTTGGGTCTTAGCTATTTACCTCTTGTTTAAAGAAAGTACTTTGTTATATATTAATCATAACATTAGACTGAGAAGTTGTCAGTTGAAGAAGTATTTACAGTGAACTGCCAACAATTTGAGGGACTAATTACATCTTAAATGTGGAATGTCGGTGAATATAACGGAGAAGTTTTAGGTTTTCAAGAAGAGTAACAATGTCTAATCAAGACCCTTAGAATGCTGTTTGTAATCTTGTATTAGATTTTATTAGCAGAACATGTAACTTTTGGCTCACTGGAAACAGGTTAAGAATTTCTGTAGCAGATATGACACATGTACTATATACTAGACACATAGAACCTTACACAATTCAAAGTTCATTTATTCTTCAGTGTTTCTTTTATTTTCATGAAGTCTTCCAATTTTCAAACATACATTTTCTTAATCCTACTTAAGAAACAGTTCTTAATTTTTTTTTAATATTTATTTTTAAAGTAAACCCAACCCCCAGTGTAGGGCTCAAACTCCCAACCCCAAGATCAAGAGTTGCCTGTTCTACTGACTGAGCCAGCCGGGTGCCCCTAAATTTTCTTCTGATGGTGAAATCATATCAGGTTAAAGTACATGAAAATGCCAATTATCTGACCATTTTTTTCCTGCAACATGGCAACTTCATACGGTTCTACCAAATATATTTCATGACAGGACATCATAAAATATAGTGAAGTATAAATAAGGCCATAGAAAAAAAGAAACAACCAGAATGCAGTACCACCTTTGATAATTTGATATGTTTTCTTTGGTGTTTTTTTTCTCCCGTGTGTGTGTGTGAAATTACTATTGTATTTAACATAAGGTTATGTAGCCTGTCTTTACCATTTAATATGGTACTGTGAGCATTTCCCTGTGCCATTGTATATCCAGAAACATAATTTTATACATACATATTACATATCCAAGTCTACCATATGGATGTATTAGGATTTTTAAATCATATCTAAAATGGACATTTATTTGGTCTAATTTTTTATTTATCATAATTAAGACGAGTAAATATGTTTATAGATGACTTTGTGGGTATTTCTGATTATTTCTGTAGGATGGATTCCAAGATAAAAGATTATTAGCCCGCAGAGTCTCAGATTTTTAAAGATTTTACAGCATATCAATCACTTTTAAGAAAGGAAATACCCATTTACAACAGACCCCCCCCAACACAGTCATACACCCACAAATAGGAGAACCCATCATGCCCTCACCTACAACAAATACTGCCTTCTAAAAGCTTCAGTAATATGGGGGCACCTGGGTGGCACAGTGGTTTAAAGCCTCTGCCTTCAGCTCGGGTCATGATCCCAGGAGTCCCACATAGGCTCTCTGCTCAGCAGGGAGCCTGCTTCCTCCTCTTTCTCTCTGCCTGCCTTTCTGCCTACTTGTGATCTCAGTCAAATAAATAAATAAATCTTTAAAAAAAAAAAAGCTTCAGTAATATGATCGGTGAGTAATAGCATTTTGGTTTAATTTACATATCTTTGATTACTAGTGAGAGTAAACATCTGTTTTACATTTTTAATTGGGTATTTTTCTCTTTCCTTTATTAATTTTCAGTTCATGTTTTAGGCAATTTTTAAAAAGGAAGGAAAGGGGCGCCTGGGTGGCTCAGGGGGTTAAGCCGCTGCCTTCGGCTCAGGTCGTGATCTCAGGGTCCTGGGATCGAGTTCCGTGTCGGGCTCTCTGCTCAGCGGGGAGCCTGCTTCCTTCTCTCTCTCTGCCTGCTTCTCTGACTACTTGTGATCTCTCTCTGTCAAATAAATAAATAAAATATTTTAAAAGGAAGGAAAGTTTTGGTTGATCTAATGCGCTTTTTAATAGTTTTATTTCACTGCCTTGGGGAGCCTTATGCCTGTAAATATGAGAATAAAAACTATTTTTATGTTTATAAATGTAAAGGGAGGAGGAAACGGTACACGTTACAAAGTAACATTCATTTGCCCATCTCCACCTCTGATGACGAGCGTGTGCTAATGGACACACCACAACGTAGACCACAGCGTCTGCAGGGGAGGGTGTGGATGGGGCTGGTCTTTCTGATCTCCAGCCCAGAGCCCCGTGCCTCGCGCGGTCAGTGTAAAGCAAGTGTCCTGAGTAACATAAGTTGGAAGACGTGTCCAGTACTGTGCTCTGGGACCTCTGGATGGAGACTTTCTGGCTGCTGTACCCTGCGGCCTCCGCACCCACCCCCGCTGCTACCTCTTCTCCCCGTGTGGCCATCTAGCTTAGCTCTCTTGGTTGGCCTTTCCGGGTGGTGATGGGGCCAAGGTCAGAGGTTCTTTCTTCACATGACCTCCTTAGCTTTGTTCTCTGTCATGGCCACAAGCTGTATCCTTGTTCCTGTGGCCAGCTGACTTAGAAAGGCATGCTGCTTGTCACAGGGGTAAACAGGCTCAGGAGAGGGACAGATGGCTAGAGCTAGAAGGACCCCGAAGAACCTCTAGTTCAACTTTATTTTACTTCTTCTGGGGAAGACGGAAGCCCAAGGAGCTTCCCTCTTTGGGGCAGTGTCTCAGGCTCAGTTCGCTAGAACAGACAGTACCGAGCCACAAGGAGTGGCAGAATCTACCCCCACAGCGAAGGGGCGGGCAACCCTGCGCCTAAACACTCCGGGCTGATATTTAAAGAACGTAGAAATCTTCCACAAAATAAGATTACTGGAAGTGATCTCATTCTCATTTTTTGGATGAGACAAATAATCGGATGAAAATCCACTTGAAAGTGATTTGGGAAAAAGAAAATTTTATGGGACTGGGTTGGTTAAATTAAAATCAAATTACCTGTCATCTCCTCCAACCAACAGCTATTGGTTATTTGTGATTTATTTCTCCTCAATGAAATGACCATTAGCTTAGTCACCAAAGACTAGAATAAATGTACTTGAACTCCTTTTCAATAGATTAAAAAGACTAGAATCCACGTACTTGAACTCCTTTTCCCCATCCCCTGTTACCACCTGTGCACGTTCAGGAAAGAGACTTGTAACTACTTGTCCCCACGTCTGTCCTTGCTCTCACCACTTTCATCCTCCACCTCCCCACCATACTGACGGTCAGGCAGTCTTTCCCGTTTGCCCACTCCTGTGGTTTCCCAGTGCCTGCTCTCACGAGATGCAAATTCTATCCGTGTTATGCGTAGAGTGACTGTTTCTATATCGATCATTTTTCTTTTAGAATTTAATTGTTTGTTGTTGTTGTGTTTTTTTTTTTTTCTTTCTAAAAGTTACTCGCTCCTTTCCCATCCATTTATCACGGATGTAGTTTGTCTGCTTCTCAGAGTCACCCAACAAGTTTTTCGATAGCTCTGTAGGACCCTGAAACCAAAAATGATCTGAGGTTCGCTGAAGGTCATGAAGCGAGGACATGGTCTATTTGTGAATGAATTCTATTACTGAGCATTTAAAATTAATACAAGCCCTGCCATCAAAATACCACAGTCAAGGGGCGCCTGCGTGGCTCAGTGGGTTAAGCCGCTGCCTTCAGCTCAGGTCATGATCTCAGGGTCCTGGGATCGAGCCCCGCATCGGGTTCTGTGCTCAGCAGGGAGCCTGCTTCCCTTCCTCTCTCTCTGCCCGCTTCTCTGCCTACTTGTGATCTCTCTCTCTCTCTGTCAAATAAATAAATAAATAAATAATCTTTAATTAAAAAAAAAAACCACAGTCAAGTGAGGCAACGGGCCCTGTGCATGTGTACACGTATGTGCATACAGGTGTGCATGTATGTACGTACATGTGTGTGCCTGGTGTGCATAAGGAAGGAATCCTGTAGAAGAGCCATCCTAACCCAGTGGAACAAAGGAGTTTTTTTTTTTCTTTTTAAATATAGTTTCCATTTTAATGCCGCCATGACTTCATCTTTTCTTGTTTATTTTTATGCATTATTTAGTAAATTAAGAAACTTCTATTGTTTGATAGGAAGGAACTTTAGATGGGTGAGCCTAAAATAGTAGCAAGTAGCAAGGGCTTTGAAGCTAAACAGACCTTGGTTTGAACCTCAGATTTGTGCTTCCAAGCTCAGGCCTTCAGCCTCAATTTTCTTGTCTGTAAAGTGGAGACATTCATGGCTACCTTTGAAGTTTGCTGAGGGCATATAATGAAATAAAGTTGTTTTTTCTTGGGTTAAATGTTTTCTCTGTATAAATGGTATTTAGATATTCATGGAATGAAAAAGATATTTAAAGTGGGTTCATTCGTCTCTTGTTGTGTTTGGGTCCAGCCCATGCTAGAAGCTCCCCCGTAGCTGAGATTGGTAGCTGAGATTGTATGTGAACACCTGCACTGTTGTAACCACTCTCCCGAGATGTTCCACTGTGAGTATTTGCTACAAGGAAACAGAAGTAATGAAGGAAAAGTTTTCTTAAATGAGCCACCTGGAAAATCATACTTATAGTGTGGGTGTGCCTTGATGTGGAGAATTAGTTTGGCTTAGAAGCGATCTTCCAGAAGCTTCCTTGATCCCTTGAGATCAGGTTAGGGTCCCTTCTGCCTATCTTCCTGCAGTCTGTATAGCAAGACAATAAGATTCTCAAGGACAAAAAATATGTCTTATTCATTATTATCGTTGCAGAGCCTCGTGCATTATAGGTGCTCAGGAAGTGTGTCTTAGTGTTTCAGACTGTATAAGATAACACTGTTCTAAGTGACTTGGAAGGAGGTCGAAGTGTCCATTCACAAGAGACAAGAAATATGGGTGATATAAAGAAGGTATGACCTTGGAAATAAAAAGTTACATCCTAAGTGATACAAGAGGAATTGGGAAATGGTCTGAATTTCAAAGTGAAAATTAATAACGAATGTGAAGTCTTTTCATAAGGCAAGTAGCTCTTCAGAGACAAACTAAGGCCACTGTAGCATGCTAAATCCACCGTCTTGTGTCTGCGTGGTGACTTACACTGTCACAAGATCTTATTCGGTCCTCAGAACAGCCTGGTGGGATGGAAGAGAGTAGCAGTGCCATTCTGCAGGTCAGAATACTGCGGTCTGGTGCGGTTAGCCACTGCCTGCAGGGGTCCCAGCTGGGGCGGGTATAGCATCACACGTGATACTGCACGCTTTAACTGTGCGTCTACATGTCTACATTTCCAAGTTGTTAAATCTTTTGTTACAGTAACTGACATTTATGTCGGGTTTTGCTTTGTGTTTGTCTTTACAGCAATGCCTTGAGTTGGTGGGTGGGCGATCAGACCAAATACTGTTGATTTAGAATGCTGGTGTCTCAGGGTCAGAGAGAAACTCTAAAAGGGACAGCGTTTTGCCCAGCAGTTCACTGGAGGCCCGTCTCCTCAGCACGTCACTGTCTTCTCCTGGTGGCCGCTGGGACCGATGTGTCCGTGATGGGGCTCTTGCTGCCTCTCGAGGCAGCCCGTTAAGTGTTCAGTAGATGAGGATGCTGAAGGGAGTAAGCCAAGTCCAATCGGGATCAGGAAGAACCACGTAGCTGTTCAGAAATCGGCTCCAGGGGAGTGGCGATGCTGAGCAGGGGTGTGGAAATGAGGAGAAACCCCAGCTCGGAGTTGGGATCAGAAGGTGCAGAGAGTCGGCCCAAGGGAGAGAAGTCCTTGTGGACTGGGAACATTCGTTTGGGTCATGGGGCTCGCGGGTCATCCCCTCTCGTCTCGGCCCACCCATGTGGCTCCGGGTGCGCCCACACTGTTGTGCTTTGTACTCCTGCTCCCCATGGGCTGCGGGCCTCTGTGAGACAGAACAAGTTGCACGTTTCCAGCAATCGGTACACTTTTGACCTTAGACCTGTAAGGTCAGGTTATGGCTCTTCGACTTTGAGTATTTTTCGGAAGATGGCTCTGCTGGGTTGTCATGCCCCTCGAGAGCTTGGGAACAGAGCAAGCGTGCTGATGTGGCCAGTCTAGACCGAGTAGACTGACTCCTGCCTCAGGAGGACGATGCACACATGCGTGCTTTGTGCGGCCTTTGCTCCTTACCCCCCAGCAGCGGACCGCGGCCCCGCAGGCTCTGCGGTGGACGCCATCCACTCCTCTGAGCGCGGCGCGGCCACTTGGAGGACAGCACCACTGGCTTTGAAAGAGCCTGACCTAGTATGAGAGAGAGAAGCTGAGTATAGTGAGGCCCAACTTCCCCTGTTAACTCTGGTGCCACCTGGACGTGTGACATTGAGCCAGTCAGTGTGGGGACCCTCCCTGGTGTAGGCCACCAGGATTTTGCTGGCATGTCTTTTCTTTACTTCTGAGATCATCGTTCCCCAAGTCTATAATCCCTCTCATACACCCAAGCACGCAGTTGATAGAGTGAGCTCCTTGTCACTCTCCAAAACCTAGCTGGGATGTCCCTTTCTCGTATCTGTGCGTTCTCGCATCTGAGAGAGCCTACCCTGTGCTGGATGCCGGGGAGGGGGGTAGCCCTGAACCAAACGAGGACCCTGGCCTCACGGCCTGGCCTCGGTGCTCCCCTAGCCCTGTGTTCGTCGTGGGATCACGTTCTCCTGCAGACTCTAGTCCAGTGACGTGCTCGGTTGAATCAGAGAGCAAATGCTCGCCTCTCTGGTCCTTCCATTTCTGTGTGAACGACCCAAGTGCCCCAACTCCTGCGAGGCCTGTAGCAGGAGCGTCAGGAGGGCAGGACTGTGCAGTAACCGCCCGGGCTCATCAGCCTTCCATGAAATGGGGCGACCTAATGGGAAATCGGCCACTTCCAAAGTCCGATGCTCCCCGTGCTGACGGCCGGGGCTTCTGGGCCCCGGTCATCCAGCATGTGATGAGGAGCGAGGACGTGCCTGGTCAGCAGAATGGCGGTGGGCCCCAGTCAGAATGTGCAGCGGCAGGAAGCACATGTGTCTGCCATTCACCTGCACCCAGGCCAGCAGGCGTTTCCTGGCCATTGTTCGCGGGGGCTGCCCCCGCGCGCTTTCCGCCCACCGGCGGCCTGGGGCTGGCGCGGGGCCCGCTCGGGCAGCTCTTCCAGGCCGGGCCTCTGAGTGCTCCCCGCCCGGCCCCGCAGCCCATCCCCAGAGCCACCGGAAGACACAGGAAAGAAGATTCCCTCATGTAAAAATAAACATGGCAGCCCCACCTGTTTTTGCTTGGAGCTCCCAAGTTCCTTGTTCCTTTAGTTCTCAGCAGCGCTGGGGTCTTTGGACGGTGGCCCCAGGGAAGGAGGCGCAGTGGAATTCGTGTACCCTGCGGGGAGCTGGGATGTGGCCACCCCGGGCTCAGAGAGGCGGGAAAGCTGCCCCAAGACTTCTTGGGGGAGAAATGTGATTCTTGCAGATTTCCCGGGTGAAGGGAGACATGTGGGGCCCCGCTGTGGTGCCATCCAGAGGCTTCCCCAGCTGCCCTTCCTGGCTCGGGGCTCACCCCGGGAAGCCAGAGGTAGGGCTCGGGATGGTAGGGCGAAGTGTCAGGGGGTGAAGCCAGCACTGGTCCCCGCTCTTTTTAGAAACTCCCGGTCGAAACTGCAGCTTCCGAACCCGTGTTTATTTTGTCTTGGCTGCTTATGCCCAGTGTTTTCAGAGAACGGGGGCGAGGGAGTGGTGGACACTGTTAATCATCTCGTTGCTTAAACACTGGTCCAGATTCTGCTCCAACAGGCCCCGGCAGCAGGTGGGACCTGCAGGTCTCCGGCCATGTCCGCCCTCTCCGGCTCCGTGGGATAGAGACCGACTTCAGGTGGAGCCTCTGCGCTTCCTGGCCGGGGCGGCCACTGTGCTGTGTGCATAACCGGGCTCTGGTTTTGGTCGGAGTAAAGGGAGCGGGAGGTGTCAGGCGCGTTCCGGGGACCCTCGGCGACTCCTCACAAACACTTTCTCTGTCGTCCCTCCAGTGTGGGTCCTGCCAGCGCGACTGTCCCAGGGGCTGGGCTTTGATGAAGCAGGTGCATTATGTACAGCGTAGAAGACCTCCTGATTTCTCACGGGTACAAGGTGTCACGGAGCATCCCTGCGCCCCCCGGGGATGAGCGCAAGGGCCGCCGGCAAGCCAGGAGCCACACCAGAGCTGGCCAGGACCTGCCCAACGGGTGCGACGCCGGCCGGGCCGCCCTCCCACGCAGCAAGCCGTCCCAGGGGAAGGGCCACACGAGCACCTCAGAGAACAGCCACCGCACTCCCAGAGCCCATGGAGAGCCCCAGAGCGCTTCGGCTCCCAGAGCTTCTGAGCTGGGGTAAGAGTCAGTGCGACCCCACCATGTCCTTTTGTCTCGGGGATCTGGCAGTGGGTGCAGAAGTCAGGTCCCCGAATGCTGTGTGTTTGGCAGGAGCCAGGGAAGGAGAGGGGTGAGAGACAAAACACCTCCTTCCGCTGGGGTACGTGGGCTGTTCCAGCAGCACGGAGCGCGGGGCCTGGCCACAGGCCAGTAAATGAATTCTATGAATTCTATCACATGAGACATACAGCATTCTAATCGCCCCTCCGTTTGCCCTTAGAAGCCCCTCGGATTGCCTTAGCTACGAATTATGTCAAAACTCCATAAAAACTAGTTCCTGTCGGGCGCACATTCCCAATCCATTAGGCTTCCTTATAAATAGGTTTCAATCCTGCGTACGTCGCAGAGATGAAAGAGTTGTGTCTTCCCCTCTGTGTGTGAAGAAGAAAACCTTTCTTCTTGTATATTCATATAATTCCACTGGCTTCTGACCCGTCTTTCCCTCGCGTACACTGGCCCCACTGTGGGTGTCCCGTCTGAACACAGCTGTATCTGTGGGTGTTTCTTACGACCAAAAAGAAGGCGGGTTGGCTGGGGAAGGGGGGCTCAAAGAGAGGGACTCCGGGCAGCTGGCCGCAGAGCCAGCATGGGAGAGGAGCCCTGCGACCCCCACGCACACAGTTTCAACCGAGAGGAAACCCGTGTCATCACTGCATAAAAGTGTGTTTGTCTTCAGTGCTGTTTTGGGACCAGGCTCAGCCTGGGGGAGGAGGGCTCTGTAGGGGCAGAGCGTGTCATGTAATTGTGCATAACCAACGACACAAATGAAAGCAGAGGCTGGTCTTCAAGGGAAACAAATAAACAAAACACCAAGCAAACAAAAAAATGGAGTGAATTCAGTCTCAAGACCATGAACCTGCCTTCCATGGTTCAAAGTCACCTTTTCACAGAAGGGACTGTGAAAATGGGAGGGATTTTATTCTTAAAATATAGAGCATTCCAGGGGTGCCTGGGTGGCTCAGTGGGTTGAGCCTCTGCCTTCGGCTCAGGTCATGATCTCAGGGTCCTGGGATCAAGCCCTGCATTGGGCTCTCTGCTCAGCAGGGACCCTGCTTCCTCCTCTCTCTCTCTCTGCCTGCTTCTCTGAGATCTCTCTCTCTGTGTGTCAAATAAATAAATAAAATCTTAAAAAAAAAAAAATGTAGAGCATCTGGCACCTTGGTTCTCGAGTGAAAGCAAAGGCGATCGGTTGCCCTCCTAGTGCCCAGGCTGGTCCTAGCAGTGATGCTGCCACGTAAGCGCTGTGTCTCCAAATTCGAGGAATTCGGATTCGGATTCGGATTCGGATTCGAATTCAGGAGGAAACCGGGATGGAAAGGGACCTGAAGATGTTTCCTTTAACCTTGCCCTTCAGACTCACACTCGTGTCCACTACTGTCTTGGGCTTCCGTCTCCTTTCAGCCTCATGCCCAGAAAACCCTGCCCGCCCTGGGTTTGGGGAGACGCTGCTTACGGATGAGTTGGCAGAGACAGGGCAGCCTTAGTTACCACTACGCAGACTTGTGCCAGAGTCTGTCCTGCTTTCAGTCTTCTAGCTTTGATGCTGAGTGTGTCTGTACCTTCTACCTGGGATCCCAGGGCACTGATGCTCTCCACCTTGTCTGCCCCTTCCTGTGTGTCTGCCAGAGAGCTTGTTGCAGTCCTGCATACGCACTGTGTGTAATGTGTGCTCAGGGATTCAGTTCTTTCTGCCACCATTGTAACAGCTGTAACAATTCTAGGCGGCGGAATCCCTGCAGAGGGGCCTGGTTGGCTGTGCGGGTCTCCCTCCGACTAGGAGATCAGAGTAGGGGTCAGTAAAATCCCCTCTCGAATTCTGGGTGGGCTGTGTGTCTCCCAGCCTCGTCCACAGCCTCCTCAGGACTTTGTCGTCCCTCTGTGCTGACAGGCTGCTGAGGACTACCAGTGCTCACAGCCCAGCCTCCAGGCCGGCCGGCATAATGGGACCCACAGGTAGCCTTTCCTTCTGTCCTGAGTAAAGTGCTCAGACGGGTAGCTTTTGGTGGCACTGGATGTCTTGACACCCAGTTCTCGACAGATCTGGCCATTTGTGCCCATTTCTGAGGTTGGCTGATTAACTTATGACATGTAGGGTAGCTTTCAGATGGAAGCTTGCCTTATCGGGTAAAAAGAGAATATGTGTACACGTTTGCAAAACTCCATGCCAGTGCCCAGAGCTCAGAGACCAGCTGCAGGGCTTCCTGGGTTGAATTGAAAAGGTGTTTTCTTTCTCTAGTAGCTTAGACAGAGCTGGAAACAGGAGGCAAACAGAAAAGTGACAGAAAGGTAGGCAGGAGAATTCCTTCTCAGGAAACAACAACAAAAAAAATAGTGCCTCAAGAGGAAATAAATAGGTGTTAGCAGTTAAAGCCTGGAAGTTGAAGAAAAAGAAAACCCAACAATACTTTGGCTTCTGTGAATTCTGAATCTGGATGAATGAGTGGTCCTCTGCCAAGTCCCAGCCTTCAGTCTGGACCCGTGCAGCTGAGGTCTTGCTGCGTGCCTGTCCCGCACAGTGATGCTGCGGGGCTGGTCTCCGGGCCTGGAGGGGCCAGTGGGGCCCCCAACCCCAAGCCAGCAGACAAGGAAGCCTCAGGAGGGTCTCCTCTTCTGGCGGTGCCTCTCTCGGGTGAGGTGAGGTTGGCCCTAGAGTGTATCCCCACACCCCAGGCCAGTCCTCCATACCCTAGGGCCTCCCTGGAGAAGAGGGTGGTCAGAGTGGTTGGAAAGGCCTCAGGGGCCAGAAGAGGTGCGTTTGTTTCATTCTGGTAAGATGGCAGGTTAGCAGTGTCCTTATTTTATAGCCAAAGGACATAAAGGCCAGTGCATGTTGGTGACTCCATAAGGGCCACTTAGTGCCACGGTGGTTGATGCCTGGCTCAGTCCCCAGGCTCTGGGCTGCCGGGCAGACTGGAGGCGGCCGCATGGTTAGCAGCATCGGGCCGGGACAGGCGCTGCCCACGTGAGGCCTGGCCCCATCCAGGAGGGGCGCGGGATTCTGTGAGCCCAGGGGTAGGCTGTCCTCACTCGCTTCCTCATCCTCTGCCCTCCCCCCGGCATGCGCGGATGTGTAGTGGCTCTCGGAGCACAGCCGCGTCCCTTTGCTCTCTGGGGGGCTGTCCAAGGAGCACACGCAGTGGCACCCAGAGGAGATGTGCGTGCGCAGGGCTACCACCCTGTGTGCCTGGTAAGGGCGCTGTCGTCGGGTGTCGGGGGCGTGCCGGGAACATCAAGATTGGTGGTGGGCGTGCTGGCACTTTGGTCTTTCTTCAGGAATTAACTTTGTCTTCCAGCAGAGTTCCTTAGGTAAGGGCGGCTTAGATCCAGTTCAATTAAGAAAACAAAACAAAACAAACACAGCCCTCACATCTGGAATCTTGACTCGATTTTCCAACGTGCGGTGTGTGTGTGTTTCCCAGTGCGCCGAAGGGGCTGCTCTCCCGCCTGGCACTGTTCCCAGACCAGGTGATACCGCGCTCCCAGGATGAGAGGGGACTGGCAGCTGTGTTGTGCGGGGAGGGGAGGGACCCGCTGGTTCGCCCAGAAACTCTTGTGCTGGGGGTGGAGATAGGACCGAGTCACTTCTTCCCTGTACACAGGTATCCAGATCAGTGAGAAGACAGCGACCGCTTTCCAAAGCTCCGTTGGGTGTGTTCTGTGCATGTTAGGGCTGGTGCAAGCTTTGAAGTCCCTTCGCTGGTCCCTTTTGTCTGCGACATCATCCCCCAGCTCTGGAGCGGCCCACAGAGCCGCTCCTCCTCCAAGCCCCAGACCCTTGCCCTCTCCTGGGCACACTACTGTGTGCTCCCAGTGCACCAAGCCCTGCCTGGGTGCAGCCAGAGCCCCCCTCCCTAGCTCCCACCGGCAGCCCCTCCTACCGGTTTGAGGACTTCTGCAGCTCCCCTTGGGGTCTTCTGCCAGCGCTGTCTTCTGGTCCCCAGGACTGTCCGCTTCGCAAAAGCTGACACCATTGCGAATTCATCTCTGGTTTTGCTGACTGCTATTAAGGAATTTTGTATTTATTGACACTCAAGAAAAAATTTGAAATAAATCCGATGAAACCTAGTACTCCCGTGCCAAGGTGGTTGTGGAAATGCTGAGCGTTTCGGAACATTGGGATAAGACTGGATGCAAGTAGAGAAGGTTTTTCCTAGCGAGAGGGTCTGGGCGGGGCTGGCTTGGGAAGGTTCCGTTGTGGAAAGAAGGGACACTGACTTTCCAGGCTGAGCGGCCGAGATGGCAGTTTCTGGGGCTTCGTCCCCACCACTACCTCCTGGGGGACAGAAAGGAAGGAAGGGAAAGGAGGGACCAGACGCGGACACGGCACAACTCCCGAGAGGCTGAATAGCCTTGGCGGGGAAAGTTTCCTTCCTTTGTAGATTCTGCGGGGGCAAGACCCCAGCCCACTCCGGTGGTGAGGGACGAGCTGCTGTATCACGGGGAGTCTCGGGAGCGCCCACCGGGAGGAACACGACGAGCAGGGCCTCACTGATGTGGGCATGAGAAACCTGGGACCCGAGGTTGGTAGTCAGTCGACCTTCTTTGGGGTTGTGAGTCGTTCCCCGGGGGGGACTCTTCCCTCTCTGTCCCCCGTTGTCACCGGGCTTGCCTCTCCCCATGCTTCTGCTCCCTCCTCTGCATAGGAGCCGATTCCTGTCACTGGCAGCCCCTACTCGCCAGGAACTTTGACTCACGGTGACTTACTTCTGCTGCTGCTTCCACACGGTGCTTTAGCTCCAGACGCAGCTCATGACTCCTGCCCGGGCCTCTTCAGTTTTTGAGAGAAGGACTCAGTGGTCAGGCTTGGGCTTCGGTTAGCACGTCTCAGCCCCATCCCATCAGCAGGCCGGGGAGCAGGGGCTGGGTAGGGAAGGGAAGGTGGACAGGGAGGAGGGGTGACCGGATGCGGCTATGTGGTCTTTACCCACCCTCCATCAAGGGGCTGTGGGTGAGGGAGAGGGGTGCCCAGCATGAATCCCGAAACGTGCTCTTTTCACACGTCGTTCGTTTAGTAACTCTGCATACTCGGTGTTTCCCCCTTAAGTCAGATACTCCGAGCGCTTCCCTCGAGGCTAACCACTCCTGAGTGGTCTCGCTTAGCAGGCTTAGCAGATGGTGAGACGGAGCCAGCTGCAGGCTTTGCACCAAAGCTGCTCACGTGGTACAGGGAACACCTCGTGGGCCCTTCAGACGCCGCGGCAGGACTGACACGTCCATAGCTGGAAGACCGTGGCTGTCGTAGAACTCCAGATAGCATTCTGTGTACCAAATGAGTTGGTGCTGGATTTTTAGCAGGTCCCCATTTTTGCCGTATAACCGACAACAGGTAACTTCTCAAGTGCATTGTGTGTGGCGCCGGTGTCCTCCCCGCCAGCAGTCTGGAAGGGATGCTTCCGGAAGCTCACGGTTGCATCTGTGTTCAAAGATTATAATGAGAAGTACTGTTTAGTTCATCAGTTTGCACGAAGTTGAGCTACTGGTGCACGTCCTGTGTTGTTCCAAGACTGGCTTGTCAGCACGTGCACGCAGCGAGATTAAGGAGAGAACAGAGGAAGCGGGCACAGGGCAAGAGCGAGCTGTTATCTATACGTGGAGGAAACTGCAGGCTTAAGATGTAAGTAGCCGTTACTGAATAATACTTAGCTACCTTTAAAATATGTAAAAGGCCGTTATCAGGCATTCCCGGTTTCCTTACTATGTTTCCGCTGAAAGACCATAATCAGAGGAAGCTGTAAAATAACTTAACATAGCAGGAGTTTGGATCTGAAAGTCATACTATAGTAGTTTCTTCTCTGTGTGGCCCCAGGAATTCTGGTAAAGCTGTGTGTTAGCTCACCACGAGAATAACTAGCAATTACATCTTGTCATCAGCGACAGGCGTCGCTCAGGAGAGGCGCACCATCTAGACGGGGCTCTGATGTGGTCGGGCCTCATCTGAGGAGGTTTCCATTTGATCAGCCAACATCCGTTCTCGATAGGGCTAATGGGTGTGGTAGACAGTCACTTCTCAGAGGCCTTTCAAGCTTCTCTCAAGACATCGCCTGCTCATAATGGTTTTCCAAAAAGGAAGGCCTCAAGTTTAACATCTGTTTCCATGTATCTCTTTTTCTTCACAAAATTATATTTCCACAGACATTATTTGTCTTTGAGTTGCTTGCTTCATTGCCTAATTATTGGGTGGTGGTATCCTGACCTCTTCACAGAGGAAAGTTCGAATTGTTTGAGCCGAGGAGCTCGTGGACACACACGGAAGATTCTGACCCCCTGTGTTTCCCATTGTCTTTCTGGTAAACCCTTCTCTTGAGGTGCCTTGTTCTGGCTGTTAAGCGCTGCCACCATCCAGACACACCTGCAGCCGGTCCCACCACACACCTTCTCACGTGGCTTTCCTGCTACCAGGGCTTCCCGACAAGAGGCAGGTTAGATCCTTTAAACATGAGACTTCTGGAAAATCAGCCATGAGGATGAGGAGGTGCCCCCAGAGCTCATGGGGAGATTCCAACAGCACAGCCTAGAGCTTCACCGGCCTGGGTAGCCGGGCCCTCGTCAGGAGATTGAGTTCCTTCTTCCACCAGAAAACTGGGTCTGCGAGGGAAGCCAGCAGATACCCAGGTGAGAGGCACTGGGTGGTGAGGAGATGAAACATGGGTCCAAAACAGAGCCTTGAGCGCGTCTGCAGTTCTGGCTCACTTTGTTTCAGAGATGATGATACCTCTGAGCTCTTGAGGAGGGTCAAAGAGCCTGAGACCAGAGTGGAGTGGATGCACTGACGTGTACTTGTACTTGACGGAGGGCAGTGTCCTCGTCTGTCTACGCAGAGAGCGGACTCATTCCTTCGAGCCCCGTCTGGCTCAGGTTGACCTTCCTCAGGGGCTGGCTCGCCCCCTGGGCTCTGCTCTAAGCTTAGCCTCTGAGGCATGGAGAGCACTCCTTGCATGTCCTTGTGCGTGGTGCCAGGATCGTGGGGGAGAAGCCAGAGACTAGGGCTGGTTTTCCTCATTGTTGACAGCGACATTGTGTAGACTACACCGGTGAAGACGTTTTTACGGTAGAGCTATGCCTTTATTACAGAGAAAACATGAAAATTCAGGATCTGCCTCACCTGTTGGTGTTACATGCAAAAAAATGGATCAGAGATTGCTCTTCCTGCTTTGTTTTCATAAATTAAATATTGGTTTGTTCTCCACGATCATTGTGGAAGCGGGTGTAGCTTCTTCCTTAGAGACCAGCCGGCCCCGGAGGGGTGGAGCCTTGTTATGACAGTCGGCTCTATCATCATTTCCTGTTATTGTGAAGGCCCATTGATTAGGACTCAGAAAAGACAATACCGATCTAAAATAATCACCACATAAGACAAACACTCAGTTCTCTCTTTCCTTTGTGCTGCTTACCTCCTTCCTCGGACGACGTGAGGAAAAGAATTTTCAAAATGATCGTCGCTGCGGAGAATTTATTTTAATCGGGTTAATAATAGTAATACTTGTTTAAAAAAAAAAAAAACAAAAACAAAACTGAGGGCTTATTGTGTTAGACGCTTCACCAAACAGTTTAAATGTATTTTCTCATTAAGCCCTCCCAGGAAACTTAGAAAGGAACTGTTCCCATCCCTTGAGTAGAAATGAAGAATCAGAGACACAGCGAAGGGAAGTGATGTCACGGAAGGCACAGGCGGGGAAGTCCTGACCAGGTGCTCGGGCTCCCCTCAGGGCACTGGCACACCCTCCCTGCTGGTACACGGAGAAGCCCAAAGCCAGCCATGCTCCCTGTAGCGGGGTGTGGGTGCCGCGGCCCTGACCCTTCCTGGGGGAGGACCCAGGTTCACTGGGCTCCTTCTGGCCTGACCACAGCCACCAGCTCCTCTCTGCCCTCTGCTCTGTCGTCTTCCCGAAGCTAGGAGATTGATCAGATGTGACGAGTAACCGGTAGTAAGTACAAGTAACAATTCTTATTCAGACTGAATTTTTGCTCGACAGTGATATTGGTCCATAATGTGTCCAGAGCCGCCTTATCTTCTCCGATTTTTAGGCTGCCCTCCATATGTGAGTCTGAATCTTCTCTTGCCCTCATGTTTCCCCGTTTCTTAAATCCCCTCTTTATTGCCCTGGATCGGCGGTTGGTTTCCACAGTATAGCACATTGAGTATACCGAGGCAAGCTGAGAAACGAAACTGCAGGCTTCCAGGCCCAGAGGGCATCGAGGGCAAATTGCACAGCAGTAGATGGCTGACTGGTCACAGAACCATGTCAGACACCTCACACGGGGACTGGTGAGTCTGAATCACTCCGAAGGGATGGCCCGACGCCTCTGCCAGTCTGAACAGAGAGAGTTTTCCCTTCGAGGAGTGGGGGGTTCTTTAAGTGGCCTTTACGCTCAGATTGTGCGTGGGGGTCAGATGGGCCCAGCTGGAATAGGGAGTGGCCTCTGAAGGAATTGCGTTGGCTGAGCGCCACGACTGTCCCCCATGTCCTGTAGGACGTGACCGGTAGGGTGGGAGTGCGGTCGGCAGCACCTGCATCTGCTAGACCGGCAGGCTTGCCAACTGGAAGAGCTCGCGGGACCCAGAGTCCGCGTCCATGGAGCCTGCCGCCCTCACCTGGACCTCCAGCAGGAAGCACAGTTGGCCAGACCCCAGGGGCTGCCCCCCGGGGAACCAGGTTCAGGATCTTGTTCATGCAGGAGTATCAACAGTATCGACACAGAGCTCGGCTCTCGTGTGTCTGGATGGTTAATGGGTACAGCTCCTGAGGACCTGGGTCCACAGAGAAGATGGTCCCGGAGCGTGTGAAACCATGGTTCCAAGTCACGTCCCATACTGCCGTTCCGAGGAGGCTTTTTTTTTTTTTTTAAGGAGGACAATATTTTCTGTTGTGGTTGAAAATGAGTCATGAGTGTACTAATAGAAATGTCTCCTACATTTTTCATCATTAGCTTTTATATATGAAGTGAATGCGCTTGCCTCTTTTCCTTTGGACATGTTGTTTCTCACATGTTCACCTTTCAGATACTTTCCAAAAAGTGTTTATCCGTTGTTTGGCTGAGATCAGGTCTCTTCTCTGTGATAAGGTATAGGGCTGTTAGCAAGTGTAACGTCTGGTCTCACCTCTGTCCTGCTTTCCCAGGGGCTCCATAGAAAGACCCTGCTTGTCTCTTTGAACTTGGCCACACAATTTATTTGAGTTCTCACATTCCACTTTGTTTTTCTTATCTTTTTTCCCACCCTGTATTAATGTGTTCAGCTTGTTTTTGTAAAACGTCCCATTGTTAACTTTTTTAAGATGTAAATTATTAGCTCTCATTTTTTTAAAAAGAAAAATTTGATCTCATCTCATTTTCTCAAAGGTATGAGAAAATCTGTTCTTGGCCCTGAAGTCATGGACTTCAAAGCCCATAGATACCCATGCTTGATAAGTTGTCTGAGGGAGAAACTGACCAGAACTGCCCCTGAGTGGGGTCCACTTGAACCTGTCAGAGTCAGGCTCATCTCGGGTATAGGGCAGATGTTTGTGAAATAGGCTCTTTAGCATTTTCTATTATACATATTATTAATATTTCCCAGAGGACCTGTATTTACCTTAAATTGGGATTTGGGTGTCTTGTACAAATAGAAGAAGTTGAATCAAGAATGCTTAGCCATTTTGATTGGTTAGATAGGGCAGTTTTGACAAAGTTAGGGTGATACAACATCACCTTTTTAGGTGGGGTAGAAAAGGGACTACGTACATCGTGGAGGTAATTATGGTCTGTGTTCTTGCCCTATTTATCTCCTTCTTTATTTGTCTTCTGGTCGTGCTCATGGTATGTCCATAGGCAAATAGCACCTTGGGGTCCCGGCCACCTCTCGGCGCTTTAGCGCCCCACACTTTTACTGAGAAGCCAGATTATCCATTGAGAAAATGAGTGAAAGCCACACAATGCGGTTTTTCATAAAGTCAGGTGCCCTAGGAAAATGGTCACAGGACTGGAAGGAGTAGGCGCGGTGCTTATTAAAGCCGAGTGGTTCCAAACCCTCTCACCAGCTGCTGAAGAATGGGGCAAGAGAGATTCTTCACTCTCTCTAAATTGGGTCCGTGACAATTGTCACTTCTTATTGAGTTTAAGTCTTGCCCTTGGGCTGTGCATAGAGTCTGAGACCCCAGAGTCCGTTCGTCTTCTGCTGTTTCTCAGGACATCCGTGATAGACGGGCTGTCACAGAGGACTTCCTGAGGGAAGGGCCTGTGGCCTCCAGAGCTCATGGTGGCGACTTGCTGCTCCCCCCCACCCCCAGGTCACAGCTATGAAAGGAGGTGCGGAGGCGATGACTTCCACCCTGCCAGGTCCCTGTGGAACCTGCCCCAAGAAGGTCCTGCTAAGCATTCAAATCCTAAGAGCTCGGAACAAGATTTCAGTAGCAACAAAAGCAGACAAAGAAGCCGGCCTTCAGCCAGGCCCAGTGTCAGGACAGCCACCACTCTGTATGAAGAGTCCGTGCAGAAGCACTCGGGCTGCTCCGTGCAAATGCTTTACCTCGAATCGATTTTGCGTATTTTCTACTTCTTCAACCCGTAGCTCAGTTTTGCTTTAAGCGGCTGCTGGAGAAGTTATCTGGAACGGGGGTGGGAGCAGGACTTGAGGCAAAAGAAGTAGTTCTGAAGTACCAATCCTGCTCCCACACTGCTGATGGTGTGCCTGGGGACGGCGCGGGTTCCATCGGGGGTCTTAGGGTTTCCCAACACGTATTAAAGTCACGCGCACACCACACCATGGTCTCTTACGTGTGCAATAGTGTTCCGTCTAAACAAGCAGAGCACGTAACTTAATTTAAAATATTGCTAATTGGGGGTGCCTGGCTGGCTCCCTTGGTGGAACATGCGACTTTTGCTCTCGGGGTCATGAGTTCGAGCCCCATGTGGGGCGTAGAGATTACTTAACAAAATAGAAAATTAAAAAAATTATAAAATATTCCTAAAAAACGCTAACCACCATCTGAAGTTTCAGCAAAATCATCCTTTTGCTGGAGGAGGATCTTGCCTGGAGGTTGGTACCTGCTGAAGTGGGGTGGCTGTGGCCATTTCTTAAAATAAGAGACATCAGTGACGGCCACACCGGTCACCTCTCCCTTTCGTGAACGCTTTCTCTATGAGAGGCGATGCTCTCTGGCAGCATGGGACACCCCGCAGGACTTCTTCCACTCTTGGACTTCCTCTCAAGGCCTGTGCCTCTCAGCTCAGCGTCTATAGGGTTCTAAGTCCTCTGTTGTGCTTGCACCAGACTCCACAGCGTCTTCCCTGGGAGTGGGCCCCACCTCCAGAAACCGCTTTCTTTGTTCGTCCGTAAAAAGCGACGCCTCACCCGTTCATGTGTTCTCACAAGACAGCAGTGATTCAGCCCTATCTCCAGGCTCCTCTCCTACTTCTTGTTCTCTTGCTGTTGTGCCCCGTCTGCACGACTTCTTCCCCCGAAATCTTGAACGCTCAGTTTGTAAACAGGTCTGCAAAGCACAGTAAAGCGAGGTATGCCTGTGTTAACGATGATGATGCTCGTGGATGTGTATTAGTCATTCACCACCCGGGCCCCCTCCGGACAGCAGCCTCTGCCCGCGCGTTGGGAATGGTCCCCCTTCAGCCCGTCCCTGGCAGCTGCTCCCCCACAGCCCCCGCCCAGGCCTTCACCTGCCGTTGCCCAGAACCAGCGGCTCCAGAGCTCCCTGGGGTTCCCACCATCCTCATGCCACTGTCTGTCCGCCGAAAAGTGGGCTGTGTTGTAGGAAGCCTTCGAAACCACAAATGATACCTGAGCATGTGGAGGGGGGACAGCTAAGCTCACTAGAAATCAAAGAAATGCAAATTAAAACCAATCAGAAGTTATTTCCACTTACCGAACAAGGAAACAATTTAATTGTAATGACCAGAGATGAGAAAGGTTCAGCAGGATAAGCTCTCCTGGCACTAGGGAGGGGAGAGTCCATTGGAACCGTGGATGTAAGGGCCGATTTGACGATATAGATGACATAATGCCCCCAGTCTACTAATTCCTTTTCTCAGGATTTATTCCAAGCTGAGATCTGATTAGTGTTTGCAGAACAACAGCATTCCTCAGAGCATTTCAGAATGTCCTCTAGAGAGGCCCAACAGTGGTTAAAGGGATCTGATACAATACTTCATCTGCTAAAATGATGCACTTGAGGAATTTTGCATTACGTTGGAAGAAGTGAAACGGAGTGGCTCCCTGAATGGGCTTTATTGGGGTCACACTTAACTGTCTTTGAAGCTGTCCCTACCCCTTACAAGCTGTGCAACTTGGGAGAGATGTTGAACCTCTCTGTTCAGTTTCCTTACCTGTAAAAGGGAGAGAGAACAGTGGAAATATAGTTCGTTCGGCATCTTTCGCACAGTGCCTGACACAGCATAAGTGCCCGAGTGCATGTTAGTGTTAAGTTACTTACCTTCTGTGACCTTCTGTACCTCCGTTTCCTCCTCTGTCCGGTGAGAAGGACAGCAGTTCCTGTCTCAGGGTGCATTAATGGACAGAAGGCACTTGGCGTGGACTGGGCATATGGTAACAGCCACGTAGGTTGTCCGCGACTGTCTGCACTGTACGTGCAGGGAAGTGTCCGCACAAACAGATCCCTAGCTGGGACCAGGGCTCTTCGAAAATCCACATCCTCACCCACATCAAGACTCGGTATATATCAAAATAACTTGCTGGGTAGAAGGATGACAAGCAATTTTTGCCTTTTGTACTTTCCTCTATTTTTCCAACTTTTTGACAACACATGCATATTGCTTTTATAATTTCAAAAACGAACAGTGGTTTGGGAGTCGGATCATTGTCTGTTAATCAGAGCAGTTGCGCAGGCCACGCAGCCTTCAGGCTGATGGTTTCTCCGCAGTTCGGAGAAGCGAGCCTCGCGGCCCCGGTCACTCGTAGCCGCCGGCGACCGTCTCTGCGCCGGGCCACGGTGCTGTGCAGACCTCTTCAGCTGCGTTAGAGCAGTGATTCCGAACTCCAGTGCGTGCTGGAATCACGTGAGGGGGTGCTGCAATGTCATCCCGCTGGCCAGACGGGGGCCTCCCAAGGAAACTCTGCCATGCGGCCAGGTGACGGGGGGGGGGGGGAGCGGGGGCGAGCTGGTAGCAGGCTGGCACCGGCTGCTGCCATCTCCTACCTGCCCGGGGCTCCTGCCCCACGGACAGAGCCCCCCCTTCTCCTGGTGCAGCTCCCAAGTCGCACGAGCAGTGTTTCCCACACCACCTGGGGGACCAGACCCTGAACAGACCTCCCGAGTGGGAACTTTTTACCCGAGAAACTTGGTAACATATGTGTTTAACAAGACCTCTGGGGGCTTCCTGCCACCAGGGAAGTTACGGGAACTCTGTTGAAGCCGTGGTTCTCTCTCAGACTGCACACGGGGTGTGGGGTGCCTGGAGAGACCCCACTGCCAGGTCTGCCTCCCGCCTCTCGGACTCTGATGTGACGGAGCCGGGCTATGTGTGGGCCTCAGGACTGGGGAAGTCCCTCCGGATTCCAACGTGCAGTCATGGTTCACAGCGACTGCGATGGTTCTCAGAGTGGGGTGCCTGGGACCCCATCGCTTGGCAACGTGTTAGAATTACAGTTCTGCGGAGTCCCACCCAGAACTGCTGAATCAGAAACTGGGAAGGGGACCCGGCAGTCTGGGCCTGAGCCACCCTTTCTCACGATTCCTGCCCACACTGCAGTTAAGAACCACTGCCCTAGGGTAGGGTTCTGAGAAGCAGGTTCCCAGACGGACTCCCAGGAGAGCTCAGTGGTCAGGATGCGTCAGGGAGGGGACCCCTGGTGGCCCGTGAGCACACTTGGAGGAATACCGCTCTCCAGCTGACCCTTGTTCCCTTAGGCACTTAAGAGTTCTAAGAGCCTTGACCTCTCAAGTACCACCAACGTCCTGATGTTCTTGTGGGCAGCCTGTTGCTGCCACTCCTAGGCCCCTGGAGTCAAAACTCACGGCTGCCTTCTGGCCATAATTAGTGGGCCCTGCTCTCCTTAAAGTCCATAAGTACTCTGGTTGGGAAGATATTTTGCAGAAGTACTGCCCGGAGTTTGACTTGGATCACCAGTCACAGAAGCAGAGAAGGACATGTTTCTTGTGTGTGGTTCCTCCCCGGGTGTAACTTCCGTGCCTCTTTGTTTTGTAGGTTTTGTCATCAGCCCGTGCTAAGGGGGTCCTCTCAGCCCCAGCCTGCTCCCCACCACACCTACCGGAGAAGAAGGGGAGAGGAGGGCAGTGGCGTGCTGGGGCCAAGGGACCGAGAAGATCTGGAGGACAGAGGAATGGCCCAGGCGCACAGTCTGCCCGTCCCCATGAGGGAGAGTCCGTGGGAAGTTGGAGGAAGGACAGAGAATGTGACGAAGAAGGCGGTTTGGGAAGAAGAGCTAAGAGTGGCGGGACCTGCCAAGTGGCAGAATATCAGCCTTGAGAGCTGGAATCAGCCAAGGAAATTAGGGCGGCAGATGTCTGATGGTGACGGGGAGAGATTGTTTCAAGATCTGTACCCATTCCTGCAAGGAGAGCGAGCACTGAGTTCCCAGAGCAAAGGGAAATCCCAGTCCCTGCCCAGGGTGCTTTCGCCCGAGAGCCTGAGTTGCATGGACATTCCCATTCCGTTAAACGATGGACATTTTCCAGGTGCTCCTAAAATGCCATTTTATCCCCCAAATTGTGTGCCAAATTTGGAATCCACAAGGAACCCCGAGAAGAGCGCCTCCTCGGCCCCTTTACCCCGGCCTAAGTTCGGGCGACCCCTCAAGCCCCCCTCTTACGACACTCACCAGCACACCCGGGTGGCAGTGGAGCAGAGCGACTCTGCGGACAGTCAGCAGGCAGACCTGTGCATCTCCTACTTGAGCAGGACTCACGAGCCCCGGCTGGAGCCGGGTGCGTCCGACTCTGGCTTGGAGCCGCCCGTGTACGTGCCTCCGCCGTCCTACCGGTCGCCGCCCCAGCACATCTCCAACCCTTACGGGGACGACCCAGCCCCCCGGCCCGTGTGTGGTGGTCCCCGTCAGCAGCTGGCCCCGATGGAGCTGGCCAGCTCTGGTTGTCAGGTTCCTCCCAGTTCCCCGCGAGCCGGGAGCACGTATGGGGTGGGCCCACGCTCGCCCCGCAGCTCCCCTCGGCCGCCCAGGCCCACCACCACTTACGACAGCTCTGTTCTGTATATTCCCTTTGATGATCCGCGGATCCGACACTTTAAACTCTCCCACCCCCAGGGTTTCTGTCAGGAAACAAAGGTTGAGGAGAAGTCCTACAGCTCCAGTCCCAGCGCAGTCCCCACACCTGCGTCCGGACGCAGTCAGCACGACGGTGCCATCCTGAGCTCACAGATGGTGACGGCCCTGCCGGGCAGCGTGAGCGGCTCCATCACCGCCGAGCCCAGTCCCCAGTGGCCATGGGGCCAGCTCCCCAGGGATGTGGAGAACGGCGGCTTTCCTGACCACAGAGACCACGGCGCCACAAGAGGACCGTGGCCTGCTGTGGGCTGCGGCCAGCGTGGACACACAGAAGGCCCAGCCTCCTCCCCAAGCCCACAGGGCGAGAGTACCTGGGAAACTCGAACCAAGCTCAAGAAGTTTGAAACTGGGATTCAGACCAAGAAAAGTTCAAAGAAAAAAATGAACGAGACGATATTTTGTTTGGTTTCCATCCCAGTTAAATCCGAATCACATCTGCCAGATACAGATACGAACAACAATGACTTAAAACAGGGCACCGAGAAAAAGAATGGGCTCGATAAGAACGCGGCTTTGCAAGAACAGAGTCTGCTGAGCCTGTCTTCCACCGACCTGGAGCTACAGGCTCTCACAGGAAGCATGGCTGGGAGAACAGAGTTCCAGAAACAAGATCTGGGGGAACCAGAAGAAGGCAAACAAACAGATGACCTCAGATTCATTCCCCCTGCAAAACACAGAGAGCTCAAGTATTCTGGCTCGTGGCCAGGGCACCAGTACCGAGATCAGCAAACACAAACCACTTTCACCGAGGACTCCAAAAGCCCACGGCACCCCCCTGCCGAGAAGCCTGGAGGGTCCCCCAAAGCCGTACTGACTCCCAGATTTTCAGAACCCATGGCCTCTGATGCTCACGTGCCCGTGGCATTAGCTTCCAGAGACCAGAACCAGGGGCCAAAGGCCCCTGCCCTCAAAGGTCAGATATCCCTGAGCCCCTCCAGCAATAGCGCTTTCTCGAGAACTATGTCCTGCACATACCAAGCACCCGCTCTGAAAGCAGTGCCGGGTCAGGCCGACGTGGACGGCCGCGGCCCCAGCCCCAGGCCCCGGGGCGAGGTGGTGAAGGGGGCGACCACGGGCCCCTGCAACAGCAAGCAGCCGTTCGGGCAGTTTCTCCTGAAGCCGGTGAGCCGGCGCCCCTGGGACTTGATCAGCCAGTTAGAAAGTTTTAACAAGGAGCTTCAGGAGGAGGAAGACAGCGGTCAGAGCAGCAGTGACAGTCGCAGTGAGGACAGTGACACAGAGTGGCCGTGCGAAGTCCACGCTGATGTCCCGGGCAAGACCTGGGGCTTCGGTGAAGACAGCCGGGCCTGGAGAGCTGAGGAGCCCCGAAGGAGGCCGATGCTGGACGAGCCCGGGGCCCGGACGGGGAGAATGAAGAGTAAGTCCGAGAGCTGGAGTGACGAGCAGAAGCCCAGCTGGTCCCCGGCCCCGCCTCTGTCCCCGGGCCCCGCCACAGTGGGCGGCGGCAGGGGTGCAGCCTCGCTGTGGGTGCACAGAAGCCTGGGCGCGGAGGAGGGACACCAGGAGGTTGAGCACAGAGCGAACAAGCTAGCGGACAGTCCGGGTCCGCTGCACGGAGGGACATCTTCTAGGTCAAGTGACCCAAAACCAGTGCCCTCGTCAGATCCGGCTGAACTGCGGCCACCCCAGGGAGGTGAGGAGCTGCCGGCCGTTTCCATCTCGGCGGGGCTGAGCGCAGCAGCCCCTCGGAAGGCGGGAGCCGGAGGGGAGAGGAGCCTGCCGCCGCAGCTCTCTCTTGCCAGCAAACCCCGAGGACTCTCGGCGCCGGACTTGAGGTCTGTGGGGCTGCCGCCCACACGAGAGCAGAGTGCCCAGAAATTAGATGGCTTTTTAGGGGAAGCGAGTGCAATAGAAATCCCCCCGAATGAGTCCCTTCAAGCGAGGGCTGCAAGGATCCTGGGCATTGAGGTGGCCGTGGAGTCCCTGCTGCCAGGCACCAGGAGAACGGGACAGAACCAGTACCCCGAGCCTGACGGGCGTGCCCTCGGGCCGGAGGCCCCCAGGGAGGAGTCTGTGTCCAGCTCAGTCCCGCCGGATGACCCCTCGCTGTCCACTGACGCCTTTTATGGCAGGAGAAAGTGTGGCTGGACCAAAAGCCCTCTCTTTGTCGGGGAGAGGGACAGTGCCCGTTGGGCTCCCCTGGCCTCTGAGTACTCCACCGTGGACAGGACCGTCCCCAGCGAGGCCCCCAGCCCCGAGCCTCAGCCCAGCCCCCAGGAGTCCCAGCCCTTCAATCACAAGGATGTGGGGACAAGACCACCCTTCAGGTCCACGCTGTTCCATTTTGTAGAAAGGACCCCAAGTGTGCCGGGCTCCGAAAAACGGCTCAGAAGCACTTCCAAAGTGATCGAAAGTTTACAAGAGAAACTGGCCTCCCCCGCGAGGAGGGCAGACCCTGACCGCTTGATGAGGATGAAGGAGGTAAACTCCGTGTCCCGGATGAGACTCCTGAGCTCGCGGAGCGCGGACTCCGTGGACGAGGCCGGGGACCTGAAGGCCGAGAGGGGCTCCAGGGTGCCGCCCGGAGGCCCGGTGTCTCTGAAGGCCGGGAACAGCCCCCCTGTGTCCAGTGGCGGCTCCCCGCTGGAAGAAGACGGGCATCCGTCGGCACAGAGGGAGAAGGACGTCCTGCAGGACTTCTGGTGCCCAGGTGAGGGCTCGGGCGAGCCGGCGGGTGTGCAGAAAACCCCGGGTGGGTGGGTGGGTGATGAAAACCCTGAGGCTGTCAGTTATTACTGTACCAAAAGAGTCTTCCTTTTATTTTACAAAGAATTATCCAGAAGCTTTGCTTAAGAATCAAGATCCTGTGTGTATTGTGAGGATTATATCTTTGTGGGAATGACCCATGCGAACAAGTATAGACAGCTACCTATAGAAACACATTTTGGGCTGTTTACTGTGGAGAGGGAAATCAGTAGAGCGTTCCCGCTTTGGTCGGACCTTGACGAACCTTGTAGGAAGGAGGCTGTCCTGTGGGTAGTCTCGCTCTCGCCCCAAACAAGCCTTCACCCAGGCCACCCGCACTCTCTTTATTCACCTGGTTAAGAAAGACGTACGGAGATAACACGTGAACTACGCAGCCCGGGATGCCGGGGCTTACCGCGCACCTTCCAAAACCCTTTGTCCCACGCTTTCATCTGTTTTTGCTACGCTACCTTTTTTGAAACTTGAAGAAGGTTTAGTAGATAAAAGGAGCAGTTTGCACTTTCTCAACACTCCACCCTAGAAGGTTCCCCCGCCAGCTCTGTCCCAGGAGGCCCCCTAAGGTCTGAGTGCTAAAGCCCAGGACAGAGGGTTTTGGCCTTTGGGCCTCTCCCTTCCATCACCTTAACGCCTTCAGGGCTGCTCCAGGTCAAAGCACAGGGCGGGTTCCTGGTGGCAGCAGCAGGGATTCCCCCCAAACGCAGTCTCACCCTCTCAGGCGCTGCCACAAACAGGCATCTCTGTTTCTAGCATTTTCTTCAGGGGCCGGGGAATCAGCAATGATGTATTCTAGAACTAATTCTAGAACTCTAGACGAGCACAGGGACATGTCAAAAGGCCTGATTGTAAACTGCAGACAGGAAGGGGCCTTGACTCATTCATTCAGACCTTTTTTTTTTTTAATAAATTTTTTTATTTATTTGACAGAGATCACAAGTGGGCAGAGAGGCAGGCAGAGAGGGAGAGGGAAGCAGGCTCCCCGCTGAGCAGAGAGCCCGATGCGGGGCTCCATCCCAGGACCCTGAGATCATGACCTGAGCCAAAGGCAGAGGCTTTAACCCACTGAGCCACCCAGGCACCCCTCATTCAGACCTATTTACAGTAAGGGGAGACTGTGCCCTTGTGTGTGTGACCTCGCTGACCCAGGGCCCTGGGCCCCTGTCCTGAGCCAGGCCCTCTGGTCTCTCACTGTGGGGTCAGGCTCCACCCCCACCCCTTCTCTCTTTCTTACTTTGAAATCAGGATTTCAATCCTGAAAACAGGATTCCTCAGCTAGAAATGTCCAGAATTTTTGTTCCACAGAACTTGCCCATGGCACTTTTTACATTTTCCCACAAATACAGTATGATTGTAAGGAACATTAGTGAGTGCTATTCTGTTGCTTCCACAAAATACATGTTGGAAATAACCCATTGGTCGGGGCCCTCTTGGGTCATCCGACTGGACCAGTTTGGTCTTTGCCAAGAAAGACAACAGTAAGGATGTGCAACTCTTGCCCCAGTGATGGAAGAAGGTGTTACGTGGCCCATTTTTTGAGTTGTTGGGATTTATGGGGTTTCTACCTAATTCCTCTCCTGCTCCCTCCTCCCCCACCCAAAATATGCCCACGTGCTCTTAAGCGTGAGTTAAAATGAGTTTCTCTCTCGGTCCTGCCTCATCCTAAGAACTGTAAGGATTTTAAAACGAGACAAATCCTGTTACAATAATAAATGCCAGTTTGTCCAGGTTTCTGTGTCTTGTACACAGCCCACGTATTTCAGGGAGGATTTTATAACACAAAACAGCTAGTTCAGTGAGGCACTCCCTCCCGCCTCAGCTCGATCGTTTGGCACGCGAGTACAGGTAGGACAGCTATCTGAAAACATGTAGATAATGCCAGGTTTATGTTGGCCAGCCCTTAGAAACAGCTCTGCGAGACCTTTCTTTTTTTTAAACAATAGTTACTGAAAATCACTAGAATTTTTTTCCCTCTCCATTTGATGCATTTCTTAGCACATAATAAAATGACCCCAGATCTAAAGTCTCCTGGGTTGCCACACAGCTCACTCTGGCACGATTAAATAATTACATAGCAGGACCCCATGAGGTTTCATCCATGCGCCGGGGCTCAGATGAACCTCCACGGCCCCTCACATGACAGTCACCAGGCGTTCAAACTCATTCTGAGAGGAATGCAGATCATATAATCTAGATGGTCGAACTTGGACACACGTTACCTTTTTCCCTTATTGTGGCTTCGCAAGTTAATATAAAGTCTCATTGCTTTTTTGGCTGATAAACTCTTGGGTTTTGTTTTCCTCTTGGTGTATTTCATCGTTCTGCACACAGGAATCATCATCTCAGTGCCCGTTCCCACCCCCGTTCCCAGTGTCCCAGTGGACAGGAGCCCCTTCACTGCGCCCGGGTTCACGGCCCACTCCGATTCAGAGTTTGTCCTGGAACTTTAAAGATTTTTTTGTATTTATATATTTGACAGACAGAGATCACAAGTAGGCAGAGAGAGAGGAGGAAGCAGGCTCCCTGCTGAGCAGAGAGCCTGATGCGGGGCTCAATCCCAGGACCCTGAGATCATGACCTGAGCTGATGGCAGAGGCTTTAACCCACTCAGCCACCCAGGCACCCCTGTCTTGGAATTTTAAAATAAGTTTATGTCACGGATATCTGTGACGTTCCCCTGCCCAGCGTACACACATGCGCCCTTCTAGAACTTCGTGATCTGTGTGGTGTCATAGTACCCATTGTATCATAAAGTACCTTTATTGCAATTTAAAAGTGGTCCTTTTGGGGCACCTGGGTGGCTCAGTGGGTTAAAGCCTCTGCCTTCTGCTCAGGTCATGATCCCAGGGTCCTGGGATTGAGCCCCGCATCAGGCTTTCTGCTCAGCGAGGATGAGGCTACAGCAGGCTACAAGTGGAAACTACACACCAGGGTTCAAAGACTTAGTCTAAACATTTTGGGGGGATTTCTCAATTTTTATATTGGTTACCTGTTGAAATGATAATAATTTGGGTCTCTTTGGCAAAATAAGATATATTATTGAAGTTAATTTTACCTGTTCCTTTTACTTGCTTTAACACAACTTCTAGAAAAATTTAACATGAGGTTATGGGTTACGGTCCTCCCGGATCCACAGAAGGAGCCTGTTGTCCTACAGAGCTCTTCCCAGCTGCCTGGCTCCAGGCAGCGAGCTTCGGCAGCGGGGCCCTGGGGTGCAGGCCTGTTGTGGTGCCGCCCCATGCCCCATGTATGGACCTAGATGTTCTCTAGATGCTCAACCCCTTCTCTGCCTCTGGCCTCTGAAAATGCGGCCCACCCACGGCGTCCTCCGTTAGGACCGCCCACCCCATTTTCCAGGAGAAAAAGAGGTTTTTGCTCCAAGTGGGTCACCCTCGGAATCCACACCCGGGAGGCTGACGGAGCACAGAGATGCGGGCCTAGCTGTCCGAAGCCTGTGTCGTCACATGCCACGTGGCCAAGTGTCAGAGATGTGAAGGAGCAGACCAGCCTGCACCCCGCCTGCTTGTGGCTGCGCGGGCACTGGTGCAGCACACGGTGTTGGAGGCCGAGCGGGTGCGCTGTCCGCATGGCCTTCGCTGTCACGGTCGCAGAGGGATCGGAGCCCGGTCGTGACGGAGTTGAGATGGTGTGAGGAAGCACAGCAGAGTGTCTTGCTGCTGGAGAAATTGGGAAGGATCTCAATGGCTTTTGTCAGGGCCAGTGGCCCAGACGGATCAGAGCAGAGACCGTTTTGCAGTAGTGTTTGTAACTACCAAGTTCTGCCAGTCCTTCTAGATTCCGTTAGGCGTCTTCTCTTAAACAGTCAGGACACCTGTGATCTGCTCTGGTGGGAAATTCTGCCTGTAGGAGGCCCACAGGTGAGCTCGAGGCTGACCCGGGTCGCAGAGATCTGTGAGTCCAGAGGGGTTCGGATGAGGAGGCCGCAGCCCTCCGACCGCATGACCTTGTGTATGGGGTCCCGTTTTGGAAACCCCGCTCACTTGGGCCCAGTTTGGGATTTTCCAGTGTGGGCTGTGGCATGGGTCAGCGTGGTGGCCCAGGCTCCTACACCTGGGTATGTGGGAAGGCCTGGAAGAGGGTGTTACCAGTCACGAGTCCATCCTAGGCCTGTCTGCTGGCTGGTGGTGGTCGGGGATAGGCGGCTTCTCGCTGTCGGCCAGGCAGTCAGGATTTCAGGGTCCCCAAGCTTGCATTTGATTAAAAAGATGCTTTTTTTAAAAGATTTTATTTACTTATGTGGGAGAGAGAGAGAGAGAGCACAAGCAGTGGGGGGAGGGGTAGATGGAGAGCAAGAAGCAGACCCCCGGCTGAGCGGGGAACCCGATGTGGGTCTCCATCCGCAGCGACCCTGGGATCATGACCTGAGCCGAAGGCAGACAGACGCTTTACCAACTGAGCCACCCTGGCGCCCCCCCCCCCAAGGATGCATTTTTTTAAAGCAAGATTTCATTAGAGTTGTAATTTACAAAAAGAGAGAGAAAGAAAAAGAAAAAACTCCTGAGTGTCAGCCAGACGTAGCCCTGCAGGTTTACCAGTGTCGTGTGTCAAGTTCCCGATGTCCTTCTGTTCCACTGTGGACAATAGGAAAGGACTTTCAAAAATTAAGCAACTCCCATGTTTCCATCTGTGATTAGGTAATGATCACACGTGTCCTTTTAAAATAGTCTTTTAATGATAGTTTCTTAATCCTCAGTGAAATCAATGTTGTTTAAATATCTAAGCATTCACTTTACACTTGTGGATCTTTGTTCCTTCAACATACTTATTTGTGGTCTGAGGATTAAACAGAAAACACACTAATTGAATATACCACTAATATTTTTTTTGCCTTTTTTTTTTTTTTTTTTGCTTTTGCTTTTTCAGATTCCTATGACCCTAGCAGAGTGGAGAGGGTGTGAGGAGATGCCAGTGAAGTCCGAGATTGCTAGAGTTTCCTCACAGGGTGTCGTCTGGCCTGCCGGCCCGTCTCACCCCCGTGTCGGCTGGAGCCCGCTGACCTGTAGTATGCGGTCACAGCCTCTCCCACTGCCACCAAGAAACTCCTCGTCCCTCCAGAGTCACTTTGTGGAAATAAAGCAGTAGTCCGTTGAAACCATCTGTTTTCATAATATGAAGAGTTAATACCTGTATTTAGAAAGGAGCCACACAAACTCTCCGTAATGATGGACTTCGCCAAGCTGGTAAATAGTTTGGTGTTAATCTGGTTCTATGTGAAAATTCAGACGTGAATGATTTTGAAAGGACTGTGAATGTCATAAACCCCCTCTGCATCTCTACGGCCTGTCATCCCTGCTCACGCTAAGGAGTTTGGGACTTGGGCCAGCTGCCTGGCGTTCCAGCACTTTGAGTTGAGGGGAAATGGATGAGTATATACGACCCGTTTCTAATCAGTCTGGCCTTCTGCTGCTGCAAGTAACTCTATTTATAAGTAACTTGCCATTAGAGAATAAAAGCAATATCTTTTTAAGTTCCTAAAAGATTAAAACTTGTACCATAATGTACTCAGAGTATTATTTTATCTGGCGATGAAATACTTTGATCATTCGCAAACACGCCATCGTCTGCTTTGCCCTCAGTATTATCTATTTTTATGTTCTGTATGGATGTTCAGAAATTCTTTATATGAAAAATAATTGCTGGTTTAAAATAGACCATTTTAACAAAGTAACTATATTTCTTTTTACCAAAAAATGCTATTTTTCTATGATGTAAACAATTGTGAGGTGGCAGATTTTTAAGGAAGTATTATTTTATTTAAGAATCTGTGTCCCTTTGTGTGAGAGGAGCCCAGAAGGGGTTCATGTCTGTTTTAAAGCACACATCCCTTACCTCTTCACGGCCCAGCTCCTTTCCTTTTGTCTCAGAAAGAGATGTCCGTATAGACATTTTACAGGGTTAACAAAATGAACTTTTCACAAAGACGCTTTTGCAAATGTAGCTGTAAGGTGATATTTGAAAATAACTTGCTCACAACCAGCCAACACCCTTACAGCTATTTTTGCTGCCATATCCACTAGAATTACCAAAAAACAGCTTCATCTCGGAATGTCTGTGGGGCTCTCCCCTGAGACCAGACTTTCCTCCTCCCCCGCACCCCCTGCCCCGTTACCATATATTGTATTTTTGTCTAGAATGATCCTTAATTATTAGTCTCTGCATATTTTTTAGAAGCGCCAGAGACGTTATATATATGCCATTACAAAATTACTACGAGGCCTGTGTATCCAACTGTGTTTACTGTCGCCGTAGCCTGCACAAACGTGGCATTTTTATGCATTTGCCCCTTCTTTCCAAGTAAGGCGTCTTGTGAGCTCACACTTCCTCAGCGGTTTCTTGTTGCTTTCCTGCCTCTTTCCCTCGCTTTTCTTTCCTTCCGTCTTTCTCTCTCTCTCCCTATTTCTTTCTCTCTCTCTTTTTCTTTGAGAAACCACCTTATCTATTTTTAGACGTTTCAAATTCCTAAAATGTGAACTGTTGGGTGGTCCGCAGTTTGGCCCGCAAAACAACTCTGACTGGCCTGTTTTTATCTGTACCATATGACTTTATTTCATAAGAACTTCATGTCTTTGGACTGTAATAAACCACACAGAATCGAAGTCATACTGAACAGTCATTTCAAATACACTTATCTGCACTCTTGGTTCTTACTCTTACTTCCTTCCAGATTTTGGCTCTGGTGAAAAGCTGGAGTAGGCTCTTGCTTTCCCAGCACATGAGATGGGCCAAGTCTCAGCATTTGGAATGGCGGGAACCTTTTCCTAAGAAACATTTAATGGGGAAGAGGTCAGTCTGTTACAAATCACTCAAGTCATCTGTAGAATCAAACAAGGGTGGCGACCTGGAGGTCTTCGTGGGGGCGTGCCTCCCTCCTTCCGCTGCACATGGGAGAAGGTATTTGTAGACGGACCTACACACGGACACACATGCATGCACTTACACATATCTGTGAACTCTGTCCTGACTTCCTCTAGAATTTGTTGATCGCATCTAAGAAGTTCTTTTAATGAAAGTAACTAAATTTTAGCTTATTCCTTAGGAGAAAGAAAAGGATCCTGAAGAGAAAAAACAGGGTAACCTACATAGATCACAAAGCAAAATAGGATACCCTTTCAGTTTCTATCCTAAATTGTACCATCTTTCTGAAACCATTCTGAATTCAGTTGAAATTATCAATATTTATACTTTGAACCTTAATTTCTAGATTCCAGCCTGTATATACATCATGTGGTGTGTGTGTTGGGGGGGGGATAACTTTGACAATTTGACTTTTAAGCCTGCACACTCTGAGGTAAATAATAATACATTCTCTAATCCAAAATAGCTTTCCCAAGAAGTTTTGAACTTAATGCTAATTATTCTTTTATTATTACTACTTCTCATGCTTATATAATTCTCCATTATTATTTGTGGCTGGAAAAAAAAAAGTTCTCATATTTTGTGTTTGTCATTGTTTTTCTCCTACATATGCTAACTGTTGGTGTTTCCTAATTTGGGGCTCACTATAATTAAATTTCTACCTTTGGCCATTCGGACTCAATGTTACATGAGGAATTGCACATGAAATGTATTTGTACTTTTTGATTTACAAGAGAAGGGAAAACAGGTTGGTAATAGAGCTCTCTAACTGGCTTGCTTTGAAGGAAATTTTGAAATTACCAAAAAACCAAGTATCTTCATTATACCATTTTCAACCTTAGGTCCCTGCGGGCTGCAGGAAGCTGCCCGCGCAAGGGGCACCGCTCCTGCTACATCTGCAGAACGTTTGTCCGTGTCGCTTGTCACATGGAATTCTTTAAAAGTCCCTGAAAACGTATCTGCTCCCTGAGATCCTGGTTTCCTTACTAGAATCATAGGTGAAGGTCTTGATCTGAGTGCAGTTTCTAAGTCAAACCTTTTCTATGTGACTGTTGGTTGAAGTGTGGTGGTTAATGGAAGTTCTAGTGTGTGAACTCAGATGACTCTGGAGCTCGACCCTGACCACGTTTTACAGCAGCAGGATGACAGACCCCGGTGGCGGGTTGGCTTCGGGCTTCTGAGGAGGAAGGGTACAGCCGACCTGCTGCTGACATGACTACTTCCCAGCTCTCAGCAGAAAGGACTGATGGAGAATAGGATGAAGCCCCCATTTCATCTGTGACCCTCGCCACAAAGACTGTGTTTGTGTGTCTTGGCTGTTTTGCTTTGTTTGTTTTGTTTGGTGAAGTAGGACACAATTAAGTGTCAGGTTAGCAGCTCTTGGAAAGTGACCAGTACAGCCGAGCTCCCACTCTCTAAAGAGCTGGGCTCAGAGCAGCCCTCCTGGTTTCCTGAGTTCTCACGACCAGTTACCACCGTGTCCGGGCCACTTTCTACTAGATCTGTCTGTGCTCGAGGGACAGGATGAGTCTCCGGCTGCAGCCTTGCAGGCTTGGGGGATTTTCGCATTGGTTTTTACTTTCGTTTGTAACTGCAGATTCTGTACATCTGTTTGTGGAAGGAGGGTTGCTACTCAGGACAGGATTTAAGAGACAGATTCCAAGTGACCTTTAAGAGTCTGCATGGTGGGAGGTCCTGTTCCAGGAGCGTGGGCTGGCCCACTCTGGGACCCACCAAGCAAAGAAGGAGGGGTGTGGTTTAAAAAAAAAAAAAAAAAAAAGGTTAAAGAGAGAATAGGTCTCCAGCCTTCACACTTTATTTAAAAAAAAAAAAAAATCAGGGAAGGCTACAGTCCCGATTGAGGCCTCTTCAAAAGGTCAATATGGTCTAGCCAGCTGCCCATTGAAACAGTCCTTGGGTTCATCAGCAGTGCGGAGAGGCGGGCAGAGTGCCTGCAGATTCCTGGCTTTGACTTTCGAGAGCCCCTGTCGTAGTTGTGTTTATTACAGAAGACAGGGAGGTCCTTGTTCTGTGGCCTCAGCTCAGTGACTGAAACTTGAACCCAAAGGCAAGTGCAGACTGTCCAACCGTTCATCCCACTGCCTTGATGGGGGCGGGGGGTTGTTGAGGAGGAAGAACACCCCATAAGGTGATCCATCCCCTTCTCCGTGCAGAAGCCCGGCCTTGGGGGGCTGCAGGTCCGCCAGCGGGGCGAGACTTCTCCCCTTCACCCCACCCTGTGGCAAGGCCCACATATGTGACACTCACTGTCACGGAGCAAGAGAGAGACAAAAGCAAGTTCAAGTTGAGAAGCATATGGCAGAAATTAGAAATGAAAACCATATGTCCTAGCCAGGGAGAAAAACGGGAACCTACAGATTATAAAAATCAATGAGTTACTCTCCACTTGGGTCAGCTGAAATTTGAGCCCTCAAGCTCGGCCCTGTCAGGAAAGCTAAACAGAGGCATCTCGAAGAAAAAAAAACAAAACAGAACCAAAAATACCTTCCCAAGTGTGGTGACCACAAAGGCCTGGAACCCCACAGAAGCTCTGTATGTGCCCATCATTTCTTTGGGCACCACGAAGGCAGAAGGAGGCAGGTAGAGAGGATCCCAGGAAGAGACACAATGACGGGTCACACCCAGTCACCAGCTGTGGCTCGCTGCCTCCAGATCAGGCAGCACCAGAGGCCTTAAGATGAGGAGAGGTGGAGATGGGTGAGGAGAAGTCATGATGCCAGCAGAGCCCAGATGAATGTCCCTGGGGAGCTCTTCTTTCTCTGCACAATGGAAAGACTTGCTAGTTCCGGACGGTTGGCCCACTCAGTAGCATAAGTATTCCAAATAAACATTTTACATGAAAGTACCTCTGCCCATTGTCCTTGGCTGTGGGTGCAGGAGCTGCCCCATGAGCCTTCAGGGCTGGGCCCTGCGCCGGTGGCCGCTCTGATGGTTCCCCAACACAGGGATGGGCGGGCCACAGACTTCCAGTGCCTCTTGGTCTCCTGAGCTTTTCCTGGGTGTTTAAGCTCCCCTCGCATCTCCCGCAAAAGACTCACCACAGGGTGGAAAGAGACCTACAGTCAGTCTGGGGACAGGGCTTGAATTTGGGCTCCATTGTTAGCCATGTGGCCCTGCTGTGTCCCTTCCCTGGTCTCTGTTTTCCCCATCTGCCTCTCCGACTCCATGAATATAAGAACCAAACATCTAGAAAAGCCCACACTTTGGATCATCAATGGATGGAGCATGGAGTTAGACCTGTATCTTACAGGGTACGGGGGAAATGCTTGACTGCAAGCTTGCAGGTTTGCAAATCCAGGACTTAGTGCTCTTACGGGGATCCTCGTTTTTAGTATCCTAGTTCTGGAAACAGATGCAAATTCCGTACCCCATCATGCTCTCGATTTGTTTCCAGTAGCCTAGGAAACCTAGAAGCTGTTGTCTGTGAGTTTTAAAAAATGATTTGGTCCTTCTATCCAGCTTCAGCTCTTTCTCCTCCCCACTGGCTTCTGCAGACCTGTTCTCATTCGTTCTTCCGCCCCACGTGTATGGGTCTCCGTGCTCTAGGGTTCCAAGGCCCTCTTAGGAGTCTGAAATTTCAGATCCTGTTAAATGCAGGTTTTAAAGTAAGAGTTGTTCCCAGCTGGTTGGTAATTGAATCCACATAAGAAAATAAAACTGAGAAAGAAGTTCCTTGACCAGATTAATGCTATAAGATGGACCCATCCCGGGCCTGGCTCTGCATTAACTAGCCGGGACTCTGGCTGCCTCCCCTGCTCTCTCTGGAACACTTCGCAAGTGGAAAAGCGGGACTGAACTCAATTAACCGGTCTCTTCCAACTCTAAGATTATATAGTTATTTTTTGGGGCAAAGTTGGAAGTCTGTAGGGTCTCTGCCCCGCCAGAAGAGTCCAAGAGGAAACTGATGTGAAAACTACCTCTGCAGAGGCCCGCGGACCGGGTCCCTGCGGGGGTAGGGAGCCCCGCCACGATTTCGCTCACCAGGGTGGTCCGTTTCCCCTGCCAGTAACTGATCTTACTTCTCTCCCCCTTGCCGTACTTCGGAACCAGCCAAGAGACAGACAATGTTGAATTCTCCCAAGCCTATTTTTCTTATGTTAGAGCAGGGCACAGGGCATTTACGACGCTGGCTGGCCGCCCAAAACATTCATCTCCAGTGTCCGTGGGGAGCGCTTTGCGCACAATCGGCCTGCTCGGGGTCCTTTAAGTGGAGTCTTCAACGCCGATGTCGGGGACGCACCGCTCACTCGGCCTTCCTGCCTCTACCCCACACACAGATCTTCCCCCACTGGTCAGCTTGTGTCCCACCCGCTGGAAATGCTGTCGCTCACCCCAGGGCTTAGCCTTCAGGGGACAGCCGCTCCGTGGGGTACGGGGTGGGGTGGGGGAGGCATTCGCCCTCCCAGGTCCCGTGGGCCTCTGGTTTGGTTTCAGGCGGAGAGTCCAGCTCTGCTCTGAGTGAGAGGACGTTCCAGGTCACACGGAGACTCCATTCGCTTCTCCTTCTGGCAACTTCCCTCCAGCCTGCGCTCCCGCTGCCTTCTCTGAGGCTGTTTTTAACCTCACCTAACCCCACCCGTGTTTCCCCACAGATGACCGCAGGGTCAGCGTGTCGAGAAATGAACTCTGGTGTGCATTTACCTAGAGTTTCTTTGGAGTATTTAAAATAAAATGCTCAACACGGGGATGAGTGCTGAATCGTGGTGGACTCATTGTTGGGTCCCTGTGGTGCGACAGGTATGTGGTATGCACGAATTTAATGCAGGTCACCTTTCGAAAGACACACAGGTACAGAGAAGAGGAGATACAGGCAGCATGTGGCTAGCAGCACAGCAGGGTTCCAACCTGAAGTCCACGCTGTGCAGCTTAGCCCGCTGCCTCCCAGGAGGATGAGACAATGATCCTCCAGCGAGGAAACCCAGAGGTAACAGCTTACAGTCCCAAATGGATTGGTTAAGATCAGATTCAGCGGCTTAACATCAGAAAGTTAGAAACAGCGGTGGCCTACATGAGATGAAAGCTGATTTCTCTCCCATTTCAAAGGGGTCCAGAGGCAGATGGTCCAGGGCTAGCCTGTCGGTAATGAGGGAAGCTGGAAGAAAGGCAGGCAAGGGACAAGCCCCACCCCGCCTTATGCCCTGAAAGGAAACCACCCTTGGTGCGCCTGGGTGGCTCAGTGGGTTAAAGCCTCTGCCTTGGGCTCAGGTCATGATCTCAGGGTCCTGGGATTGAGCCCCACATGGGGCCCTCTGCTCAGCAGGGAGCCTGCTCCCCACCACCTCTGCCTGCCTGTCTGCCTACTTGTGATCTCGTCAGTCAAATAAATAAATAAATAAAATATAATTTTTAAATAATAAATAAATGAATGAATGAATGAATGAATGAATGAATGGAAACGACCCTTAAAAGCATCTTATATCACCTTGGAAGGAGCACTCCACCTTTTTCTTTCCCACGTGATGGGTAGATGACAAAAACCTGATTGGGTGACGGGCTCCGGAGGGTAAATCGGATTAAAACAGCCCGCCGTGGCACCTGGGTGGCTCAGTGGGTTAAGCCTCTGCCTTTGGCTCAGGTCGTGATCTCAGGGTCCTGGGATCGAGCCCAGCATCTGGCTCTCTGCTCAGCAGGGAGCCTGCTTCCTCCTCTCTCTCTCTCTGCCTACTTGTGATCTCTGTCTGTCAAATAAATAAATAAAATCTTAAAAAAAAAAAACAAAACAAAAACAGGGGCGCCTGGGTGGCTCAGTGGGTTAAAGCCTCTGCCTTCGGCTCAGGTCATGGTTCCGGGGTCCTGGGATCGAGCCCCACATCAGGCTCTCTCCTCGGCAGGGAACCTGCCTCCTTCTCTCTCTCTCTCTCTGCCTACCTGTGATCTCTATCTGTCAAAAAAAAAAAAAAAAAATCTTTAAAAAACAAACAAAAAACAAAAAACAAAAAACAAAAAAAAAACAGCCTGCCAACAAGCCCATCAAAACCCCTAGACTTAAAATCTCCATGACAACCCTCTTGGGCCCCCTCCCTCTCCAGGAGCTTTGTACAATCGCTCAATAAACTTTGCTTTGCTGCCCAACACCCTTTGTCTGATCTACGTCTTCATTCCTGAGATTTGGGTAGAAATCTTGTGAGAATTGCCTAAGTTCTCTGGAGATTGGGACTGAGATATCTCAAGATTCGGACTGAGATCTCACGAGATTTCCCTGACATCTCACAATATTTGGGTAAAAGTCTCATGAGAATTGACCTTTGTGAGGGGGAGAAATGGAGGAGTGTAGGTTGTCCAGGAGGCTGGGGAGGAGCTCACTGTGCTCCCCATGGAACACAAGCCCCTGTGAGCCTTCTCTGGCATCCCCGGGGTCCGGGGCGGGTGCTGCTCACCTTGTGGCCCATCCTGGGCTCTGAAACCTGATCCAGTGAATCACTTGCGACTTGAACTGGGGAATTCATGAAGAAAACAGAATCGACCCTAGAGGGTGCCTGCATCCTTTGCACTTGGACAGCTCCAGGGAGCAAAGGAACCCATCATCCGTGAGGCCTGTCAGGATCCCGGAGGGTGTGGGCTTTGCTTCGTGGGAAGAGGTTGTGTCTTCATCCTTGGCTGAACCAGAGCCGTATTGTCCGGTTATGGAGACCCCGACCTTTACGTGACCACATCATCATGATTGTTATTTTAAGAAAGCCATCTAGACATTGACTTGGAGATACAGATATCTAAAGGAAAAACACAAGGTCAGATATATCTATGAGGACTGAACTTGTGGCGCCTCTCATTAGTATGGGCAACGTGGGGCCGCCCGGATGAGAAGGAACCCGGAGTTCTATGTGGATAGAAGAGTGCTGTGCCCACCGAGGGCTTTATTTTCTCCTTTTCCGTACTTCTCTGAAGGGAAAATGGAGTGGTGCCTGGAGCTTGGTTTCTGATTCGAAGGAATGGGAGACAAGGGATGTGAAAGAGCCGTGTTCATGCTGACGTGGTGCTCCGTGCCCAGTGAGCGAGGGTTCGAAGCCTGGACTTGGAAGCTTGGTGTTCAGGGAGGATGTGGTCTGAGTTTCCCACACACGGAGTCACCGGCCCGTCTGCCTAAACAGACCTGTTCCTGCCTTTTGAAGGGCAGCTTGAAGGTGGCTGGAAACCCTCGGGCACTGGAGGAATGCTCTGGAAGGGACACCTGGGTGCCAGTGTGGACAAGCCCAAGGGATTCCAGAGCTGGTGATGAACGTTTCCGAGGCTGGAGATGGCTTCTCTGTGAGCAGCTTTGTGCCAGGGGCCTGGCAGGGGAGTCAGCTAAGAGCTGGGAAGTTGTGAGCTGTGGCCGTGGCCTTTGCTCTGGATGCACAGGCCAGCTTGCTTCAGGGACGGGGCCCTGCTCCCCAGCCAGCCCTCCTGCTGCAGATGTGATAGGAAACTGGCTTCCTGTTGGGTTCTCCAGCCTCGTCTCGGCAGCTTGGTGGGAAGCAGCTCACAGGCAGCGTTCTGGATTCTTGCCCAGGGTGCCCCTCGCTTCCTCGGACGAGGCACCGCAGGTGTCCTCTCCTGGCGTCTGTGAATACAGCCCGCAGAAGCACTTCTTCCAGAGCCACACCCCTGAGAAATCCTCCCCTTTCCTGTGCCCTGCAGAAGAGGCCAGTTTTCATTTGGAACTGAAATCTCAACTCCTGCCATGAGGTTCCAAGGCCACATGGCACAGTAGTCTCCTCGGAGCTCTCCTTCCACGCGGGGACTCCCGTATGAGACTGAGACGGAGCCTGGGTGGCGGCTGCTGCGGCGGCAGGTTCCTTTCTGAAACCTGGGCGGCAAAGCCTGGCTTGAGATGATGTCCCAGGAAAGAGGACAGGTGCACATTCTGCCCCAGCACAGGAGGACGCCGGGCATCTGTCGCAGGTGGCTGGTGCAAGAACAGATGTCTGTTCCCCAGGACCTTGGCCAGAGGGAGGTTTGGATGCTGGGATGCTTCTCTGCTCAGCTTTCACAGGTGAGGACAGCCGGCAAGGGGAGGACGGGGATGTGCTCCCCTGGAATGGAGGAAGGTGTCCGGTTTCAGGTTTCATGTGCAAGTGGATTCCTCTTATGGTTCATTTTCCTGATGGTCTTCATGGTGCCATAGGGAGACCCATTGTCTGGGGTTCCTGGCTGTGCAAGAGCTCTGGTCACCCTTTCCCCCAGGGCACTGGACTAGGAAATCAGAGGGAGGGAGTCAGTGGTGAAACCAGCCGAGTAGGGCTCCGTTTCCCCCTTGCCGAGATGGTCTGGTGACTGTGATAACTGCTTTGGAAATAGAAAGCAGGAGACAGGGCTGGGGTGCTGAAGGGGAGGTGGCAGTGGTGTTTGCTAGTCACAGAGGGGCCAGATGAGACTTCACTAAGAAGGTGATGCTTGAGTCAAGTTCAAAAGAACGTGAGGGATATCACACCTAGAGCCTTCTAAATGGAAGAGAAAGCATATGTAAAGGCCCTGGGGCAGGAGTATACCAGGTATGTCCAGGAGCAGCAAGAAAACCTGTGACCACAGGAGACAGCTTAGGACATGACCTCAGGGAGGTGACAATAGGGTAACAGAAAGCCATTGCAGGGCTGTGACCCCATGGGACCCTGTTTCTCTGGGCCATCCTGGCTACACTGTTGAGAACAGAGGACACAGGTTTGAGGATGGGCAAGGGAGGTCATTGATGAAGCTTTTCCGGGAACTCAGGCAAGAGATGAGCTCCAGTGTGGATCAGACATGGAGCCTTGGAAGGAGGGGTTGGTGCTATTCCAGTACCTACTGGAGATGGAGCTCACAGGATTTGGGTTTGATGTTGTGAGTGGGAGACAGGAGGAACTGAGGTAACTCCCAGCTCTTGTGGGTTGTCCCGAGTGAGGCAAAAGGAGGTTTCTGGGGGAAGGAAGTAGTCTGTGTTCCACCTGCTGAGACGGTGCCTCTCACAGTGAACCTGCTGATGTTTGTGTCCGGGAGAACTCTGAACTTCTCCCCTCAGCAACTTTCACATACAAGTCTCCCCCACCTTTCTCAGAGTTCATGGTAAGACACTTGGCTTTTTGGAAAGATCTATGTTATTACACAGCCTTGGTAGCAAGAATAAACCTGAAGAGGATTTCCCTCTTATGAAAAAAGTCAAAAAGTGGGCATCGCATTCAGCATCTGTTTTGCGGGGAACCACCACAGAGGCAGCGTGCACCCCAACCGGCTCCTTCCAGGGCCCTGGCTCTCCACGTCCAGCCACCAGCACTTTCCGTTGGGTGTGTGAGCATCTGCTGTGCTTTCTCTCCATTCCCTCTGGGCTTCCGTGAGGAAGTTGTGTCCTGAGGCCCAAGAAGAGCCAAAGAGAAGAACTTTTGGTGTCTGAGCGTGCTCACTCATTTTTCTGTAGAAATGAATGGTCGTACCCTTTTCAGTTCACACCATTTCTGCTGTGAAAGGTGTCCTAGGAACACTGTACTTTCAAGTAGCGGGAGAGCCTGGACCCCATCCTGCAGGGTTAGCTTTCGTCTCCATGCTGCACAGAACATTCCATGACGTGCGGATTGTATCACTCAAACGTGGCACCTTGGACCACCTTCTCCCCTTCCCCACCACCATCCCAGAATCGGCCACCACCCATCTGTTCTCAATACTTTTTTGATTCCATGTGGGATGTCCATGAGAGCCTCGGGTGTGTATCTTGCTGTGTCTGAGTGACTTAGCATAATGCTCCCAAGGCCGATGTTTCCATGTCTGGTTATTGTGAATACTGCTGCCATGAACATGGGAGGCATCTCTCTTTTGGAGGGAGTGTTTCTGTGTTCTCTAAAGAAGTACTCAGTAGAGCAGCTACTGGGTCATGTGGAGGTTGTATTCATTTTTTTCCCAGAACCTCCATAGCATTTCTGGCAGTGGCTGTGCCCATTCCCATTCCCACCAACAGTGCACAGGGTCCTCTTGTCTACACACCCTTGACTACACCGGGTGTCTGTCTCTGGGATGACTGCCATTCCCACTGTTGTGAGGCGACAGCTGATTGTGGTTTTGACTTCTGTTTCCCTGACAACGATTCATTATGTTGAACAACTTCCTTGAGGTCTGTTGCCCACCTGGATGCCATCTTTGGAAAGTGTCTCTTCACATATTCTCCCCCGTTTTTCTTCAGTTTGTGTTTGGATTTGAAGGACTGTTTCGTGTACTTTGGATATTAGCCTCTTCTCACACATAGGATTTGCAGATTTTTTTTTTTTCTCATTGGGGAGGTTGTCTTTTAAAGGTTGGACAGCTGCTTTGGTCATGCAGAAACTTCAGCTTGATGTCTTTCCACTTGCTTATTTCTGCTTTTGTTGCCTTTGCTTTTGGCGTCTGATGGAAGACACTCTTCCCCAAAACCAGTATCGAGAAATTTACTACCTGTGTTTTCTTCTTGGAGGTTTAGGGACTCAGTTCATACGTTCAAGTCATTCATCCATTCATGAATTGCGTGTGCGGTGTAAGATGTGACCCCGTCACGTTCTTCTGCATTTAGTGTCCAGTTTTCCCAGGACCATTCCCTGAAGAGACAGACCTTTCCCCATTGTGAGTTTTCTGCTGCTGTGTCATAAGTTAAGACTATACATGTGGGGGTTCGTTTCTGAGCTTGATTTCTTTCTTTCTTCCTCCCTTTCTCTTTCTTTCTTTTCTTTCTTTCTCTCTTCCTTTCTTTCTTGTCTTACAGTTTATTTGTTGGGAAAATAGTTTTTCTGTCGGAATATATGCAGTGTGGGCTTCTTTGGCAACGTCTTCATACTCTTTGTTAGGACTTTTCTCTGACATCTCTGTTTTTGTAAATTAAGTAGCTGGATCTATAGCTTTCAACAGGTTGAGCATTTGGGCAGAACTACGTAAGCAGTATTCTGTTCTTCCATCAGATACCAGATTGTGTCTCAAGTCTTCTTTTGTGATGTTCTCAGTTGTGATGATGGATACCTACATTTCCTTTTCCGTGGTAGGTTCATTAAGTGAATTTAATTTCTCTTAAAAGTGTGGATTCTAAGTCATCCGTATTTTAAAATATGTATTTATATAAAACAGCATGTTTAAAAAATGCACTTATTGGAAACAAACTTTGGAGCAGGACATCCATATTATTAATTCCCATTCAGAGTTAACAATTCTATCAGAGCTGAGTTTAAATATACTTTTAATATACTAATGAATAAACTTTGCCCAAAGTACTGTGATTACCAGTTTCCGAGCTGTCTTTCATGTTCCATTGACATGTGTGTTTGTTTTTATGCCAGTCCCATACTGTTTTGAAGATAACAGCTTTGTAATCTAGCTTGAAATTGGAGTGTGGTGACTCCAGCTCGCTTAATTGCTGGCTTGCCTGTTTTCTTTCTTTCTTATCAGTGATATTATTTATTTATTTTTACTTATTTTACATTTGTATTCTAAATGTTTTTTATTTTTGTGATATTCATTGTAATAGACCATCTTTCTTTTTTTTTTTTTAGTTTTTCACATTTTTTTTTCAAATAAGAAGTAGACTTATAATCTAATAGAAAAATTTTTAATTTAAATTCAGTTAGCCAAGGTATAGTTTTTGATGTAATGGTCAATGATTCATTAGTTGCATATAACACCCAGGGCTCATCACGACATGTCCCCTCCTTAATACCCATCACCCAGTTACCCTACCCTTCAACCTACCTCTCCTCCAGTTTGTTTCCTATGATTAAGAGTCTCTCTGGGGCACCTGGGTGGCTCAGTGGGTTAAGCCGCTGCCTTCGGCTCAGGTCATGATCTCAGGGTCCTGGGATCGAGTCCCGCATCGGGCTCTCTGCTCGGCAGGGAGCCTGCTTCCTCCTCTCTCTCTGCCTGCCTCTCTGCTTACTTGTGATTTCTCTCTGTCAAATAAATAAATAAAATCTTAAAAAAAAAAAAAGAGTCTCTCATGGTTTGTCTCCCTTTCTGATTTCTTCCCATTCAGTTTTCCCTCCCTTCCCCAGTGGTCTTCCACACTATTTCTTGTGTTCCACAGATGAGTGAAACCATATGATCATTGTCTTTCTCTGCTTGACTTATTTCATTTAGCATAATCCCCTCCAGTTCCATCCATGTCAACGCAAATCGTGGGTATTCGACCCTTCTAATGGCTAAGGAATATTCTATGGTATGTATGTGCCACATCTTCTTTATCCATTCGTCTGTTGAAGGACATCTCAGCTCCTTCAACAGTTTGGCTCTTGTGGCCATTGCTGCTATGACTATTGGGGTGCATGTGCCCCTTCTTTTCACTGTTTCTGTATCTTTGGGGGTAAATACCCATTAGTGCAATTGCTGGTCATAGGTAGCTCTATTTTTAACATATTTGAGGAATCTCCACATTGTTTTCCAGAGTGGCTGCACCGGCTTACATTCCCACCAGCAGTATAAGAGGGTTCCCCTTTCTCTGCATCCTTGCCAACACCTTGTTGTTTCCTGTCTTGTGAAGTTTAGTCATTCTAACTGCTGGAAGGTGGGATCTCATTGTGGTTTTGAATTCCCTGATGACAAGTGATGTGAAGCGTTTTATCATGGTCTGTCGGCCATTTGTGTGTCTTCTTTGGAGAGTGTCTCTTCCTGTCTTCTGCCCATCTCTTGAGTGGATTCCTTGTTTCTTGGGTGTTGAGTCTGAGAAGTTCTTTATAGATCTTGGATACCAGACCTTTATCTATAATGCCATCTGCAAATATCTTCTCCCATTCTGTAGGGGTGCATTTTAGCTTTGTTCATTGTTTCCTTTGCTGTGCAGAAGCTTTTTATCTGGATGAAGTCCTGGTAGTTCATTTTTGCTTTTGTTTCCCTGGTCTTTAGAGTCACATCTTGTAAGAAGTTGCAGTGCCCAAGGTCGAAGAGGTTGGTGTCTGTGTTCTCTTCCAAGATTTTGATGTAAGACAGGAATCAATTATCTTTCTTTCCTGATTGTATTTGAGCCCTCTCTCTTTCTTGGTGAGTCTAGCTAAAAGTCTGTCAGTTTTATCTTTCCAAAAAGGCAGCTCATATTTTCATTGATCTTTTGTCTTTTTAGTCTCCATTGGATTTCTACATTCCATTTTGTTATTTCCTTATATCTACTGATTTGGGGCTTTGCTCGTTTCCCCCCACCCCCCCTTCTTTCCCATGTAAAATTAGTTTGGTTGTTGGAGAGCTTTCAGGCGGATTCATGAGGACCTGAATTTCTATGAACTTCCCCCTTAGACCTACTTTTCCTGCATCCCATAACTTTTCATAGGTTTTCTTTTTCATTTGTCTCAAGGTACTTTTAAAATTTCTTTTGATTTCTTCTTTAACCATTGATTGTTTACTAGCATGTTCTTAAATTTCCACATATTTTTGAGTGTCCCATTTTCTTCTTGTGACTGATTTCTACTTTCATACTCTTGTGATTGGACAAGATTTGAACCAGAGCATGAAGAGAGCATTCAGTTTAAAGCTTAGTTTCCTGAGGTGTTTTCTGAGGGCAGACTACGACATTCATGGGGACAGAGGAAGGTTTTGTGAGACTGGTGGGGGTGGTCAACCCGTGTTAGATTACTGACTACTACCAGGCAGGCTGTATACCTCCATTCACACTGTAGCCCGGATGGACTTGTACTTCCTTAGAAACATTTTGTAGGAGGTGCAGGGTAGCCTTCTCTAACAGAAAGGTGCCATGTGGGTTCAAGTGATTCCAATCAGGCTTGATGATGCAAAGTATAGTTTCATGGCAAACATGACAAAAAACCTTTAAATGACAGAAAGTATTTAGTTCAATGTATTCTGTACTATGGCAGTGACAGGGAAAGTGAACGATCGAGTTGGAAAAGGGAATGGGCATTCCAAGAAGTAGGCTAGAGTCGTCAGGTGGTAGGGGGTGTCTGGTGGAGGAAAGGACCAGGAGACTTGTCACGGGTTCCAACGTCAGGGTGTGCGCTCTAGAATATGGAACCTGAATAGATTCCAAAGTAATAGCCTTTTCCCAGGCTCCTGGGCCTTCATCTGCTCGCCAACTCTGAGATTTTTGAAAGCGTCTTCTATTTTTAACAGGTTGAAAGAATTAGCTTTGTTTTTAAAAAAATTCAACAAAGTCACACTTTCCATAATCTCCAAAATGATCTGTAAACACTGAACAAGGCTTGACGGGATGAAGGAAGAATAGGCTTTGTAGTGGGGTTTGCGCCAATGTTTACTCACTGTTGCCCCCGTGTGGCCACTCTCCAGATAGCACGTGGCCCAATGTGTTCCAACTTCCCAGATTCAAGGGAGAATAATACAGAAGAAGGTGGACCCTGAATTCTTTAGCTCCTACAAACCATCGTCTAATTTATGAGCAATTTTCTAAATAGAGTATATCTTAACTAGCTATTAGGGTTAGGGTCAGGGTCAAGTTGCATACATTAACTAGGGACAGCCTTTTGTATGTCTATCTTACCTACCTATTTTTTTAAAATAACATGGGAAAGGATAGAGTCACCAAAGCACTGAGTACATTTCCTGTCCCGGGAAATAGGCAACTAAACATAAGAATTGTTTCATCTTAGCTAAGGACCAGGAGCTGGTCCTGCAGGTCCTTGGCAGGCAGCATCTGTAGCCAGCTGGCCATCCCCCCCCCCACCCCCACCCCCTAGCACCCACACCCAGCCCAGCACATCCTCTGTTCTGCTCAGGGACAGCAAACAGATGGACCAGACACAGGTGTGACTCCCTCCTGTCAGGCACGGCTCGCTTCCGACAGACAGAGAAGTGGGCCAGCTCACAGGCATATAACGTGTTCCTTTGGTTCCTTGCTATCTGCCTCCCCTTTCTGTCAGCCTGGTCCTGAACCTTTAGCTCCTGGGAGAATGTAGGTTTGCAGATTTCTGTCACCTTTCAAGTGTAGATCTGTGTTACCTTTGTTCCCTGTGCTTAGGTCGGAGAGGAAGGCAGGAAAAGTCATCCTACTCTGAAAGAAAAGAAAGAAATATCAAGTGTGCTTTCCCCCCTGGCACCTCAGGCTTGAAAAGCAATGGCCAGCTACGTCCTTGATGTTCTACACAAGCAGCTTTAGGGACTCACAGATGCGTGTGACATGAAACCGTGCTGAAAGAAATCTCATTACCAAACTTTTGCCTTACAGAAAACAGTTTAGGGACACCGCCCCTTGCCCACCCTGTCATTTCTAGTCTGGCCAATTCCCGGTCACACTGACATATGTAGCCACACAAGGGCACAGCTGTGACACCCTCCTGGATAATTCTCAGACCTGTGCCCCTGGTCTGGCCAACCCTGCACACCCCCAGTCCTCTGGAGCATTCCCTGTAGTAACACCGCTGTGATCATCCTCCTGGAGCATTCCAGGGTGCCCTGCCCCCAGGTTTGGCCAAACCTGCACACCCCCAGTCCTCCTGAGTATTCCATGCCTTGGCACTTGTCACACGAGACTGTCCTTTGTTGTCTCTCGGTCTGTCCTTTCTGCTTGGAGTAGATCTCTCTCCCAGATGCCTGGCTGAATGACAGGCAGATGAATGGTTTCGGGATCTTTTGTCCTGGAACAGCAGGCATCCTTCAAAATCCTGATGGGCAGGGGGAGTCTCTGTCCCCCTGTGTGCCACGAGCCTTGGTGGAACCTAGTGTCCAGGACAAGGGATTTGGGAGTCCACCCAGATGAAGTTTGTTCTTGAAGGTGGCTTCCTTCTGAGATCATTCTGGAACCACATTGTGTGGCCAGCCATTCCTGTGGGACAGAAAGCATGCTACTCTATTGTATTCTCCTCACACACTGTGGCTAACAAAGAGGAAACACGCGCTCACACTCACAAGTTCACACTTACCCCCCCCCCCCGCCCCGTTTCTGAGCATCACTACCATGTACATGACAGTGAATTCCCGCTGGGCTGCAGACCGGTAGACGCGCCATTCCAGGCGTCAGTAGAGGAGGATGGAGATGGAGTTCTGGCTAAAAGGATGGAAGTCCTTGCCTCTGGGGGTGAAGAAATTAGATTTTACCCAGAGGCGCTATGGTCTACTCAAAGAAGGGACATGATCCTAGGATCTGTGAGACCAGGGATAGGCACAGACTTTTTCTGGGATGTCTTCTGTGAAGATTTTCTGTTAGGTGCTGCAGTCCATGTGGTGTCTCTGACAATGACCCCGCTCCTGCATTGTGGCTTGACAGCAGCCAGACCATCTAGAACTCATGTTCCAGCCACATTTGATTGAGAGAAGACAGGGGGAGGTCCACTTGGCCCATGGGTGGTAGCTGCTCACACCCCAGATCTGCAACTTGATGAATGATGGTGGAGATGACTCTTCTTTTCCAGGGGCAGAGTGGAAACACACTGGGATCTATCCTGCCTGACCCCGGCCCCTCCACTTGAAAGGATAAAAAGCTGATTGTGAGATTGGCCAACAATTAAGGCCTCAGGAATTCCCCCACATTTCTCTGTAGGCCTTGAGCTTCCTACAAGATGTCTGTGGTTGAATTCCATGTGGGTATTGTTTGGCTGAGTAAGTCTCCATTGCCTGGTGGGTATATCTTGCAGGTTCTATACCACAGATGGTCGTCTTGTTCAGGCCAAGACCATGAGTGCATTTAGGGTTCTCCTGAGCTAGCGGAGGATCTAGCATGTGTGGGCTTCAAGACAAGTCCAATTCAGCCCTCACCAATGTTATGGAGCACCTGGCTTCCTGGGCCCTCTGTGGCACCGGCACAGGACTGACCTAGGCCACTTCTGCAGTTGTGATGGAAAATCCCCTGGCCTGGGTGGACCACCCCATCCTTGGCTCTGCTGGCTGAGACCCAAGGTTCCTCCCACCTCATTGGCTGGGACCAGGTCACGTGCCCATGGATGAGCCAATCCCTGGAGCCATGGAGTTTGGCACAGTTTGTTAGGACCTCTGTTGTAATGACTTTTCTAATGGCCATGGGGGCAAGATCTTCTGGGATGCATTTGTTAATAAAACAAATATTAATTTCTGATAGTAACTGGGTCCAAGGTGCTGACTTAGCACCTAGCACCTCAGTCCCAGCACCTCGGTACTCCTGTACTACTCTGCAGAGACAATGGCTGAGAATGAGCAGAGTGGATAGAAACTGGTCCAGAGTAAACAAGGGAAGGGTGTGTGTATAGGGAGTTGGGGATAATAGTTCTGGCCAAGTACCTCCAATTTACCTATGTTCAAAGAGGTGCGGGGAATCCATGGTGTTTCAACGTCCATAATTTTGCAGATGAAGAAAATGCCTTTGCATATAGTCTGGCAAGACTTATTCCAAGTCTTCTCCAGTTGGTACGGAAGTCGCAGAGAGGAGTGCCCTCCATCTGCTAAGATAGGTGTGAGAGGCTGAATGCTCTCAAAAAGGTGTCTGTCTTTTGCAGGGCTCACTGTGAGCCTGCGCACAGGACTGACAAGGACAATTCATGGTTTTGTTCTGAGGGTGGAGTCTTGGAAGAATGCGGTGCCCCATGTAATCCTGGGAAGGGGACAGATCTACAGCTACTTCGTGGGAGTGGTGGTGATCTGCAGTCTCTGCTTCATGAGATGTCTGTCCTTTATTGAGTTCTGGGTGTGGTTTCTGTGACTTTGTCCTAATGGCTGAGATTTCCAAGGGGTGGGATTTTTTTTGTTGTTTAAGATTTTATTTATTTATTTGACAGACAGAGATCACAAGTAGGCAGAGAGGCAGGCAGAAAGAGAAAGGGAAGCAGGCTCCCTGCTGAGCAGAGAGCCCAATGTGGGGCTCGATCCCAGGACTCTGGGATCATGACCTGAGCTGAAGGCAGAGGCTTTAACCCACTGAGCCACCCAGGTTCCCCCGGGGTGGGATTTTTTGCCATCACTGTAGGAGTTGGTCCACCAGGAGTAGGCAAGTCCCCTTCTGCTGCTGAGAAGTGTGTCCCTGGTGGTTGGAGTGTGAATTACAAGCCTAGAGGTCAATGGTGAGGTGGTTACAGTGGTCAGCAGGCTATTGTTAGTGATGATTTTTATGGGTGAATTCCAGAGGATGAGAGGTTAGATCTTATGGTTGGGGATCCTCATTAGCCCATAAAGGGTGCTTTTTCTGGGGTTCATATTCAATATCTTTTTATTGCTGCTAATAGCCCTCCTTGTACTTGGTATTCCAATGAGCAATGCATTATAACATTGCCTGCATTTTACCTGTGTGTTGATGAGGATTTGAGAAAGGAAAATGTTGTCAGTGCCTCCACAAATTACACGCTGGAACAGCCAAATGATAAAATTTTATTTTTGACACAAAGTAGGAAATATCCTGCTGTGATTCTTAGTTTAAACCTGGGGAGGGGGCCCTCTTTTGGTACTGGTAATGAATACCATAGGCCTTCCTAGGGAATATTATCAGATTCTATTGGAAATTTGGTCTTGTTATTGTGAAATAATCAGGAGTTGGCCAATTATTTCTCTCCTATTTCATTTTCCATGAACATTTACACGATATTTGGTTTCATACCTCTACCATTGTGAAATCATCACAACCTTGGCACCAGCTCGCCCCTCTATGCCAGGGTATGTTTGGGCCAAGAAAAAAGCTGCTTATGGGTGACTGGGAGACTCTATGATCAGAATGATGTCAGTAGGGAGTTACTGGGATCCTAAATTCCAAGCCAGTGCCTAATGCCCAAATAACATTTCAGATTTAGAAACTTCAGATAGAAATTTTGTGTACATGATGACAACTGAAGAAAATGTGTCATCCCGAAACCTAACCTTGACCCCTAACTTTAACACTGAAACCTAACCTGACCTTACCGCCCAAACTGGAACCTTGAATCTCAAACCTGAAACTGAACCCGAAGTCTGGAATCTGAACCTGAGCGCTGGACCCAAGCCCTGAACCACAAACCCAAACCCTAAACCAGAACCCTGAGTCGTGGACCCTGAACCCAAAGCCCAGCATGAACCCAAATTCCAAATTTGACCTTGAACTTTATCCAGAAGCCCTGAGTCTTAAACCCTAAATCATAAACCTAAAGCCCTAAACTCTAACTTCCCTTTCCCTTCACTCTAAATCCTCACCCTGACCCTAAACCCAAAGCCTGATCTAGAACTCTGACTGAAACCTGAACATGAACCCAAATTCAAACACTTCACCACACCTTGTTTATGCTTTCACCACTGATGGATATTTGCAGTTTCTACATTTTAATTCTTGTTTGGGTTGGGGGCTAGGATTAGGGTCTTGGATTGGAGTCAGGGCCTGGCTTGAGAGCAAGTTGGGGTCAGAGTGTGGGTCTGTGTCAGGGCCAGGGTCATGTTCGGTGCCACCGTTTGGGTCAGGGACTGTTGTCATTCCATATTGTTTCCAATTCATTGTTCCTTAACTATTTTTGGAGAAGTCGGGGCATATTGGGCTCCAAGCAGCTTGAATTTCCAGAATGAGCTGGCTTCAGCTGAACCCCAGGACCGAGCAGGTGCTTCCTTTGACCGGGGAGCTCCCCTGGTCCTGCACTGCCGCCCGGCGCCTGCAGAGGGCGCCGGGCCCCACCTCCCGCCCTGAGCCCGGCCTGCGCAGCCGCAGCTGAGACAGCCGCCAGGCCTCCTCGGGACCGCTGTGGAGACTTCTGGAGGATGTGGTGCCACTGCCACGCTAACAGGACAAGCTGGGGAGGACGTGGGGCCGCTTGCACACTGACAGCCGTGCAGCCCCCTCTGGACGGCCACTGGAGAAGGTGAGAAGCCGCCTCAGCGCGGACTGTCGTGGGGGTGCGCGTTCTCAGGCCTCCACGGAGGACGCCTGCGCGGTGTGGACCGTGGGGTTTCCGTGGCTTCATGTGCGGGGACAGGGCCCCCTGCGGTGCTGTGTTCGGGGCTGTGGGGTCCCCCCTTCCTGGGCTCAGATGTTCCCCGTGTCCCATGAGCACGTCTGCGCGCCTGCCGACTCGGCTCCTGGGGCTCCTCAGATGGTCTGCAGGCAGGGAGCGGCCGCCCGCCTCGGGGGGCTCGCGCTCCCCCCGCCTCGGCCCTGCAGGGTCCTCCCCGCGTCCACACCCGCTCCAGGGCTGGCCCGGGGCCTGGGAGTTCAGGAGCAACTCCGCGGACCCTGTAGACGGCTGTGGGGAGAGCGTCCCGACTTCAGGGAGAAGGATTTTGAGGGTATTATTTTATCTATTTTTTTCCTTCTCTTCTTACGCTTTGGTGTTGGATCGAAAAGCATTGCTAAATCCAAGGTTATGGAGATTTATCCCCCCTTTTTTTTCTAGAGCTTATAATTTTGCTTCTTACCTTCAAGCCTTTGACTTATGGTTCATGTGTGTATGCGGTGTGAGGTTAGGGTCCAGTTCCACTCCTCAGTGCATGGACAGCCGGTTGTCTGGCACCCTTTGTTGAAAAGACCATTCTGTCCCCTCAGTGTAAGGTCAGAGGGAGAAGCAGACTCCCCTTGGAGTTGGGAGCCCAATGCAGGACTCGATCCCGGGATTCCAGGATCATGACCTGAGCTGAAGGCAGTTGCTGAACCAACGGAGCCACCCAGGAGCCCTTAAAAGAGATTTTCGTGTATTGATATTTTGTCCTGTAACTTTGCAGAATATTACAAAGGTCGGTGGGTTGTGTGGGGGGGTATAAGTTTCCGGTCAATCATTGGGTCAATCTTGGGTTCCATGTCACGGGATCTTGCTGGCATCTGAGAGTAGCTATTGCTTGAGGGGTTGTTTTGGTGCCCACCAGGTCTTTGATTTGAGTTAACAGATGAGGCGGAAGGAGGGAGGTCATCAGTTAGGAAGTACAGACAAAGGTCACTCGGAGAGCAGGGGAGCTCTGAGCCTCTGCCACACAGCTTGCCTTGCTCATCACTTCCAGCTTGCTTGGTCCTGAGTTCTGTCCTTTTAATGAACGGGTCATCTAGTAAGTAACGTGTTTCCCTGAGTTCCATGAGCCGCTCAATCAGACTATTCTAACCTGAGGAGGAGGTTGTGGGGACCTCCGATCTGTAGCCCATAGCTTGAAAACACGGTGACCTCTCTGCCCAGCCACTGGCTGACCACTAAGTTAACAGCACAGGATCCAGTGACCACATACAACAAAGAACACGGACTGAACAAAGTTAGTTTAGGAAAGTCACTAAGCCAGCAGTAGCAACCGCCACAAGAAGCCATAACAAAGCCTGGCGTGAGGAAGGTCTGATTTCAGGATGCCTCCATGGTAATATTCATCATCACACCCTGGGCTTGTCAGTGGGGCCAAGGCCCCGGGCTGGGGGTCAGGTGGCTTCCTACATGTTCCACCTGTCTCTCTCCCTGGCTCCCAGCCAAGCACAGTCCTGTGCTGCGATGCACAGAAGCAGTTTTAACCAAGGTCGGGAATATGGGATGGGTTTTCCTGCCTCCCCCTGCCACCAACCCTTGCCCAGGGCTGCAAGAGAGGAAAGTTTCCTTCAAGTCCTCTTAAGGTCCCTGGCTGGGTCTGGATTTGACAAAGACAGATGAACGGGAGAAAAACAGGGAAAGTATATTGATTTTCTTCTCTGGTGGGAGCCTCACGTGAACATGGAGACCAGCAGAGGTGACTGGAACAGACAGCTCTTCTATCTTTCAGACAAAGAAGTGATCAGTGTGTGAAGAAGAATTGAGAGACACAGGAGTTTGGACTCGGGCTGGTAAATGACAAAGAAGTAACTGGGAAGATAAAGGTTAGTTTAACCAGGTTTGTTCCTACAGACTTTGTGGCCCTAGATTCCTTGACTCTGGTGATCAGCAGGTCCTCCCTGCGGTCTGGGGAGAGAAAGTGCCACATGGGAGTATTCTGACCTGCTTTAAGGAAGAACGGCTGATGGCTGGTGATCAGAGGGATCTTCCTGCTTCTGCTCTATGCACAATTCTTTCAGTTTCTATATTTAATTTGCGAAGGTGCCATATTTGGGGTACCGTATCCCAACCTTTACTGGCCTGGTGCTGTGCCCTTCTCCTCCTAGTATCCAGGACATTGAATGTGCTGCTGCAGAGACCTCCAGTCCTGGGGCAACCCCTTCTCCAGGGAGGCACCTGCCTCCAGATGGCAATTGCCTACGACTTCCCACACAGGTGCCCTGTTGCTAAGGGTGGCCGCCCTTCCTCCAGGACATTGGGTGAGAGTGTGCAGATCTTACTTTGAGAAACTGACTTCATTTCCTGCAAATGTCTACCCAGTGGTGGGATCATACAGGAGTTCGATTTCTAGTATTTTGGGGACACTCCCTACTTTTCCCACCATGGCTGTGCCAACCAATGTCAATTCTGGATGATTTTACCTATAAACCAGATTTTTCAAGAACCTCTCTGGCAGAGAACATGAGGAGCACATTTTCAAGGCCTCGCACAGTACATTAACCATAGGAACAAACCGGTAACTCAGAAACTATTGACATGAAGAACTGTTTCTCCTTCTTCCGATTCTGGCTAGTGTGCTGGGCTCTGGCTCGATCGTGCCTCAGGCAGCTGGAAGGACCGCCACTGAGATGGCTACTGTTTCCAGAAATTCTTCAGGGTATGGCCAGGTTTCCCCACCTGTGCACAGATCAAGTTGGCAACCTCTGACAGTGGAGCTGTGGGTCCTGCAGGCTTGGTCCCTCCCCATCCCGCGGTGGAGCCATCACACTGCGCGTTTAGGGGGATTAGAGCTGCCCATAGGCAAAACCACCTGAGATTCCCACTGGAATCTGATTCCTACCTGACCTCCAGATGCTCCTCAGTTACTCCTGAGCCTCTGGTGTCTTCTTGGAACCGTGGCCTGGCTGTTTCCGGACAGCTCGTCCAGCGGAGCCCTCATGTTCCAGGGAGGGGAATTATTAGCTGGAATCCGCAGTGTGTCCTGCTGTCCCACCTGGATCGCTGTTTGAAGGCACGTCGTCTGGGCCATCTGAGGATCCAAGATCGTGGGTCTGTGGTCTGGAGGGGTTCTGAGCAGAGCTAGTGGGATGGGAGGGCTGTAAGGCACAGAGGCAGGCTTCTAGAAAGCAGTCTCGGGTCCCAGCATTTTACCATTTTTGAATCAAAGTCCTGAGACTTTTAAAGTGCCATCAATGTTACAGCATGGGCCAGAAAATCACATCTCTGTGCTCCCAACACCACCTCAACTATTGGCCGTTTTTTGTCACTTGAGCTGAGTATAAAGGATTAGGAGTTGGGGCTTGAGGAGAGGTCCTGGGCCAGACTTTGAGTATGGGGACACAGGCCTTCCAGAAAAGCTTGTGCTGAGCCTCAGGAGGGCGCCTGTGTGGAGAACCCAGCTGCAGACACTGCTGTCCGCTGATGCCCCCCCTCAGTCCTCCCCAGTGCACCTGCTGCTGGGGAGTCCCTGCCCCCTCCTCTCTGCAGAGGGCTCTCTCCTGCACCAGCTGTGCCCCTCCCCTGCCAGTCACTGCCAGCCTGCAGCTGGGGACGGTGGATACCCCGATGATCTCCAGTCCTGGCGCAGATCCAGTGCGGTCTCCCAGCAGGCCTGAGGGCCAGGCCCCCACGGTGCTCACTCTCCTCCTGGTGACTCACTGTGCCACGTCCTCCCTCAGCCTCCCTGGACCCAACTCCTCCTCTTCTCAGGGACCATCCTTGGCCCAGGCTCTAGGTCATCTGGACCTTCTGGACTCACACTTCCATCGCTTGACATGGGCACAGGCTGGCCTCACAGACTGGTCAGGGGAGACCCAGTGCAGGAAGATGCAGGCCACTGCAAGGGAGATGCCAGGTGACCGCAGAGGGAGCGCACAGGTCTTGCACAAAACATGGGGCTCGTGGAGCCCAGTGTGGGATGTGGGCACCCAGCCAAGGGGCACGGGGAATCCTGGCAAGGGTGGCCCTAGTTGGGGGGAGGGGAGACCACCGAAGGGTCACAGAAAAGGCCAGAGATAAGGATATATCTTCCCAAAGAGGTCGATGGAAGGATCAGAGGCTCACAGAGACACTTGGGAAAACTCGGAGGTCCTGGAGATGTTGGCTGAAATGCTGTTATTTGGTCAGACAAGTCATGTCACAAACCTCCAGTCAATGCTGGATGATTGACTCTTTGTTGCTTCTAGGAATCGGGGGTATGGGCCATTAGCACTCACGTTGTATGAAATCTAGAATATATTTACTTTTTAAAATTATTTTTTTATTTTTTTTAATTTGATCTTTGTTCATGTTCCAAGAGTCATTGTTTATGCACCACACCCAGTGCTCCACGCAATCCGTGCCCTCCGTAATACCCACCACCAGGCTCACCCAACCCCCTATCCCTCCCCTCCAAAACTCTCAGTTTGTTTCTCAGAGTCCACAGTCTCTCATGGTTCACCTCCCCCTCCGATTTCCCCCAATTCACTTTTCCTTTCCTTCTCCTAATGTCCTCCGTGTTATTCCTTATGCTCCACAAGTAAGTGAAACCATATGATAATTGACTCTCTCTGCTTGACTGATTTCACTCAGCATAATCTCTTCCAGTCCCGTCCATGTTGATACAAA
>NC_081562.1:118391378-118427201 GCF_022355385.1 Mustela nigripes | reverse complement strand
GTACTCCGTGTTATTCCTTATGCTCCACAAGTAAGTGAAACCATATGATAATTGACTCTCTCTGCTTGACTGATTTCACTCAGCATAATCTCTTCCAGTCCCGTCCATGTTGATACAAAAGCTGGGTATTCGTCCTTTCTGTTGGAGACATAACACTCCATTGTATATATGGACCACATCTTCCTTATCCATTCGTCCGTTAAAGGGCATCTCTGCTCCTTCCACAGTTTGGTAACTGTGGCCATTGCTTCTATGAACATTGGGGTACAGATGGCCCTTCTTTTCACGACATCTGTATCTCTGGGGGTAAATACCCAGTAGTGCAATTGCAGGGTCATAGGGAAGCTCTGTGTTTAATTTCTTGAGGAATCTCCACACTGTTCTCCAAAGTGGCTGCACCAGCTTGCATTCCCACCAACAGGGTAAGAGGGTTCCCCTTTCTCCACATCCTCTCCAACACTTGTTTACTGATGGGATCAGAACCCAGCTTTCTGTGGGAAGTGGGAGAAACGGGACATGGTGTGCTTCATGTCACTAGCCGAGGTCCTGGGTGTTGGCGGTGGGTGGGGAAGCGGGGCCTGTGGATCTGTCTCATCGTATCCTGTGGAATTCAGGGACACCCTCCTGTCTGTTGAGTCATGCGGAGACAGGTGGACAGGGGTCTCGGGCCGGGCACGTCGGTTGTCCTGGATCGCCACCAGGGGGCAGTGTGGGGGGGGCAGTGAGGCCACTCCATTTCTATACAAACTGACCCGGCTCGGTGACTGGTTCCTAGCAGCAGCATGGGGAGGGAGGGCAGTGGTGGTGCACACTTCCTAGGGTTGTGGTCCTGACTCATCTGGAGCCCACCGAGGTCAGCCATGCCTGGCTCAGAAGGCACCCAGTCAATGTACCCGTGGGCATGGTGCCCATGGTACTTCCGAGCCGGCACCCATGCTGCCGCCTCCTACTTTTCATCGTCTTCGTGGTCATGAGCCTTTGCTCTTCCCCATGGCCCCCGGGTTATTGCTGGCCCTCCAGCTGGCCCTCCTGCCTGGGGTCCTGTGCCACCCGATGCCAGGGTAGCCTTCTCGAGAGGCAGCTCAGTCAGTCCCCTGATGGAACACTTCCGTGGATCCCCTGTGAGGGGAGGACGGTGCCCTGCCCTGGAAGGGGGCTGCAGGGCCCCAATCAGGAGAACCGCGTCTCCGTTTTCAGCCTGGCCTGCCCTCCCCTCAGTCCTCCTCAGGGAAGCTGTCCCCACTTTCTGAGCTGACAGCTCTGACCTTAAAAGCCAATATTGCTTTCCGTTTCTCCGTGCCTTAGTTCATCCATGGCGCGTCCTTCAGACCCGTTAGTGAGTTTTCAGCAGTCCTGCAGGGCTGTCTGCTCAAAGACGAGTGACCTGGGAAGGGCAACCTTCCCTCCCACCTTCCTCAGATGTCCCTGAGCCTGGGGCCAGCTGTCCCACTGAGGGTTGAGGGACCCGAGCCAGCCCATCCTGAGCCCAGGCTGTCAGCGATGTAGACTGATGCGTGCCAGGAGCGGTGGGCAGGTGGCATGAAGCAGAGGCAGGCACTTTCTCTTTCTCGTTCCTTCACCCCCCTCTTCCTCCCGGAGGTAGCTCAGAGCAGCCTTGGAGGAGCCCTGCATCTCGAGATTCCGTGACCTGTGCCTCCTGCCTTCATTTGATGACCTCGGTGGCTTCCTGTTGCTCCCGTGGCAGTTCCTGGATCACGGGAGGGGATCGTACCCTTGTCTGTGCTTTGACCTCTTCCTGTCCTGCACGGAGCCCACCCACCTTTGCACCTTCCATGGATGTGCTTGGAAGCACGCTCATCCACAGGGAACCTATTGGCCGAAGGGATCCAGGGAACGACTGTTGAATTAGCGATCCAGGATAGAGAACCAGCCTGCTCCGAACCCTGTCCTGCACTCTGTGACTGTCTTACATTAAAACAGAAACAGTAACAGCTTTCTGGACTGTGAAGTGGCATCTGTCTCTATGTACACCGTTGAATGCCAGGTGCAGAGCCAGGACAGAAAGCAACCATGCTCCTGTGGGCTGGGATCAACAGTTAAAGTGTAAGAACTCAGTGAAATCTGAATAAATATTGTCGAGGAAATACTCCCAAGTAGGGCTTACGAACATTGCACAGCAAAAGCTTTTTCAAATAGGTTACCGAAAGAAAAATCGTTTTTATGTTTTGTTTTAATTCCAGTTGACTTAACATACAGTGGTATATTAGTTTCAGATGTACAACAGGGTGATTCTGTAGTTTGGTATATTACTCCGTGCTCATCAGGAAAAGCGTAATCTTAATTCCCTTCACCTAGTTCACTCTTCCTTCCACCCACCTCCCCTTTGGTAACCATCAGTTTGTTCTCTGTTGTTAAGAGCCTGTGGGGCACCTGTGGGGCTCAGCCGGTGAAGCATCTGCCCTTGGTTCAGGTCATGATTCCACAGTCCTGGGATCAAGCCCCAAGCTCTCCTTGCTCAGCAGAGAGCCCGCTTCTCTCTCTCCCTCTGCCTGCCATTCTGTCTACTTGTGCTCTTTCTCTAGCTCATTGTCCAATAAATAAATAAATAAATAAATAAATAAATAAAATCATTTTTTAAAATTCTGTACTTAGGTTTGTCTTTTTCTCTTTATTTTTTCTTTCTTAAATTCCACATAAGAGTGACATTCTATGGTATTGTCTTTCTCTGATTTCACTTAGGATCACACTCTCTAGTTCCATCCATGTGTCTGCAAATGGCAAGATTTCATTTTTTTTATGGCTGAGTAGGATTCCACCACGCATGCATGAGTGTGCGTGTGCGCGTGTATACACATATCTATTGTCTCATTTATCAATTTATAAACAGACACTTGGATTTCTTCCCTATTATATTGCAAATAATGTTTCAAGAAACAGGGCCGCATTTATCTTTTTCAATGATTGTTCTCCTATTCTTTGGGTTAACACCAGTCGTGTGACTGCTGGATCATAGGGTAGTGAGTTCTCAATGTGGTTTTCTGAGGAACATCCATACTGTTTCCCACAGTGGCTGCAGCAGGTTGCATTCCCACCAAGAATGCACGAGGCTTTCCCTTTCTCCATATCCTGCCAACACCTGTTGTTTCTTGTGCTGTTGACGGGAGCCATTCTGATAGGTGTGAGGTCATATCCCACTGTACTTTGGATTTGCATTTTCCAGATGATGGGTGATGGTGAACATCATTTCAGGGGACATTTGGCCATCTGTATTTCTTCTTTGGAGAAATGCTGTTCATATCATCTGCCTATTTTTTTTTTTAACTACGTTCTGTTTTGGGGGTGTTGAGTTTTATCAGTTCTATATATTTTGGACACTATCCCTTCATTCCATAGGATATTTGCAAATATCTTCTCCCTTTCAGTAGGTTGTCTTTTGATGATTACATTTTCATTGTTCTTCTGCTCTGTGGAAACTTTTTATTTTGATGTAGTCCCAGTAGTTTAGTTTTGCTTTTGTTTCCTTTGCCTCAGGGAACATGTCTAGAAAAATGTTGGTGTGGTCCATGTCAGAGAAGTTACTGTCTGTGCCCTCTTGTAGGACTTTCATGGTTTCAGGTCTTCCATTGAGGTCTTGAAACTATTTTCAGTTCATTTGGATGGTGTAAGAAAAAGGTCTAATTTCATTCTTCTGTGCATAGCTGCCCAGTTTTCCCAACACCATTTTTTGTAGAGACTGTTCTTTTCCCTTTTGATATTCTTGCCTGCCTTGTGGAAGATTAATTGGTCACATAATTGTGGGTTTATGTCTGAGCTGCTGTCCTGTCCCCTTGGTCACTGTATGTATTACTGTGCCAGGACCATACTGTTAGGATGACTAGAGCTTTGTAGTACAACTTGAAATCAGGAATTGTGACTCCTCCAGCTTTTTCTTTCTCAATATTGTATTGGCTGTTCAGTATCTTTGGTGGTCCCATACAAATTTTTAGGAGTGTTTGCTTGAGTTCTTTTTGTTTAACTTCAGCTCAATGAGCTAACTTAGAGTACATCATTGGTTTCCGATGTAGTGTTCAATAACAGATCAGCTGTCTATAACACCCAGTGCTCGTTGCATCACGTGACCTTCTTAATGCCATCACCCACTTACCCCATCCCCTACCCACCTCCCTTCCTGCAACCCTCAGTTTGTTGCTGTAGTTAAGTCTTTCATGGTTTTTCTCCCTGTCTGATGACTGCCCATTCAGCTTTCCCTCCCTTCCCCATGATCCTCTGTGCTGTTTCTTCTATTTCACATATGAGTGAAACCCTATGGCAGTTGTCTTTCTGATAGACTCATTTTGCTTAGCATAATATCGTCCAGTTCCATCCAGGTTGATATGATGGTAAGTATACATCCTTTCTGATGGGTGAATAATATTCCATTGTATTTATGTATTCATCTGTCCATGCACACCTGGGCTCTTTCCACAGTTTAGCTATAGTGGATATTGCTGCAGTGAACTTGGGGGCGCAGGTGTCACTACTTTTCACTCAATCTCTATCTTTGGGGTAAATACCCAGTAGTGCAGTTGCCAGGTAGTAGGATAGCTCTTTTTACCTTCTTGAAGAAACTTGATACCATTTTACAGACTGGCCGTATGAGCTTGCATTCTCACTAGCAGTGGAAGAGGGTTGCCCTTTCTACGCATCCTCAACATTTGTTATTCCATGACTTGTTAATTTTAGCCACTCTAACTGGTGTCAAGTGGTTTCTTATGGTTTTGATTTGTATTTCCCTGATGGCTGGTGATGTCGAGCATTCCTTCGTTTGTCTGTTAGTCACTTGTATATGGTCTACAGGGAATGCTTGTTCTGGTTTTCACCCATGTCTTGAGCTAGGGTAGGGTTAAGGCCCAGGAGCACAGAAGGTTTGATCTGCTGATGAGAGAAGAATGTCACAGGGGACAGATTTGAGGGCTACAGGTAGGGAGAATATTGGGCTTAGGGTGTGTGTTCAGTATGGTAACAAACATAGACATAAACGGGGATTTACTGATTTTTTCAGTCAGAATTCTCCTCTCTGAATCCCTTCTGGAGTTCCAAATGGCTCAGTTTCTTCCTGGGTGGCAGTCCTCTGGTATGGCTCAGGTGTCCCCGGTCTGGAGGCCTTGGGTGCCAGGCTAGGAACAGAAGCCTGAACCCCAAACTCGGGTAAGGTTTAGGGCATAGGGGTATGGCAAGCCCAATCTGCCTGCACTGAGGCAAACTCCCCAGGGAGCTGAATTGAGGGCATGGGTCAGGCTGAGTGTCTGGCTCCGGGTTTGTGTCCAGGGGGCCACTGAAGTTGGAGGTGGCTCCAGATGGGCATGTAGATTTCTCCTGCTCTGAATCCTTTGAGGAGTTCCAAATGGCTTGGTTTCCTTCTGGGTGGCAGGCAGAGTCCTGCAGTATGCCTTGGGTATCCCCAATCTAGAGGACTTGGGTGCCAGGCCTTGGGCACAGAGGCCAGGAAACCAAAACTAGGGTTAGGGGTAGGCCCTAGGGACATTGGGGTTTGATCTGCTGACGCTGAGGTGAGCTTCTGTGGGGACTGAGTAGAGGGCATGAGTCAGGCTGAGTGTCTGGCTCCAGGTTTGTGTCCAGGGCGCCTCTGAAAGTAGGGGCGGCCTCAGGCGGGCATGCAGATTTCTCCTGCTCTGAATCCTTTGTGGAGTTCCAAATGGCACAGTTCCCTTCTGGATGGAAGTCAGAGTCTGGGGTATGGCTCAGGTGTCCCCAGTGTGGAGGACTTGGGTACCTGGCCCATCGGGGCACCAAAGCCAGAAATCTCAAGCCAGGGTTAGGGCCTAGGGGCAGGCCCCATCGGCAGGCGTTCAGGATAGCTCCCTGTGGTGTTTAGTTGAGGGCGTGGGTCAGGCTCCCCTCTGCCTCTGGTGGTGACATCCTGCATAGCTATGCCACACATGGCCTCACACTACATCTCAACACTGCCTCTAGTGGTGGTGAGCAGCACTGCAACACCTCCAGGCACCCTCACACTCCAGGTGACCACTGCTCCAGTGGCGGGAACTGGCAGTGCCACACCTTCCAGCTTCTTGCTCTGCAGTTCACCAGCGCTTCCAGTGTCAGGATACTTCACTCACACTCCTTTCAGCATCTCATATTGTAGTGCATCACTGTCCCAGTGGTGACAAGCTGCAAAGCCACGCCATACATGGGCTCACCCTGTATGTCAACACTGCCTTAAGTAGTGGTTGGTATTCTGGCTTCCCTAGCACTGCTGCTGACCACTGCCTCCAGTGGCGGGAACAGACGCTGACTCTGCTTTCAGTGTCTCTCCCTGCAGCTCACCACTGCCCTCGGTTGTAACTGCACTGCCACTCCTTGCAACATCTTAAACTGCAGCTCAACACTGCCTCCAGTGGTGACAAACTGCCTATGATCTCACATTGCATCTCAGCACTGCCTGTAGTGGCTGTAAGCAGCACTGCAAGGCCTTCAGGCATCGCTTGCACTGTAGCTGACCAATGCATGCAGTGGTGTTAAAGAACATTGCAACTTCTTCCAGCCTCTCGCACTGGAGCTCACCACTGCCTCCAGTGGCAGAAATCTCATGGGATGTGCCTGTGTTCTCATGAGATTTGGACAGAATTCACAAGATTTCACTGAGTTCTCATGATTATTGAAACGAGTTCTCAAAAGATTTGGACAGAAATCTCATGAGAAATGCCCCAGTTCTCATGAGATTTGGACTGAGGTATCAGGAGATTTGGATTGAGATCTCACAGTATGTGACTGAGTTTTCACGAGATTTCAACTAAGATCTCATATTTGGACAGAGATCACAAGATTTGGACTGAAATCTCACATGATCTCATGAGGTTTGGGAAGAAACCTAGTGAGAAATGTCTGAGTTCTCAGGAGATTTGGAATGAATGATATATCATAAGATTTGGGTACATTCTCATGATATTTGGACTGAGATCCCATGAGATTTTAAATAAGTTCTCAGGGATTTGGACTGAGATCTCATGAGGTTTGGACTGAGATCTCTCAGGGGATCTGGGAAGAAATGTTGTTGTATGTGCCTGACATCTCAGGAGTTTTTGGACTGAGACATCACAAGATTTAGAGATCTCCTCCTGGGATTTGACTGAAATCTCATGAGATTTGGAAATAGATAATGAGATTTCCCTGAAATGTCAAGACATATGAAATGAGTTCTCATGAGATTTGGGTAGAAATCTAGGAGCCTGAGTTCTCATGAGATTTGGACTGAGATCTCATAAGATTTGGATCATGATCTCATGAGATTTGGGTTAAGAGCTGAGAATTGCCCAAGTCCTCAGGAGACTTGGACTAAGATCTCTCGAGATTTGGAATAAAGTCTCACCAGATTTGGACTGAGATCACATGATTGTCCTGAGTATTCATTATATTTGAAATGCATTCTCATTAAATTTCTATCCAAATCATGCTCCTGTGTGCTCATCCAGGAATCAAACTGGATTTTCCTCTTGATGCCTGTGGTGTTCAGGTGGCAGCCAACCCCATTGCTTCACTGTAATTTGTCTTATTTTGCTAAATCTTATGCTCACTTTTTTGTTGGTCACTGAGAGAGGGTAATGTGAATCTGCCTCTGGACATGAGTTTGGGGTTCCCCCAAAGGCAGACCCCAAATCAAGGACTTATGTGAAGATTGTTTATTTGGAATGGTCCCAAGTGAGGGTGTGGAACAAAGGAAGGGAGTGAAGGAGAAAAGCTGATGAAGTTTGCATTAGCAAATGGGTTGGTGCTGTGGGGCATGGCGCCCAACCCTGATGTGCCCTTCTGAGAAAAGATAGCACCCCATCTCAGCATGGCTCCTTTCAATGACGAGGGGTGGGGACATTCTTCCACAGTCTCCTGTCCTGCTGCTGTTTGAGGGGTGTCCCTTGAGGCCTTCACTTTCCAGGTTGGCCTGTTGAAGGCTAAGCAAGCTCCTGGGAGTGCCAAAAATTACTCGGGTAATTGAGTAATTAATTAATATGGATGACATGACTCACATGCATGAGTCAGCTCAGGCTGCTGTAACAAAATACCAGACTGGGACGCCTATAAACAAATTTATTTTTTTACAGTTCTGGAGGTGGAAAGTCCGAAGTCTGGGTTTGGGGAGGGTTGGTTTCTCCTAGGGTCTCTCTCTGTGGCTTGCGGGTAGCTGCCTTCTTGCCATGTTCCCATGTGGTATGTGCACAGTGATAGGGTTTCTCTCTCCTAGTGTCCTCTTGGATTAGGGTCCCATCCTTAGGACCACCTTTAACCCTACTATCTCTTTAGAGGCCCTTTCTCCAAATGCAGCCACCCTGGGGAGTAGGGATTCACATATGAATTTTATGGGATCAGAATTCAGTCTGTAACAGTGGGAAGCTCTTTCCTATGGAAATTGCCCACCATAGCTGCAGGTGAAATGGGGGTGGGTCATCAGCAGTATTGCCACCCATCCATTATTGTAATCCTCCTAATCACTTAGGTACGTGTTATCACCCCTCTTATAATCACAAAGAAGATCAGACTCAAAGAAGTTCAACACCTAATCCCACATCATACTGTCAGTGATAAAGGTAAGCCCAGATCTAATTCAGCTCTGACTCTTGGTCCATGATAACTATTTTATATTTGAATTTTAATGTGTTCATGACTTATCTCATTTCCTGGAGGGTTGGAATGTTCTTATAGTTAAAAAAAAAATCCTACAGTACCAGCATAGAGCATTGCAATTAAGTAAACACTCCATAAACTTAGGCATTGAGGTTTTAAAAATCACCTCTTGGCAGTTTCTTTTAGAGATAGATTGGGATGGGGGGGCGGTATCTATGCAACCAAAAGGAAGTTAAATCTGTTTTCCTGGGAACATGGTAACCTTTGAGAGGCAGGTCACCCTGGGGCCCCTGTGATGGTCCTTGCAGGGTATGGGCTAAGAGGGGCACAACCAACCAGCCTGGGGATGGGGAGGGCTTGCTGATCTAGGAACTAAGGGGCTTTGAGGAAACTTCATTAGTAGAAACTGGTCAGACTGCTATCCTAAGGGATAATTTTCAAATGATCAGAGTACTGACTTTGATGACAGTAACAAATGAGACAATTTTGGCTTTAGGTTCATACAAGCATGTTAACCATGTCGATAGATTCTATCAAGTGCAAACCTGTTAGCTGTCGTCACCTCTTGCCAACCGACCCTGTATTTTATCCGTCTCTCCGGATGGAGAATGTTTTACCACCAGAAATGTTAACATTTGGAGACCAAAACATGCTTCAGCCATGCCTTTAGAGAAAGAAAACAGGCTCCACAGAACCCCGGGGACTGATTCCATCCCAGTGGAGCACCGTAACTCCTGAATGTTGACCTACATTTACTAAGAGACGCTTATACCAACTTCACTGGATCCACAAAGAAAACAGTGAATTAATTCATGTTCTGCTTAGCGATTTCACTTTCCAAAAACTGATGCAGAAAATGTGAATGGAGAATTTTAGAAAGCCTGTCCGTATCATATAGGCTGTACCCTGGCCATGTTTGACTGGACCCAGCCCAACTCACTGAAGGCCCACTTGGTGCTGAGCAGGGTCTGGTCTCTGAAGCTTGAAAGGCTGAGGAAGGACTGACCACCCCTGCAGGAGCTCACAGCTTTGTTGGGGGAGGGGAGGGTAGGACACTAGACTATGGATGAAAAAGAAACTTCCCGCACAGCAGAAGTATCTACAGCGTGATGCAAAGGACAGACTTATGCCCCAGAACTAGACCTGCTGGGTTCCCCTGGGGCGCCTGGGTGGCTCCGTCATTTTAGTGTCCCACTCTTGATTCCAGCTCAGGGCGTGATCTCAGGGTCATGAGATCGAGCCCCAAGGTGGGCTCCAAAATCAGCAGAGAGTCAGCATGGGATTTTCTCTCCCATCCCCGCTCAGCCCCTTTTGCACATGTGCACTCTCTCTCTCTCTCTCTCTCTCTCTCGCTCTCTCCAATAAATAAATCTAAAAAATACCCCAAAACCACTTCCCCTCTACAGGACACATGATACAGAAAGATCTTTGAAATTCTCAGACCACATTTCCTTGATCAATTTTAAGAAAGTGAAATGACTAACCAAAGCCCACCCCTTCCCCTTCCTAGCTGTGCGATAATGAGAAAGTCACTCAATAACTTCATATTTTGGCTTCTCATCTGTATAATGGCATTCACAGGGCTTACTTCGTATGAGGATTAGTGTATTCATATCTACAAAAAGCTTAAAACAGTGCAGAGCATATGACTAATAAATGTAAGGGTTGTTGGTCTCTAAATTGCATTCCCCTCTGATGCATTGTTTTTTTCTTTTTCTAATTTTCTAGAAATTTCTAAAACCTAGATAATTTCTAAAAATTATCATCTTGTTTGGTAAGGTAAATATTGAAAACATACAATGTAAATAAAGAAAGCTTTCTTAAATACATAAACAAAAATGTGCAAGTTGGTTTTATAGTCTGTGCTTAAACAGTCCTGCTCAGGACAGGAAAATCCAAGGGAGCTATTGCTCTGAAGTCACTAAGGATGTCAGAAGCCTGCCACACTGGCTGTAGAAACCCCATAAAGTGGGATGTGCCAACTCACCCCTTCTCCGCGCCCCCCCCCCACCCCGCTCCCTGGAAGATCTTCCTCCCATAAACCGTGGAACTGGGGGGCCCCAGGCCATCTCATCAGAGAGACCCTGCCTGCCAGCTTCCCACGGACCTGATGAAATAAAATCTGGGCTCCAAAATAGAAAAGAAAAACCCTTGCAAGACTGAAGTGTAATATTTTATTAACTGTTAACACGTGAAGTTTGATAATTTTGAATTTAACTCCCGATTTAACGCTATAATTGCCAAGAAATCAGAATCGTTAATCAAATGTTTAAAAAATAATTCAAAAAGCAAATCATGGTCTCCTTTCCCTAACCAGCAGCATGACCTTCAGTGGGGAGCACAGTTGTATTCTGATGTCTACCGTGCTTTGGAGTGGCTCGGGCAGAGGCCGGAGCACCCGGGGCTTGGAAGCCCCTGAAATCTGCCCGCGTGAAGGTTTCTGGAGGCTCTCGGAAGAGCTCAAACTTCTTCCTGCCCCTCTCGGAGCCAGCGGTGACGGCCCACAACTTCATCGTAAAAGCTGCCCGGGGCTCACGGTTTAAATACGGGGCAGCTGCAGAGAGATGGGTCGCTTCCGCCGGAATGCCAGAGTTCATGCTTTTCGTGTGCAGCAGAATTACTTGGAAACCTTTTTTTGCGGGGTGGGGGGGTGGGGTGCTTAGAAGTCTGAATTTGTGATTCAGTGGGTCTGGTGAGCAGCCCGGGAATCGGCATGTGAAGATCCAGGCCACCCACGGGCCACACTTTGGAAACAGCTACTTTTAGTGCAGGGGGTTTTCAGAAGAAGCCAAGGGAAGGTGGGGGCAGGGGCGGGGTGGGGGGGGGGCGTTGCTGGATGAAAAACCCTGTGCGCAAAATGAAGGGTAATTGCCAGTCTGGAGACAGCTGTGCCTCAGGTCACGGCTTCCCCGGGGGTGACATCTTCGAAAGGTGCAGGTGCGGCCCGAGGCTCGGAGAACGCGGCGTGGATTTCTCGTTCTCGAGTGCGCTCAGGTGTTGCCAGTGTTGACCACTTCTGGAGGCAAAACGCCCACCTTCTCCCCTCCTGAAAGAGCACTTCCCTTGAGCAGAAGCTGCCTGCGTCGAGTTCCGTGGCAAGTTTCCGAGTGCCAGCCTTGCGGAGCCTGGGGCCTCCCGAGGAGCAGGACGTCCTGTTCACGGAGGGCGTCCTGTTCACCCACGGGGCAGCCGCGTGGCGAGAGGAGCCTCGCCCGCTCGCCGCCGCCCGCAGACCGGGGACCAGAACGCCGCGATCTCCGGGTTCGAATCCCTGCCCGTCCCGAATCGCCTCCGGTAAGCACCCTGTGTCGCCTCGGCGGTGGCACTGCTGCGTGGTGGGCTCGGAGCGCGCTCCTGGGCCCTCCAGGCTGGGGCAGGATCTTCCCCGCGTGTTGGGAGGAACATGCCGGGAATCAGGAGCACGGACTGCGGGATCCTGCGGGATCCTGCGGGATCCTGCGGGATCCTGCGGATCCAAACCCACACGCTGGCTTGACCGAGGCGATGCCTTCCCTTCTTTGAGTCTCCTACACGCCGGGAGTGGGGGGCGAGGGATAGTAAGAGCTACTGCAGGAATTGGGGCTCCTTAAATCAGCCCCGGTTCCTGAAGGACAGCTACCTGGAAGTTCATTGGCGTGAAGCCGGCTGGGGAGCCTGATCACTGCGCTTGCTGCTGTTCTGCCGGCCCAAACCGGCCTCGTGGACTGCTCCCTCACACGGCCGGGAGTGGGGACCCCCGCCCCCGACTTCCTGGAGCCCGGGCTGCTGGGGTGTGCTCTGCGGGGCTGAGCTCAGCAAAGCTCCCTGAGAAGGAACCAGTACTGACGGAAAGACGGACACTCCAGGCTTCCCAAAAGCAATCCATGTCCCAGTGGAGGGAAGCAGGGATACAAATTAACCCCAAATTTATGTTTGCCGGGGGATGAATCCTCTGACACGAGAGGGTGGGTCGCAGGTTTTCCTTCCGGATTATTTGTTCCACGGGCGAGGACTGAGATTTATAGCTCGTCCCTGAGTGTGCGCGGCTCACAGGCTGGGAAGCCAGCTCAGAGAGCCCCGGGGACTTCGTGCTTTCAGGGGACGGTGCATCCTCATACAGAAACTGGAAAGTTGACTTTTGATTTTTATTTGCCAAATGTGTGTGTGAGAAGGCTTTGCCACTTTCTCCGAAGTCCAGGGCCTATGTGACACCCTCTCCCCCACACTGTGTGATCGCGGGGCTATTAAGGGGGAACTTCCCCGTCAGGCCACCTGGGCAGGAAGGCACAGCAGGGGCCCCATGGCCAGCACTGTTTCTGAGCAGACCACGACGGCCCCGTCCTTCCCAATCTAGCCTAGGACGACAGCCGCTCTTCATCGGCTTCGTAGTGAAAACTCCGGCTGTGGTCTGCAGACAGTCAGATCCAGTGTCCCCCGAGCACTGGTCGAGTTCTGCCGCAGCAGTACGTGTTCCGTTCCTTCGTTCTGGAAAGCTGCCTCGGAGCCAGGGAGTCATGTCCTCGGGGCTGGCCCATGCTCTCCTCACGAGGCCGCGTGGCCAGGGGAAGGTGCACCCATGGCTCTTTCAGGCAGAGTTGGGGACCCTCCCTCTACCCAGGGGCAGCTGTTGGACCTAGCACAATGGGGGCCTCAACGACTCAGCTGTAGGGGGTGATAATCGGAGCACCTGTGCCACGGGGTGACACGAGAATATACAGAGGGTCCCGGGCTTGTCCCAGGTGTCCGGCCAATGGCAGCTCTGGTGACCTCTACACACGACCAGCATCTCAGTAACAAGTTCCTCCTTTCCAAAAAAATGCTCTCTCTCTCTCTCTCTCTTTTTTTTTTTAACCTTTCTAAACTCTGGCAAAGCAAAAAATTGTCCATCTCCATAGAAACCTGTGGAAACACTGGGGACATGCATTGCAATGCGTGTGAGCCCCAGGGCAGAGCCCCACACTTCTCTGTCTCAGCCTTGGGACTGACCACATTCATGTCCACATTCTATTCCAAGGGGAGATAAATTGATTTTAAAAAACAACAACAACAAAAACCGAACCAAAACAAAACAAAAACCAAACCCTGTGTGAAAGCTTGAGGACAAGACTTGGAACATGTCTTGGGCGGGGCTGGACCCAAAGCCGGAGAGGAGCAGGTTCAGGTCCTGGTGCACGTACCTGCTCCATCCTCGGGGGCACTGCTCTGCCCGGCAGCTGAGCGGAGCTGGTGGTGTGTGGTGGGAAGAACCCGTGTCCCGTGTCCCTCCCACCTCTCCCTGATGTTGTCATCCTCAGCTTTAGCCTGGGGTCCCGGTATTGGATGTCGGATGGCCGGGACATTCATTATGTCAGGCCCCTGGTGTGCGCCTCCCAGGGACAGGCTCACCAAAAAGAGGACAGTGATTTTTTTTTTTCCTTTCTTTTCTCGGACACCCTGCAGTCTGGCTGGGGAAAGTTAAAATGACCAGTCCCTCTCAATATTTAATCTATTTAAATCATAGAAGATTATCCCAAAGCCTTTTCCTTTGAGCAGTAGAAACAAGATTTTCAGTGTGGAGAAGGTCTTGTGGAGACTGGAAACATCTGGCCCTCAGTAGGCAGCCAGAACGACCTCAGGGGACACTTCTGAAGGCGGAGCCTGGTTGGCAGCCTCCTGCTGTGTCTCCGTGTAGCCTCATCCTTAGGGTCCTTGAAGGATCCTTGAAGGATCCTTGAAGGATCACCTCAAGGACCAGGCTCCCCCCTACCACAGCCAGCTGACACAGGTGCTGGCCGGCTTCCACTTGATTTGTTCTCCACCTTTTCCCTCCCCCAGGAAATCACAGCTTTTCACAGGGACCACACAGCAGGCTGCTGTCGACGCAGTCAAGAGGCAGCAGAGGAGTTTGGGCATCAGAAGGCAGGGAGTGGAGGTTCCCTCTTCCTCCGCTTCTCTGAGGAGAACACTCACGGCAACCAGATGGGTTTTCTCTTCTGGATGAAGGCCTTGATTCCCTCCTGCCCATCCTTCAGGGCCACGTTGTCCACCATGGTCTGGGAGGTGAGGTGGTAGGCTGTTCGAAGGTCCTGGGGCAGCTGCCTATAGAAGGTGGCCTTGCCCAGAGATACCACGGGACGGCTCAAGGAGGCAATCTTCTTTGCGATTCTCATGGTCTCTTCCTCCAGCTGCTCTTCTGGAACGACTTTGCTCAGCAGCCCGTGGAGCAAGGCCTCCTGAGCAGAAATGGGCTCCCCGGTGAAAAGCATTTCTAAGGCCACCTGAGGGAGGAAGCGTGTTACTCAGGCATGTTCCCTGTGACCCCCAGCTGGCCAAGCACCCCCGTCTCCCTTCCCCTCTGCCTACTTCTCTACCACCTCAGCCCAGTTATCTGCTTCCTCAAAGAACACGTCATCCGTCAGGCCCGACGTCTACAACACCCAGACTCCTGCCAGGGACAGGGCTGGATCTTTCCAAGAGCAAGGAGGAGGCAAGTGCCCAGGGAAGGACCCGACCGCCCCCTTCCCGGGGAGAAGGCAGAGAGTCAGGCCCTTCCCTGGCTCCTTCACCAGCGCTGCTCTCCCAGCACCGCCGAAGCCAGGGGCTCCCCTCTGTCTCTTGCAAGGGCCAGGTACAGGACATCTGATGGGAGGGAGCCAAAACTGAAGCCCCAGGCCTGCCCCAGACCGACAGAGGGGCCACTTTCCAGAAGGAGGAGCATGCTCAGAGATGCCACCACCACAGTCTGACTGAAAGAGCAGCCCCTAAAACCAGAGACGGGGGGCTTGAAAGAAAATGCCTTCCAGGGACCAGACTCAGGATCCCGGCATGATGTAACTCACACGAGAGCCTGCCTCCCTCTGACCACCCCTCTCCCCCCACACTTTCCAGGCCTGCAGAACGAGGTAGAGGCTCCCTACTCTCAGTGGTTTGCTCTGTCCCCTAGCCTGCCCTGTACTGCACCTCAGTTCTCTTTCCACAAAGCCTGGCCTCTTGAGATTCAAATTCATGATTCCGGCCGCACACAGAGACTCAGGGCCAGAGACTCAGGGCCAGGGGGTGGGGAGGAGGCGCCTCTCTACTCCCCCCACCCCCTGCAGCCCCGCCGCTCCTTGAGCGCCCTGGGCATGCTGTCACCTTGGGGTGCTTGTACTTGGTGTCCCCTCAGCCTGCAATGCTCCATCCCCTGGAGTCCTCAGGACTGGTGCCTTCATGCCCGTCAGGTCTCAGCTCCTGTGTCCTCTTGTCCACACGGTCCTCCCGGACCAGGCTAGTCAGCCTGGAGGTCACACCCAGCACTCCCCCGCTTTCCGGCTGTGTCTTCAGCCTTTGTGCTTCTGCCGTTTAGCACACCGCGTGCTTGACACGTTGATCTTGTGTATTGTGATCGCCAGGTGAACGCCACCAGATCACGGAGTTTATTCAAACCTCTTCCGTTGAGTTCTGCATTCAGTTCTTGCACACAGTAGGCGGCTTACTAAGTATTGATGCGTGCTTGGAGGGGTGGATGGGTGAAAGCAGGTGTTACGGCAGGTGGAGGAGGCTTCCGTTCTTCGCAGGCTTGGTCAGAGCGGTGGCTCGGCTCCCACCTGGCTCGTCTGCTTAGGCCGCCTGGTCTTGGAACCTGGCTGCCATGGTGTATGGGGAAGTCTGAGACACATGAGAGACCGTGCGAAGTGTTCCAGTGACCGACCCAGTTGGCGTCCCCGCCGAGAGGCTGCCCAGCAGCCCGACACAGGGGTCTGCAAACACTCAGACGATGCTCACCCCATCTAGACGATGCTCACCCCATCTTCCATTCCCCCAGCTGAGGCCACACACACTGCAGAGCCGAGAAGCTTCCTCGGGGACCCCTGCCCGGATTGCAGATTCACGAGCTCGACAATCTGCTGCTGTTGTTTTGAGCCACTGTTATGGGTGGTCTCCTCTGCAGTAGTGGGTAAGGGGACTAGACTGAGATCAAATTTTGGGGTCATTAGCATTTAGATCATGCTACGGACTAGGTTTCTCAGCCTTGGTGCCATCATGTATTTGGGGCCAGGTCGTATCTTGGGGTGCGGGATTGCCATGTGCATTGCAGAATGTTCATCAGCATCCCTGGTCTCTATCTGCCAGACGCCAGGAGTTCTGTGTCTCACCCCAAAGCTGTGACCCTCACAGACGTCCCCCCTGGCATACCAGATGTCCCCCTGAGCCAGTGTTGCTCCCAGGGAGAACCGCCGACTTAGATGGTTTTTCTAGATCATGAGGCTAGACTGTTGCAGCTAGGGGCGGAGCTTTGGTAAAAAGGGAGGGGTCAGAAGGCGGGGATCGGGGACTCCTGCCATCGTGGGGACAGGTGGGAAACACACTGGTTAGGGCACGTAAAGCTGGGCCCCGGCTTCCCCTCTGCAAGGTTAGGCAGTGGACTAAATCCCAGCATGTCCAGTTTGGGGGCGTGTGATGTCAGCATGTGGGAGGCAGCAGGTACGCGATGTCTGTGGGTCAGTCTATGCCTGCGGGTCACCCCAGAGACTGGGCATTAGTTGACCGGGAATAGTATCCTGGCGCCAAAGCCTCTTAGAAGCCCCTGGTTGAACGTGGAGGTTCAAAGCCAGGTCCTGCGGGGGAAGGGCTGCAAAGACCCCGCAGAAGACACCCAGTGAGTCACATGAAGGGGCCGGGACAATGTCTGCTGTCGCTGCCTGACAAGCACATGTCAGCGGGGTCCCCAGTCAGAAGCCAGGGGAAAGCAGGGTTACTGCACCTTCCAGCCTTTGGTCCTCCATTCATGCAGGCGGCTCTCCAGAAATTCATGGGACCACACAGCAGACAGTGGCCAGCCCCAAAAACAACACTAAAAATCAAATCTGGCGAAGACAAGTCATCAGACCCTTTACAGTCAATTGCTTTACAGCAGTCCCTTTACAGCAATGGGCAAGACCTCAAATAGCCTTCCAAGAGTAGTTATGAGAGGTGCCTGGGGGGCACGGTCGGTTGAGTGTCCAGCTCCTGCTTTCAGCTCAGGTCATGACCTCAGGGTTGTGAGAACGAGCCCCGCGTCGGGCTCCATGCTGGGTGGAGAGCCTGCTTGGGGTCCTCTCCCTTTCTTTCTCTCTCTCTGCCCCTCTCCTCACTCTCTCTCTTTAATAAATAAATAAAAATCTTCTTAAAACGAGTAGCTGTGAATGCTAGGAGAGTCGTAAGGAGGAAATCGTTACAATCAAAGCATCAGTGTTCCCGTGGCGGGCTCAGCGGACAGGCATTCATCCATCCCGGGCGGTCCCTACCTGCTGGCCGGGTCATCATCTGTCCGTGGGACGGCCCCTCGTCAATGCCTTCCTCCACCGGATGCTTGCATGAGTGTTGCTCTCTTCCTGAGCCTCCTGGGCTCTGTTCTCCTTCCCCTGCTTCCACGACCCACGGACCGAGCTCCTGTCTGGCTCAGATTCTGCCATTGCCCAGGGCCCAAGAGCTCAAGAAGTTTTCAGAGTGAGTCCTGTGGAGTCCAAGCTGCTGCAGGCCTGGACACGGGCCAGGGTGTGGGCAGGGATCTTGTCCTGTCTGCGGAGTGTGGCTCCCTGACGGGACCCCTTGGCACGTCGCTTCTCGTCCCCTTTCCCCAGCTGGCCTGCATGTGTATGAACGACTCTCAGAGATGCGGCAAAGAGCAGCTAACGAAGGACCGCAGGGCTCACAGTCACATGGAGTGCGACAGAAACAACACGTGAACCAGGGGAAAGAACTATGATGGTTCTGCTCACTCGAGGGACCTGGCACGAGTCTGCGTTTGAGGCTGGGGGCTGGGGGCCGGGTTCCATGGGCAGGAACCCCAAGCAGAGCCAACCTCCTCCTGGGCATCCGTTCACCCCACAAAGACTTACAGAGGAGAGCTCCAAGGATCCGGGGCCGTGCTATGCACTGAACTGTGTCTCCCCAAAATACACATGTGCAAGTCCTGAGCCCCAGTGCAACTGTATTTGGAGCTGGGACCTTTGGGGTAGGAATTAAGGTTAACTGAGGTCGCTGGGTAGGGCCCTGATTCCATAGGATTGGGGGCCTTAGGAGCAGAGTTAGGGATCTCTGTGTTCATGTCTCTCTCACATCGCCATATGAGGACATTGTAGGAAGGCGGCTAGCTCCAAGCCAGGAGGAGAGCTCGTAGGTTTCACATCTGCCGGCACGTCGAGCTGCCGTCCAGCCTCTGGGACTGTGAGAGAGCAAATTTCTGTTGTTTCAGCCGCCCAGTCCCTGGCATGTACTACAGCAGCCCAAGGTGACTAATACACACACAAGAAGACTGTGAGTTTTTGTAATGTCTTAATTCTGAAGCAATGCCATAAAGACATTTTAAAAAAGGAGCGGGGGCATCCAAGTTCATGAACTGAATGAGTCTGGGAGAATGTGGAGTCCTCACCCCGGAGAGGAGTGAATACGGCACCCCGTCTGTCAGGCCCAGGCAGCTCTGCCCATGGGAGAACACATGATCTCTTAAATTGCCTTCTAGGTGAACGATTCCTAATATTATTTCAGGGTCTCTAATATCCACAAAAAGGAAGTGACCTTGAGCTATAGCATGAAGGGTTGTCATTGGACAGAAGATATTTTCCCTTTCAGTCAGTCAGTCAACCACGCGGAGGACAGAGACAGACAGATGGTCAGAACACAAGAGACCATCAGAGATCAGTCCACCCTCTGAAGGGTCCACACCAAGTTCAAGCCCGGCACACTCAGAAATAAAACGGTGCCTACACCGGCCTCTCCTACCATCTCCGGTGGGCATGAGAACTGCTGAATTCAGAAATCACCTCACATGGAAATACTGTCAAAGACGCAAGACGCTCATCTTTCTGGAATGCTCTAAAGGCAGCCTTGCCTACGGGTAGGTGAAGGGACCACAGCGTCTGGACGGGTCCCCTCCACTCCTGGATCCATCCTCACTTCTGGGCGCAAACTTCCTTTATTATCGCTTACACAGACCCACAGTAAAAAACCAAAAAACAACTGATTTGTTCAACGGTAGGGAGTTCACTTATGTCCCCATCCTCTCTCCCACTTGATGGAAAGTGACAGACTGTCCCATGAAGAGGGATCACGAGGGGTCACGAGGAGGGCCTGGTGCTCCAAGTCTCACCATGCTTTGGAACCCAATCTGGGTGGCCTCGGTGTGGTCCCGGGGCTTGGAGTCGGGCACACGGGCTCTGCTTCTCTGTCCCTCCTCACACCCAGGCAGCACCACAGACATGTCACCTCCCAGGAGGTGTCCCGGCAAAGCCAGTTTTCAAAAGCAAAGAAGCCAAGAGAACAGGTGAAGAGCCAGGATGGTGGAGAGGCGGCTGGCTGAGCGGCTTCCTTCTAGCGAACGACGGATGCGTCTGACTAGATGGGAACCGGGAGGACGGCCCCCGCGGCTCTTCCTGAGGGAGGCATCGCTGGCCCGGGGCAGCCCCGAGACAGGTGCGCCGCGGTCCACCTCGACCAGGCATGGGCACGCTCTCCCGGGCGCTTCTGTTCCTTTCATCCCGGAGACCAGGAAGGTCTTAAAGGGATTCAGGCTACCCTTGAAGGACGTCTTGATGGGAGGAAGGTCAGCATCCCCGCCTGGTTCATCCTCTTCTTTGGGCCTTGGTTTTATCATCTGCTTCCTGGGCTCATACTGCTTTACAGGGATTTTACCCAGGCGGGTTGAATAACAAGAGTTGTATTCTCTAAAGAAAGCCTGTTTATTCTCTAGCTAATCGGCACCATCTTCACTTCAGATGAGAGAGAAAGCACCTTCTCTCATCCGTTTCCTTCAATTCAAGCTGCCTTTTATGATGGCACTTCTTGGGTCCCCGTAACAAGCTGGGGGTTTCACACTTCCGCTTCCTGGGGCACTTGCATTAAAAACAACAGCACCTGAGGCCAAGGCAAACCCCGGGAGCAGCAAAATTTGGGTCTGGAGTTGGTCCCCCAAGTTCCAATCTCAGGTGGGCCACTTCCTAACCACAAAATCTTAAGCATGCAACTTAAGCCCTCTGAGTCTATTTCCTCATCTGAAGGTGGGACTGAGCCTTCCGTCCTCCTGTGGGATTGCGGAGATGAGAGACAGTAAGTGTGTAGCTAACGCTACCCTGCTGGGCACTCAGTAGGCACCTAATAAATGCACTGATGATAGAAACACGCCTATTGCAACTGTACATTTGTATGACTCTGATTGGCTATTAGGTATCACAGCCCTGAAAGGGGGTGATTCTTTAAAGCAGAGGGGTCTTGGGGGCCCCTCGAGTCACACCTATGGTAAGAACTGGCTGGCGATGCAGGAAGGGCTCAGGAAGGAAGGAAGCCAACCGGGAGTCACAGGCGGGTTTGGTTGCTGGGAGATATCAGGTAAGCCCCTGAACTGCCCCTCAAACCCTTTTGTAAATCAGGGGTTGAACTACATGGTCTCAAAGGCATGGAGACCAATGGCCATGCAGTTCTCTGTTCAAGTCCAGATTCTGATGTGGTCGGTCTGGACGGCTGGGACCCTGCATTTCTCAGACTCTCTGGTGGTCTCCAAACCAGGCTGAGTAGCAAGACGTTAACACTCTTTCCAGCTTGGAAGTTCTACTCTGTTCTTTTTTCTTTGTCTTTTTTTTTTTTTTTTTTTTTAAAGATTTTGTTTATTTGACAGAGATCACAAGTAGGCAGAGAGGCAGGCAGAGAGAGAGGGGGAAGCAGGCTCCCGGCTGAGCAGAGAGCCCGATGCGGGGCTCGATCCCAGGACCCTGAGATCATGACCTGTGTGGAAGGCAGAGGCTTAACCCACTGAGCCCCCAGGTGCCCAGTTCTACTCTGTTCTAATGAGATTTGAGGAAATCCGATTCCACAAATACCCAAAGTTTCCACAGATACCCCAGGCAACCAGATGGAAGCGAGCATTCCCACCACAGAGAAGTGATGGGCTGGAGGAGTGGGGGTCCGGATTTTCCCATGCTCCCCCGGGATACCAGCTGCGTGAGGGCCCGCTCTGGCTGGGGAGGGGAGCAGCTGCAGCAGGCAGTGTTTAGAAGGTGCAATGAAGATGCATTATTTAACTCATGCCAGAGGAGAGAGACGGTTTACAAATGTGGAAAATTATTCATGCCCGGGCTCAGTCTGGCTTGAACACAAGGGCTGCACTCCATCACTTCTGCTCCCCGCGGAGAAACCTCCACTCTCCAACTCCTGCACTGCTGAGCCATTTCCCACGGTGACCAGCAGAGGGCACTGGTGACCCACACCCATGGCTCTAGCTGGGGCAGAAAGGGTAGAGCTCCCAGGCCCGGCAAGTTTGCAAAAGCACTTCCTTGCTTCCCTGTGGCTACACGCAGAGGAAACGTGTGCCCCCCACCCACCGAAGCCCATGGGCCTGTGTATGGATGTGTTCATAGGGGGGCAATCAAGCAATGACTGCAGGAAGGGGTGTTTCTGTTTAGGTTTATATTTTTATGAATTCCTACTTGCCTCCTCCAGGGGGCGGCACAGGCGAGATCTGAAGATCCAGCAACCTGGCAAAGGCCCTAGGTTCTGACAGACTTCTTCCCACTGAGTTCCCTTTATCAGTATTGTGATTTCAGATCATGAGTGTTGACCCCAAACTGTGTATCCCCCTCACGCCTCTGTGGAGTAATGAACCCAACAGGCAAAGATATCTACAGATAGCTCTGAACCACTTTCAGACTGCTAACTGGGAAAAAACCCCGGGGTCAGATCACAAGGAGCACAGATCAAGGAGCTGAGTGGGGACAATACTGGAGACTCTGCCTACATCTTCTCAGCAGGCCTGGCCCTTGCCAAAACTACCCAGGGGAAGCCGGAACTACTTTTGTTCTTGCCATGTCCTGCCCCTTCATCTGTCACGCCAAGTAGTTATGCAGGGTGGTTCTGAGCACCGGGGCTTCCTGGAAACTTAAGGCCTGTGTGTGTCACATGTGGTTTTTTTCTCTTCTCAAAAACTCTTTTAAAATTTGACGAATGTGATAACAATGTTTACGTTTGTAGGACTCCATTGTAAGCCTCGATGAAAAGTTTGTTTGTGTTAAGAAAGAATGGGTTCATATCCTAACAGCAGGGCTGATACAAAGGTTTGGGTGCCTCACTGTGGACCCTTCCAGAACATCAGGTGTTAAGGAAGATGAACACCTGCTGATGGGGCAACCCGTCCACCTGCTGATGACGACAGGCCTCGTGACTTGATCTGCACAATTGTATGGCAGTGTGTCAACAAGCTCCGACAATCTACTTGAGATGCACTTCGATTTCATGTACTTGGCACAGAGGAGAGACTTAAGAAGTATTTGCTGAATTACTGTACATGCATTTAAAGTGAACTTGTCTCCTGACAGGACGAAACCCGCTTAGTCTGCAAACCTTTTGGCAAGCTGTTATGTCTGACAGCTCACCTTTGCCCACTTTCAGCCGCTGTTCCTGAGGGTGTGTGCTCGCACACTCTGCCTTCAGACCTTTCTCACAAATACACGTTTCTGTAAAAACTAATGAGGCACCATAAAGGAAAGGAACGCATCCCTAAACTTCTTGTTCCTGCCGCTTGATTTCCCTGGGGTCTCATCTCTTCTGTGCCTCAGTCATATGGGCAACTGCTAATTTTTGTAGTTGACGTTAAAATGGATAATATATTCTAGAAAGCATTTTAGGTTCCCTACGTTCTACAACTTCGCCAACCTCTCCCTTTCTGGAAACACATTTCTAGTTGAGAATGAGGATGTATTTCTTTCTAGAATAGGGAAACCCCTGGTTTACACTTAAGAGCTCCTTAGTAAATCTTATTTTATGATGTGATAGGAAGAATGAGCTTAACGCAGAACGTGGACTTCACCGTGGTCAGCAACGACCGACCACCTCATGTAATGTGGCTCCTTCCAGGGCAGATCCAATATGCCAAGCACGGGCTCGTCTTTCTCCTCAAATGTAACCATTGCAAATGTGATATAACTCAGGGAATCAGCTCTTTTCAGTACTTTCTGGAACAAGACAGATCGCTGGCAAACAATAAGCCAGGGACCCTAGCATCCTGGCCTCCTGATACTGACCTAGGTCCCCCAGGTGGTCCAACAAAACTGAGTTTCAACGGCAGGGCCAGTAAGGGGACAAGAACGTGTGCGAACAAAACAAAGCAGGACCCTAACTATTCGTCCTGAGGGTGACACGCGGTGAGAAGCTCAGAGGAACAGGTGCTGGCCATCCCCGCCCCCACACTTGGCTTCAGAAGGGACACTGCAGCGCAGCCCACCACACACACTCTGGGCGGAATGTCCTGATCCAGTCCTTGTAACTAGTGAGTTCTGGAACCGACCACCCCGTGCCCTGGGGGATCACATGGGGAGGGCCCACAGGGTGTTCAGTTACCTTCCTCGGCACCGCTCTCCCCAGGGCCACCCCAGGGGTGGAGCAGAAGAGCCCGATGTTCACCCCAGGGGTGGCGAAAGAGGACTTGTCGCTCGCCACGGCAATGTCACAGCTGGCAACGAGCTGGCAGCCGGCCGCGGTGGCCAAGCCGTTCACCATGGCAATGACGGGGACCGGAAGCTTCTGGATCAGCAGCATGACCTAAAAGGGCAAACACACGACTTTGTTTCCGGCCGAAAGCAAAATGCAACACGCATGCGGACGATTTTCTGTGACTTCACCCTTCCCAGAGCATGTCCCCTCTGCCTTCGATCAGAGTCTCGGAAAAAAAGGGTGAAAGGAAGCCTGACGAGAACTAACCTGGCATCAAATACCACCTGTTCGGTCTTCCGGAGACCCAGGGGAGGAGGGGACAGTAGGTGATAACCAGGGCCGGAAAGCTCGGCGGGGAAGGAACTCGCCTAGGCGGGGAGATTTGAACCTGGCACAGCTCTGGTCCTTCTACACCCGGCAGGACCCTCTGGGAGGTCGCGGTCCCCTCTGACCACGCGCCCAGCAGCCCCCCAGGAAGCACAGAGCTGATTCTGCTCTCTGGGCAACCGCGCCTGCATGGAGCACGCCCGCTGCGAGTCTCAAACTGGTATTTGCTGCTTCCTTGAAAAATGAAGCTGGAAGAAAAATTACTTCACCAATTACTTCGGCCCTAAATGTTCTCTCAGTTCCTTTATAATGGGGGGGGGAGGAGCCCTGTCAGGATCAAAACAAACAAAATTCCCTAAACAGGGCCCCTGGCACAGAGAGGAGCCCCAAAACTGGCTCGCACGACCCCTCCCCCACTCCATAAATTTCTGGAACTTATTTTTACAGCTTACCAAATACCTTGGTTGATTTCTCCATTTTTATTTTTTTTTTTTTTACGCCACACAAAACAGACTGTGTCGCTATGGTAACTTGGACGTATACACAGTTGCACTTTGAACCCTGGCAGGGAAGGAGCGCAGGCGGGAAGGAGCTGCTACATCTGGGTTCGTTTCCTAGGGCGGCCACTCTGAGAAAATGACTTTCCTTGATGTGAAGGTTTTGCCCAAGGAACTCAGCCTTCTGCATTCACAAACATGTTCTACTGGGCAGCTTTACTATAAAATAATATATTTAGGGATATGACATCATGTTCTATAATAGTGGTTTGGACTTTCTTAGGGGGTCACCTTGTGAGAATCTGAGACTTTCTCCTGTGAGAATCTATTGACTTTCTCCTCAGAAGAATTGCACGTGTGCAGATCCACACCCCAAACGGCTCACGGATGTAGGGGCTCTGAGAACTCTAGGCGAGGACAAGTGTGGTCAGTGACTGAAGGGGAAGAACTCTTGCTCAAGAACTTGTAGCGTCTTGCAGCAAAGAAAGATTATTTTTGACTCTGAGTGTCGTCTGCCACCTAATGAGCTGGTTACTTATGGAAGTCACTTGGCTGCAATTAGCGTCGAACAGTCTGGGTCTCCTGTGTGCCAGCTACGAAGCACTAAGATTCTGTACAACCTGGTGGGAAAATACTGAGAGTAGATCCCAACAATATTAAAAATATTTGTACTTTTCATCCAGGGAACATTTCTAAGGAATAATCCTAAAATAGGGTAAAAAGGTATCTAGGAAAAGATGTTAAAAATTTATTTTGTCATGGTGAAAAACTAATAAGAAATGAATATATAAAAATAAATAAGAAGGAGGTCTTGGGTATCTCAGTCAGTTAAGCCTCTGCCTTCAGCTCAGATCATGATCCCAGGGTCCTGGGATCGAGCCCCGCATCAGGCTCTCTGCTCGGCGGGGAGGCAGCTTCTCCCTCTACCCCTTGCTTGTGCTTTCTTTCTCTCGCTTTCTCTCTCTCTCCCCCTCTCAAATAAATAAATATTTTAAAAATAATAAACAAATAAATAAGAAAAGTGACGATGTAAACTAATTGTCCACTTAATGGAACACTCTGTTCCCGTTATGAGGTTTTCCACCAGACAGAGCAGCATGGTCTGACCTTGCATAGTGGGCTGGAGCCAGGCTCCTGGGGTCTGATGCCCAGTCTGCTGCTTACCCACTGGCTATCCCCTGCTCTTCACATCTGGGTATAATAATGGGCACAAGAATAGTACCAATCTTCTAGAACATGAGAATTCTATAAATGTCTAAAGTATTCAAAACAGTATGTGGCACATGGTTAAGCATTCAGTGTTATAATCACATTATACAGTTATGCAGCATAATTGCCCCTATGTATGATTACTCAGACAAATAGGTTTATGTGGGAAAAGGTTTGAAAGAAATCTGCTGAATATTAGCATTCTCTCTGGGTGGTATGATCATGGTCTAGTATCAGCAGTTTGTTTTCCTGCCTTCTCTTTTTCTGGGTTTTCAAAATTTTCCATGTTTATTATTTGTATAATTAAAACATATTTTCAGTAACTTTTTTTTTAAGAAGGCTCCATGCCCAACATGAGGCTTGAACCCATGATCCTGAGATCAAGTCACATGCTCTACTGACTGAGCCAACCAGATACCCCCAAAATGTCTTTAATTTCTTAAATTTTTCTATTTTTTTCAAGATTATTTGAGAGAGAGTGTGCACGCACACATGTGCACCCGCATGGTGGGGACAGGAGGTTAGGGAGACAGAGATTCTCCAGCAGACTCCCCGGTGAGCAAGGAGCCCTTCATGGGGCTTGATGCCACAACCCTGAGATCACAACCGCAGCAGAAATCAAGAGTCAGACCCCTAACCGACTGAGCCACCCACGTGCCCCCCAAACATACTTCAAATAAAGTTAGCAATACAGAAAAGACAAAGAGAAGCTAGATAACAAATCAGCTGAGGCAGCCAATCCCTTGGTCGTCAAGAAATGATTTTTCCTTCTAGTTTCCCTTCCTGAACTAAGTCTTTTTCCTGGGTTCTCTGCCTTCTCCAAATGAGACATCAGTGTAACTGCAGCTTAGCCTCACTCAGGAGCGTGACTGCGGGCTCTGGGAGCAGCCTTGTCCCATCGCCATTTCAGCAGCGAGGCCGAGGAGAAAGAGAAGACGCTCTTCCTGGACTAAGGTTTCCACCTAGACTTCAACAGGACAAAAGACACACACGGAGTGGGTCTCCAGGGAAATGTTTCGGGTCAGCTCCACAAAGGGTTCCTTTTGCTCTTCCATAGCCCCGATTTTTTCTCCTTCTCCATTTACCCTATTCCTGGTTTGTAAATAATTAACAATTACGGTGGCACTTGGCGTCTGCAAGGAATCTGCTACAGTTTAGATCCTGAGCCAAGTCAGGAATCTCCATCTTCCCCTCTAAACCTGCATTTTCTCGTGCATGAACAGAACAGTGAAATCTCTAGCTCATTCTGTCCCAGTCTGTCCGTTGATCACATTTGGAAGCGGAAATCTTCCAAGTTCATGGTGCTCCTATTTGTCCAGGACATTGTGATTTTCTTAGAAGTATTCAAGAAATCAGGGCACTTCCGCTCTGATCTCCCTGTTAGGACAGGATCCCATTTATGCACTCTTGTCTTTTTCAGTGAGCCCGAGGCATCCAGGGGTTGCCAGAATCCATGAAATCTGGCCTTTCTCCTCTAAAGCAGCACTGGGCTCCCCTGTGGCCCTCTGGCTAACCCGTTGGGATCTCAGTTCGTGAAGACACCATGGCAGAGTGATAAAAGCAGGCCCTTGAGGGAAGAGGGAAGGGCTCTAGTGGTTCTCTTTCATGCTTTTCTGTTTTAGCCAAACACAGTGGATATTGTAGAGGAATCACTTCTAAAGCGCCGTGCTAAACACCGGAGCAGAACATTACATAAACATCACTGCTGTGGAACAAAACACCGAAGCCTTAGCTCCAGGCTGCTTCTGCGTCTCTGTGAAGCCTCAAGTCAACTGCTTTCCTGGCTTGTCGACATGAGAAAACTCTTAACGGGCTCTCCGTACGGCATTCTGGAAGAGCAAGGAAAACAAATGGTGGCCGAGAAGGCATCTCAGTCATTTCCTGCCAGCCTCCCTGGTGTGCGCCTCTGTCTTATCTGTAGAGAACGTATCGTGAAATACTTGTTGAATCGTTAACGACCAAATACGTGAGCAAGTCCATGAATGAATGAAAAATTCGGTGAAGTAATTTTAGGGTCAGGTTATGAAACTGCCTTCAGTCTTTTTTTTTTTTTTTTTTTTTTAAGATTGGTTTATTTAAGAGAGCTTTTAAAGATTTATTTATTTATTTGTGAAATACATAGAGCGTGGTGGGGGCAGAGGGCAAGGGAGAGAGAATCTCAAGTAGGCTCCACACTCATCGTAGTACCCGACATGGGGCTTGAGCTCACAACCACTAGCGGAGCCGAAACCCAGAGTCAGTTGCTTAATGGACTGCGGCACCCTGGCACCCCTGACGCTGTGTTCTGTCTTGCTTCTCACCTACATTTCCAGTTTCAGTTTGGCAGGAGGTTTGTTTTTCCTTCTTTTTCCCTCAGTGCCTGGCAAGTACTGTGCATACAGTAGTGCTCAATAACGAGTTATGAAACGAGCGAAGCATGACCTGAAGTTGTAGGCTGTATTCGGTTTCTCATTATCCGGGGGTGGACTCCGTATGATTATAATCTTCGCAAGCCTTTTGTTCCTCTTCCTCCTCTCTGCTGGCAGTTTCTCTCCTTCGTATGGTTAAAGACACAGACCACAAGAAGTAAACGTGAAGAGGTTCATTTTCCACTTGGAGGTGGTGATTACAAAGGTTGGTCGGAAGAAGGGTTTGAAAATAATCTTTAAAATCATTATGGCTATTCCATTCACAAATATTCTCTCTCTGCCATTAACAGAGTTGTTTTAGTTTAAAATTTTTTAAAAATTACACTGATCTTGGGCCCTTCCCCTCTACAGATGTTCACACCCACCCTCTGACTTGAGACGTGTCTACCAAGACACACCCCCACGGTCCTGGACGCGGCCACAGTCAGCACCAGCCTGTATCGACCTTTCTCCGGCAGGTGACAAGATCACTTGCCAACAGTGCCCACTTGAAAATCGAAACCAAATAGTGACCTGGTTGAAGGATAGGCCAATGACCAGTCTGCAGGGACTCGGTCTCAGAGAGAAAGCCTTGGGTGTCCACGGGAAGCATCATTCAGTATTTCACGTAGCTCTCATTTTGGGGCTGTGATGTCGCCCCTCAGCCCGGCTTACCTCAGAACAGGTCTGAAACACCTCAGCATGATAATCTGGGCTTCGCTCATCCGTCAGTTCCTTTAAATCATGCCCAGAAGAAAACACGGGCCCCTCAGCTGCACATGTTTCCAGTAAAGAAAAGAAAAGAAAGAGAAGTGAGCAGCCAGGGCTTGAACATTCCCTTACTTACCTCCCGGGTAACGTAACAGCAATCGTGCTAATGCCATGGACACTGAGTTGGTGGCTCAGATTTGATAGAATAATTCTATTTTGCTTGCAAAGTGACAGCCAGGGTTTTGTGGTGACAAAGTAAGGTGAGGCATGGGTTCTCGAAGGTCTGTGGTGGAACCAGCGAAAACGTGCCATGCCAACAAGTAAATGTCCTCCTTCCAGAATTAACCCTCTGGTTTCACACTTCTGTGTCTGGACTTGGCCCAGCCTGACTATATAGACTCATTTGGGCCCATCAAATCCACCCTGCCTCCCACAGTGTCCCTGTTCTTCAGTCCCCAGATCGCGGCCACCCACACAGGTGGGGATCAGGAAGGTCGGAGTGTGAGGACAGCCCCTTTATTTTTACGAGGGATTGGACGATGTGGTTTTACTGATACTGTTGCCCTGAACAACAATGACGAAATGGCCACCACCCATCAGCTGGTAGCACCTTCTCCTTCTTCCCTTTGGCTGCAGCTGCTGGGACAGACGGTGTTACTCCTGGCATGCCAGTGAGAAAATTGCGTGGCTCTGAGTTAGCTCCCGGCTTACTGCATCCGGCTTACACCCCCATGGCTCCTGGACAATACTTCCTCTATTTCTTTCCCCCTCACCATATGAAAAGTTGAAAATTTGAGGGCGCCTTGGTGGCTCAGTTGGTTAAGCATCTGACTCTTGATTTCAGCTCAGGTCATGATCTCAGGGTCACGAGATCGAGTCCTGTGTCAGGCTCCATGATGAGCGTGAAGTCTGCTTGAGATTCTCTTTCTCTGCCCCTCCCCTTGCTTGTGCGGGAACATGCCCTATCTCATAAATAAATAAATATATAAATAAATAAAATTTAAAAGATTTTTGAAAAAGATGAAAATTTATATTCAATCACAGAGAAGAAAGTAACATTCTAAGTATCTGCCTCCAGAAACACTGATTTTTTAACTTTTTTAAAAAACATAGTGCATCATAGGGCAGCATCTGTTTTCTGTGGTTGCTTTACAATGCTGGCAGGCTGTTATTTATGCTGCTGTCGTCACCAGACGACCTGGTAAAAGTTCTTACTGGAAAAAGAGAAGGAAAGAAATGAGCAAAATAGATCATGCTTCCTGGGACCCTTGAAGAAGAACACAGATCTCGGTTGAAAGCTTAGTAAGAATGGAAAAGACTTGGGGCGCCTGGGTGGCTCAGTGGGTTAAGCCTCTGCCTTCGGCTCGGGTCATGATCTCAGGGTCCTGGGATCGAGCCCCGCATCGGGCTCTCTGCTCAGCGGGGAGCCTGCTCCCTCCTCTCTCTTTGCCTGCCTCTCTGCCTACTTGTGATCTCTGCCTGTCAAATAAATAAATCAAATATTTAAAAAAAAAAAAAAAAGAATGGAAAAGACAAATCAGTCGATTGCCCAGCAGCCCGTCCTGACCAGCTAGGTAGTCTGCCGAAAGCTTTAGTAATTAAACCCATCTGATCAGATCCATGAAGACATCAGTTCTCGGACTTTGATGGGGAGACCAGTACAGCCAGGGGTGGCAATGTTTCCTGACACGTCTGACAAAATGGAAAAAAACATATTCTCACCGCACGGTAATCTTCCCTATAATTTCTACCGCTAATTACCCGGGTTTTTTTTTTTTTTTTCATAATGTTCTTGTAAAGGAGCTTCAGAAACAATTCTCCTATGAGGGGAAGGAATGCCTCAGTTGACCAAAGAATTTTGAGAAGCTGCTTCCGGGTCACTACAGAACACTGAGGCCGGATATCCGGTCAGTACCTGAAATGATGATGACTCTTAGGTCTTCGCTTTCGGCTTCGTGAAGAAGGTCACTCTGCAGAGATTTCAGCATGGCTAAGGACAGCGCGTTCCTCTTCTTCGGATCACTCAAGACAATGTTCCTGGGAAGAACGTTTTATAATCACTGTATAATTATAAGTACACGTGCAAAACAAATGGAAGACCCCGACTCCTTTCTTACCCTGGGGGCTCTTTTTAAAACACCAGGACAGGGAACCCTTGGTGCTTAGAGGCTACTGAGAGGCTCTGCCAACTATCAAGATATATGGCTAAGGCAAAACAAGACTACCCAAAATGTGGACTGGGCTTCCCACCCCCTTTCCCTGGATTTCTCTTTTTCTCCAGGTTTACTGTCAGAAACATGACGGCCTCTTTCCTGCAAAGGGTAGGTTATGGCAGTTCCAGAAACCACCACTAAACCTCCCGAGAGGCTGTGAGGCTTGTGAGACCACAGCGGGAGCCCGAGGAAGCTGCCACGTGTGGCTACCTTGCACTTCTCTCTCTCTGCTGTTCTTCAAGAGAGTAAGTTCAGGGCCGGAGCCGAGAATGGAAAACACACCCCCAGAACTCCTCACACGCACCCCACTGAGGGGGCAGCATGGTTACAGCAGCCAGTGCATCTCGATGACAGCATCTTTCCGTGTTTCTCGAGCGGCATCCTGCAATTCTGCAGAATAATTCGCGCTGGGAACGGGTGATGTGTGAAGAGCAGAAGGAAGGAGCAGACAGCAAGGGGACTCTTTTGGGACATGTCCTCCGACTAGGAGTGGGCATGCCAACGTCTCACTATATTGTCATCGGGCTGCCTGTACACAGGAATGTCTCTTTGTGCAGTTACATGGAACGGGCGGGGAACCAGACCCCAGGCTACTGTTCTGTACGTTGCATCTGTTTCCCCTCTGTCCCCACCTCCAGGTTTTCTGCCATTCTCGCTCTTTCTCTGGATCGGATACTCCTGCTGTGTGTCAGCCTGGATCCTCCTAAACTCGCCCTCTGGGCCACCGGCTTCTGGAAAACCACTCCGGTGAGTGACTTTATTCCAGCGCTATATGAGTACCCATTTTCTTTGGGACACCGTTCTGGCTTCAGACGGCTGTGACAGTCCCGTTTCCTCCTGGGTGCTGAGAATGACTAGCGGCTGATAGGCAGATACGCAGTGAAACCCGCATTCTGGGGTGTCGTAAAAGAAGTGTCCACGAACCTTCCAGTAAGATAATGAGTGTGCTTTCTGTAGCAAGTCTCAGAGCTGCCATCCCATCAGTGACATATGCTTAAATTAAATTCTAAGGCCTTGGGCAAAATCATGCAGAAAGATGCCAGCGCCCAGATCCTCTTGCTGCTCAGCAGCATCTGGTCATATGTGGCCCATTAACCCCATGGCTTGTGCGTTGCACACCCTGTCAGAGTGCTCTGAACTGCTGAGTTCACTTCTCGACCCAGACCAGCCAGGCTTCTGTTCCTGCTACTCCACTCAATCTGTCCTCGCCCAGAATCTCCTCCTTGTCAGAACAAGTCCAGTGGCCATTGGGATCATACTCTCCTTCTGTCTCCTTTTTTTTTTTTTTTTTTTTTTTTTAAGATTTTACTTATTTGACAGAGAGCGATCACAAGTAGACAGAGAGGCAGGCAGAGAGGGAGGGAGGAGGAAGCAGGCTCCCCGCTGAGCAGAGAGCCCGATGAAGCTGGCCTGAGCTGAAGGCAGAGGCTTTTACCCACTGAGCCACTCGGGCACCCATCCCTGACTCCTGTCTTTTGGTGCTTCTCTAGCCTGTCCTCCTCACCTTCTTCAGGGCGCTCCTTGCCTTCTGCTCACCCGTGTGATTCTCAGAGCTTCCCCCACCACCTTTTATTCCATGCTCTTCCAAGGCAACCTGACCATGGACTTGGCTTCGCCTGGTACCACTATGCTAATGACCCCCAACCTTTGCCCTCACCCAAATCTCTGTCCTGAGCTCCAGGTCTACGCTACAAGTTCATTCCCATGCCTCCTGGACTATCCTGGGGCATCGTCCCCAACTCCCTTCATCTTCATGCTACCACTCAGTTGCTCAAGCCAGAAACGGAAAGCCTTCTTAGACTGCTGTTTCTTCCCTTTAGAACTGGCCGTCAAAGCTGACTGATAAGATCTGCTAAGAATCTTAGCAGTCTGAATTCTCCCAGTGACTATCTTGGGTCGAAACGTGTGACACCCTGCACCTACAGCTTCACCAACACGACCACCGGAAGAGGGAATCACTAAGAGGGAGGTCACTGCCAGAGCATGTGACAAAAAGTGTAGTATTTCTGTTTGCAGGGCAAGAGATGGGCCCTGGGGAGGCCCCAGTGAGCTATCAGGAGCCCATCACATCATTGTAAACCCCCAGAACGTTCATGAGGCGAGGCACCTGTCATGTTCACAGACACTCGACAGACACCTGCTGAGTGAATTAATGACCCCAAATAGCATTTTGATTTTTCACAGCCAATTTCACTAACTCCTGGAAATTTTCCTCTCACCTAGGTAGGTTTGTTAGTTTGTTTGCCACCTCTTTTAAACCTCAGTGGCAGGGACACTGAGCTAGACAGCAGAGTGGAAACAACTTCGGAGGCAGACGGACCTCTCCCTGCCTCCTGGCTCTCCTTCCTCCCAGCTGAGCCAGAAGCCACCTCTCTGAACTCCTTTCCTCACTGTAGGATGGGGACACCGTCACCTACCTCGCAGGCTCTAGAGGGATTAGGGGTAGCAACTGTACTGTGCCTAGCACGGTACTCCAATTCCTGCTCCATGACTATCACTGCTGAGAGGAACAGCTCTGAAAAGGGATGCTTGAGGAGTGGCTGAGTTGTTCAAGCTCACCGGCTTCATGCCTAACATACCACTGCTTCTGTGGTGCATTTGGAGGTTCCTACTTACTGATTCCGAGCATTTATGGCAGATTGATTCTTCCCATTGTCTCCCTTTCTGACGCATGTTTAGCTTTGGACTCATGTTTAGTTAACTACCCAGACCTTCAGTCCGCTGGCTCCGTGCCAGATGTCAGGGTTCTGAACCAGATTTGCAGAAGCAGGGGCACCCTTGACAATGAGCAAGGAGCCCCGCCTGTGCTAGGTACTGGCCCTGGTACCCCAGCTCCAGCTGTGCCCTGCCAGATGAGCCAGGAGTCCACCTGTATAGAATGATATGCCCACCTGGAAGTCACCACCCGCTTCCAGACCCTGCTGTGGTTACCTGAGACTCTGGAATTCTCTAGCTTTGCAGAGGGGTATCCTTAAGCCCCTGGAGCGGCCACGAACAATTATTTCTAGGAAGGGAGGTGAGAGAGAGAGAATTGGGCACCCTGGATGGGGTGTCTGCAGACCTGTGTGCCAAGCTCCTGGCAGAGCAGCAGGAAGGAGGGGTGGAGAGGTGAGAGGGGGTAACATAGGGTGGACGAAAAGAAAGTTGCAGGCCAGCAAGCAGCTGGCTCGCCACTGCTTTGGGGGGACTCCTAGGAGCCTCAGGATTGTAAATTCGAGCATGGTCTTCCAGGTCTATGAAGACACACTTCTCAGAGTAGGAGAAGAAAACATATTTAGCTGTTAGTTTGATTTGTGACTTTTAAATACTTAGCAGGCTGGGTAGGCCTCTCTTTGCACCCCTGCCCTGGCGGGGAAACAACAGGGTGAGGCCTGGATGGGGCTAGTGGTCCTTTAACCTTTGATACTCCAATTCCAGTTTGTGAACTGGTTTTCTTGTTTTGTTTTTAAGGGTTTTAGGCTTGTTGAGCCCAAGGGCAGAGCTCAGTACAGTGTGCCCTTCGTCCTTCATATTGACCTGTCCCCACTCGGGTACTCCCAGGGCCGGGCCAAGGAGCAGCTCGGCTTTGCCTAACCTGGCATTGGAACCAGGTCAAGGTTGTGAGAAGCACAGAACCTCTTTTTCAAGGCCACAGCAGCGGTGTGGCCACCTGCTGAGCTGCCCACACGGAGCCTAAAATCCACTGAAGACTCGGATCCGTTGCCCCGGGGGTTGAGGGGCAGTGCTGGGGCCTTCCGAGGCTGTCCCGTTTGAAATTCTCCGGTGTGTCCTGCAGGATCCGAAATGCTACAGTGCCCAGGCAAGTGACTTGGGGAAACACCGTGTCCGCGGCTGGGTTCGTTGGCCGAGACGGACAAACCGGTGTCCCCAGCGGATATAGCTGGCCCCTGGCCGAGCCCCCGGTGGCCTCCGCGTGGGGTGACTGCCCATCTCTGCCCGGGTCCCTGCCGCCCACCCCCAGCCGGGAGCTGCCCCGCTAGGCCCGTGGGCTGGTCCGGAAGGGCCCGGCGCCCGCGCGGCCCCGCCGCTGACCTGATGCCGTCCTGCTGCCGCGCGCGGGTGGGTCGCGGCGGGAGCTCCGGCCGCGTTGCCCCGGCCGGACCCCTGCTGCAGAAGCCGGCGGAGAGCGGGGCCCACGCGCTTCGCCCGAGCCAGGCGGGCCCCTTTGCTCCGAAGGCCCGGAAGCCGGCGGCGGCCATGGCAGCCAGAGACGTGCCCCAGAGGGCCGGACGCCCCAAGGGTCGCGGGTGCGAGCCGGGCCGCTGCGCCTCAGCAGCCGAGGGTCGCAACAGCCCCGGGAAACCCAGCGGGAACTCCCACGCCAGGTCTAGGTCTGCCTCCTCCCGCAGGCCAGACCCTCCCCTGCCCCGCCCCTTAGCGTGCCCCGCCCCTTCCCGTCGCCCGGCCCCGCCCCTCCGCGCTGTCCCCTCGGACGCCCGGTCCCGCCGCTCCGCCCCGCCGCTCCGCCCCGCCGCTCCGCCCCGCCGCTCCGCCCCGCCGCTCCGC